>NC_090798.1:12401785-12735000 GCF_040054535.1 Antennarius striatus | reverse complement strand
GTTCGCTGTCGGAGCTCAATGAGTCCAGCTCTTGTTTTATCTCCAGCTCATCTGAGGATCCCGTGTATTCCGGCAGGAATCCCATCATGCCCTCCTCCGACAGCGGCGCCATGTTGTCTGTGGACTGGGACGAAGTGGAGGGCCCCGCGGACGAGGCCTGGAACTCCAAGGAGTTCACCCGACCGTTCTCCAGGGGCTTGGAGAGGATCTTCTCGATGGACTTGTAGTACGGCCAATCCGGCGTCTCGCCGCCGTCGCCGGTGATGGATTTCAGCCGCCTGTAAGATCAGAAAACATCGTAAATACCCAACCCAACTTCGATTGGACTCCGATTTGGACAATGTCGCACTCGCCTGTACTGGAAAGACATGTTGGTGATCTTCATCTTGATCTCCTCCTTGAAGCGCTGCTCCCCGGTCAGCTGGAAGAACCTCTGGGACATCTTCTCGTACACCTTGGCGTTCCTCTTGCTGGTTTTCAGTTCGTTGTGGTGTTCCTCCCACACGTAGAGGAGCGCTTTCATTTCGCCGTCCGTCCAGTTGGGGGCTCGCCGGTGTTTCTCGCTGTGGCCCGGCATCAGGTAGCTGAAGCCGTCTTCTGTGGCCATTTTTGAAACGGTTTCTGTCAGCGATCGCAGGAGTGAACCTCTTCACGGGGTGAATTTGAAAGTCTTTTACTGAGCTGGGAGCCGTTGGATCTGTGGTTTGCGTGCAAAACAGCTGTCCTGCCTGTGCCCTTCCCCCCCCCTAGCCTAGCTGAAAGAGGACTCAAAATGGGGCCTAAGGCAGGAGAGGAATCCGGTTAAAAGCTTTTAGTGGCGTGTGATGTCACCCTGACATCAAGTTACCTTGGCAACAGTGAGGGAGGCCCTTTATTTTCCCTCCCTCTCTCGTAAACCACTCCCATCCGCCTCCCTCCTTCCCGCCTCACGCCGGCGCCTCCTCCGCCAGCACAAAAAGCTTTTAGCTGAAAGGCGGCGGCAACCGTGAGACGGTGCTTGAAACACGATCCAGCGAGGGAGGGGGGCAAAAAAAAAAAAAGGGAGAGCAAAGAGTGGAATGTTTGCAACAAAGCACAGGGATTGGTCGTCAGCCAAGACGCTGCTGCATTTAAAAGCTTTTAATAGCAGACTGGGGGGGGGTTGTGAGGCAGGAGAGGGGGAGGGGAGGAAACATTCTGGAAGCCTTTCAGCTCCAATGCTGATCAACATTGATCATAAAGGTGCAGCGATCAATCCTCTCAGGGATCAATTCCGTCTTCACGCTGGTTGTAGCTGCGGATTGCAGACAATAGAATCTGACCAGTGCAGCCCCCTCCCCCATGTTCAAACAGTGGTTTCTCCCCCCACCTCAAGTGTCCCATTCAGACTTGAATTAGCATGTGGCGCTTCCTTTCCTTCACTTCCTCTTTATTTTAACTGCAACTAGTTGCTGTAAACCCGGATCAACCCGTTTAACCCATCTGTTCCCCCCATCTGACAGGCGGTGGGGGTATTTTCATAACCTGAATGGGGAGCTTTTGCCCCATCCATCACTTCTGTTTCTCAAGATAAAGGTTAAACCAGAGTTTAAAAAAAATAAAAAAAGGAAGAGGAGATTAACGTAGGTGTGAAAGGTGTTCTTTTAAAAAAGCTTTTCTCTTAGTTGCTAAAAATTTGAGCTGAAATTCAACTTAAACTGACTCACTGGAGAAAAAACAGCATCTTGTAGGAGTCTGGTTATTAGTTACCACGGTAACCACCTGTTTCCTTAAAGAAATCAAGAAATATATTGATGCTTACATTATATACTGTACATACTGTGTCTCTACATATCATGAATCCTCTTGCTGGAGTTCTCTCTAAAGGTGTTTAATAATCTCCGTACATTTTTTCACCTGTTAAGGTAGAAGTAATCCAGATTACTAATCCAGGACTAGGACGCAGTAATGAGGGTTATCTACGATAATCTAACTACATGACTGCTAACTATATGACAGGATTAACCAGGAGCTTTTATCCGCGACCTGTTTGCTCACGTAGGATAAAATGAAACTGCAAAAAGACAAATGTGGAGACAGAACAAAACTCATTCGACCTTGCATTTTTCACCTGGTGAAAAATCTCCCCGCATGCTCCCATTTGAGAAATACTTTTGAAAAAACACACGAGTCCTTAGAAAAACGTTTAATGCAACATTGTGCACATAAACATACATACAGTATAGTGCATACATAACGGATCATAAAGTATAAACGCGTTTAATGTCGACCTACGTATGTCAGAACATACAGCACATCTCATCCACGATAAACTGGCTCACAGTGGACTGATGTGAACCAACTGGACCAAAAACTGGATCAGAACAGAACTTAGTCCTGTGCACTCGTTCATGGAATAAATGAAACATGAGCAGAACAGCTGACGACCAGTTTGAGGTGTGACCGGATTCATATTTGAGGCTGGTGTGTACGTCCTACACACACACTGAACTACAGTTAACATGTCAAGTTTTATTTTTATGGAATTATGGGGAAATAACTTTTTGAGGGATTTACTTCTAAGGTTGTAAAGCGTATTAGCCTTTTCTCTGGGATACAATAAGAAGCCATTAAAAGATTCTCATGTTCTGAGGGCAGATGTCAACCTGTGAACCAAGGAAATATTAAATCATTTAAAACTTTTTTTTTGTTTAAAGAGGCTAGTAACCAACCAATAGGGTGGGGAAGTTTCTGTTAATCCAGTAGTTAATCTCGTTCTCAGGCGATGGCGCCGTATCACATCATATAAAAGAAAAAGAAATAAAAATATCCGAAAGAAATCTGGATGGAATGGAAACATTGTCATACAATAATATCAAGTATTCATAGCGTACAACAGATAGTTTAATAAAAACCAAACCTGAAAAGGAATGTAATTCTGGAAAAGTACCACAAGAGGGCAGCAAATACTCATGCTCAGATATCCAGTTAGAATATTTATCTGCAGTGAACCGTTTCTCTTTTTTTCCGGTTGAGCTCCCTTCAGTTTGACATAGCAGCAGCAGCGCCACACACTTCATAGATTCAGGTAAATTCATGTAGTTACATTCTTTTTTAATTGTTAACACTGACTTGTCTCTGCACAGTGGTCCCACTGAGTAACATCAGGACACTGTTACTGCATCAGAAAAGAATGACCTCCCATAGAAACCGAGTTACGCAGTCAAAAGAGAAATTTTCAGCAAATTCTGCTGAAACCATGTTTGTTAAGAGTTTTTGAAAATTGTTTTCCTGGTTGGTAAAAGTTCTCTTTGAGCGTTTTATCAAATGCAGGAATGGATTTTTCTCAGAAGTTTCCCGACGTCTCTGTTCAGTCTCTGGGTAGGCACTCCTCCTCTGTGATGCCCTGAGCCTTGAGCTCCTCCAGGACGTTGTCCAGGTGGCCCGGGTCCGGGTAGCCGTGACCTGTGAGGTTGGAGCCGAACTCCGTTTTGTGGTGCACCTCGTTCCAAATGACTGTATCCGACTCGCCGGTGGTGCTGGACGTGCCCACGGAGAAAATGAGACGGCGATCCCACGCTACCAGGAGAAGCCTCAGAACCTGGAGGTAGAGATTAAGAGAGGATGGATGAGACTTTTTTAACAACATCCAATCACACAGACTGAAGACTGAAACTAAACTTCAAGTTTCCCTTTACCTTGCGTCCCTTCTCGCTGTCCGGGAGGTAGCAGTGTCTGGGGAAACCACGGGCTGTGAAGGGTTTGCCTGGATTTGGGTGTTCTGGACCCTGAACAGTAAGAGAAAAGCTCACTGAGTCATTCATGCAAAGCCAACAACACTTCCTGCTTTCACGTTGTGAGAAGCTGGTGTCGCAGGAATGTGACGAAAAACCTTACCTGGATGCCAGGAGGGATGTTATAAATGATCCGAATGGTTTTGCAGTCTGGGTGGCCAGGTAGCGAGTGGGGGATGACGTGGTACTCCATCTTGCCTGGTGGCTGGTTGCCAGTCTTGACTCCGTAGATGGTCTTGCACGTGGGGCACTGGAGGCTGCCGTCCTTGTTGCCGTTATTGTACATAGCAACAAGGCACTGGAGGTGGTACTGGTGACCACATTGTGCAAGGCGGCCCACTGACTCAGCCCGGGAGATGCCACCGACTCCGGGACCTTTGTAGCCCGATGGTCCTGCCAGGGCCTCCATACAGATGGTGCAGTCCTGAGATGGGAGCACAAATTATGGACTCGTGAAATCTGACATAGACCGTTTGAAGTACAGTTTTGAGCAAGGGAAAGGAGAACTGACCTCCTCAGGGGGATTGCGAACTTTCTGGAGGTACCTCTTCACCACCTCCTCGGGGGTCTTTCCTATGGAGATGGAAACACAGGTGTGAGAATCTTTCCCTGGACCCCTGATAGTCTTGCTTTTGAAAGGCCACTGTCATCAAACTCACCTTTACGCGCCTGTTTCTTCGTGGTCTTGCGACAGCAGTGGCCCAGACCCGGAACGGGCTTGATGTCACTCTTGCTGACAGGTGGGGGATGAAGCACCAGCTTGGGAGGGCGGGTCAGGCAGACCGGAAGTCCCGCTGCGCTCATCAGGATGCCTGTAATACCTAAGAACGACCAGCAGAGGGAGCGACACCATGAAGGCTGAGCATCAGTTTATTAAAAGAGCTGGAAATAAGATGCTGGTTTAGACTCATTTGAAATAGAGTAAGAATCTTAACATATTGAAAAATATTTATACTGTCTTTATGCTAACCTGCTAGCGCAGGATGCACAGGGCTCGATCCATTCAGGTTCTTCACTGGAACTGTTGGGACTCTGAAAGCACAAGAGAACAACCTGACATGGATTAAAAGTCCACATCATGAACACGCGTGATCCGGTCACCTAGATCCTGACGCGTCAGCTGCGTGCAGCATATGTTCGCTTCTATTTTGCCCCACGTGAGCAGGCTAATGAGCTTTTGCCGAGTCATGAGAAGAAGCGTCGATGTTGCTCATGATGACTTGACCTACTGTCCTATAAATGCAGTTTCCTGCTACTCCAGGATACACATGGCAGCAGAGGATTTAGAAATGGAACGAATAATATTAAAGTAAAAAAGAACCCCCACTTTTTTAGAATTTGAAGGTAGACGAAGTGATTTTGTAAAATGAGAACCTCATCATTTTACTGTCATGCTAAATTCTAAATGTGCAACACACAACAAGTCAGGCAGTTACAGGTCAGTCAAAAGTTCCTACTTACGGTCTTCCAGTTTTAATAATCGTCATTTTTCTTGCTTGAAATCAAAAAATCTCGACCAAAGTTTTCCAGAAAATGCCTCCCACTTGTTGCGCGTTTGCGTTCCTCTCCTCCTCTGCTTGTGTCTTGTGTCGGGTCTTCCTCCTGCCTTTATAGGGCTAATCCACTCGCTCCCATCTGGAGGCTAAAGTCAAGATGTGGGCCAGAGATTCGTCACTGGGGGGGGGGATTACCTGTCAACGACTACGTCACGCTAACAGGTCGCCATAAGGCTGACAGACTGTCAGCGCAAAGACTGAGATCTGAAATCACAACCTGATGCAGGACGATTAAAGATCAGCTGTGTCACGACACAGTCGTGAAATGGATGTTAAAGTGGAAGTGGCTGCATTATTTATTACATTTATTTTCCTCATGAATATATTATTTATCTGCCTATTTATTCTATAATCTGTCTTGTTTTTTTTGTCATCTTTTCTGTTTAAGCTTTTTCTATGAAATGAAAATTAATTTCTCACACATCATATTCTAAAAAACACATCAGCAATTCCCTGTTTCTTTCTTCCTGCAGAATTTATCATTATTAAACGATGCCTTTCATTTAAAAAAAATATTTCCTACCTTTTTTCTGATATTATCGTAAATAATTCATTGTTACTCTCTCCTGCGGACATTATCATGATTTAAATTTGGTTTTACTTATGGAATTTGGTCCTTTTTTTACAACTTTTTACCACTTTCAGTCTTCTTTGCGACATGTTTTAGTACCTATGTTATGGGCAAGGAGCCATAAGGGATATGATACCTGATGACATGGATTACGAGAGGTGGGAGAGTGTCAGGTAGTCACGTTCCTTTGATCCCGGCTAATCTAATGGGATTAGCACAAAAACCATCTGGATGACGGATGAGCTTGAGCCGCTGTTTACGACATCACAAGCGCACGCGCATTTGTACACAATCAACACATACGAGAAGATGCCTGAAATTATGACGGTGAGAACAAAAAGACTTGAGACGGGGGAGAGAGAGAAAACTCGACACAGGAAGCGTGGGCGTCGCAGAAGCCGAACCCACCGAGGAGAGAGGAGACAGGTGCGTGGGCCAAAGACGACTCTCTGATGGCGGTAATCTGTGACACTTCCTTTGGAAACCATCTGTTCCGTTTCACTGCAGGCAAACACTCTCATCAGCGTAACAATAACAGACGTACACAAGTAGAGCGGCGCCACACACACCTCTGCCGAGGCCGGAAAGATTCCACCAAACAAAAATCTTTACAAAGTCAAAATCCTAAATTTAATTTCCTCACCATCGACATGTGTTCACACCTTCCCTTTTTTCAGCGTCACTTTTCATGTAACCCTCATTATTTCAAACGTTATTGACCGACTAACAAGTTACAAGACAAAGTCAAAAAACCGGTTTCTGGGTACGTCTGAGAAACAATCCATCCGAGTCTCGTTCACATTTTAGAGTCGAACGGAGTTTAATGTCTGCATGAAAATGAATATTACTCAAGAGTGCAACTTACAACTTTAACTAGAACCAAGGCAGACGCAGACTGCAAACATCCCGCGACACCCCCGAATTCAAAATTTTACCCTGACCTACTGTCACTGATCAAAGCACTAGCTTTGATCAATGGTCTTACTCACACTGGCCTTCTCCCTCATCTTTCTATCTTATACGGTTCCTGAGTGTACAAAAGTTGAAATTTGACCTTGACCTAGTTTTCTCAAGGTCAAGGTCGTCATCTCATTTTCATCCCCTTTGCTGCCCGAGTCGTGTTTTTTTTGTTTCATGTTTCTATCTGTAACGGTTGTGAAGACATTTGGTGGACACACTAAAGGACAGACGGACGGACGGACGAACACACGAACACTGACAGTTACAATACATCACCGCTTTGAAGCGGGACGTAACACGCATCTATTGGCCCCGTGTGTAGTTCGACAGAACTCTACACAAAGTCTGCGTTCAAATGTTTTGTCTCTGATGATGGTGAGACTACACATAACCTCATGATCACTGGAAACAACCAAGCTCGTTCCAGACGGTCCAGAACTGTTCCAGATGTGGTTTAAAGCACACATTTAAGTTATTATGGTGCTTACACACAAATATTTACAGCCACAAATTATTTCCAGAGTTTTCTACATGTTTTTTGAGGCTCCGAATTGACAACTGAAAATGAGATTTTGTGTGCGGTGACGACATAACAGAGCTTTCCAGAGTTGGGCCTGTTTGTCCTGAATGCTCCTTTGTTTTCCCCGGGAGCTGAAGGAGCCTGATGGACTTTGTCACAAAGATTAGAGGTTCATGAATCCTAATGAGAGCTCATGCCAGAGGTCTTTAAACCAATGAGAAATCCATGTCTGAACTGATTTTCTCACGTATCCTGTTCGGTTCTGCTCATTTTTGTTTTGTGTACGTTACGGTAACAAGCGATATCATCTACGTAGAAATATCATCTCGTTGTCACGTCAACTTTTCGGCAGTTATGGGTTGTTGTCATTGGTTTGTTAACATTCAGCAGCTAAAGTTCATTTAAAATGCACTTTTTCTACCTACCCAGAGGCAATAAGGGCGCGTGACTGAGCCATGGCGATGCGTTGGAGGACGGGTCGGCTCAGCCCAGCCAGGCTGGACCGCGGAGGCAGGGGTGCAGCGCAGGCGGCGGCTGCGGCGCCGGACGACGACACCGGACCCAGGACCCGGGCGGAGGGCGAAGGTGTGCAGCTGGAGGCGGCTGTGGAGATGAGGGGAGGGCCGGGGGTTGGCATCGAGGATGCGGAGCAGGAAACGGAAAGAGAGGACGAGGTAGAGGATTGGGCGGTGGGGATGGCGGTGGATGAGAGGGTTGAAGCAGGCGGAGGGGGTGGCGGCGGAGGGGGAGGGAGAGGTGGGGGAGGGGGGCGGTTGGAGGAGATGGAGAGGGCGGCGGTGGCAGAGCCGAGGAGGGACAGGGAGTTGGGGAAACCTCCTCTGAAACCAAGGGTGGTCGTGCCGAGTCCACCGCCACCACCCCCGATGATACCCACACCTCCTGCTCCCCCCATCCCGCCTACACTGAAGCCACCTGTTGCCCCAACTATGGACGTCCTGTGGGGGGAAAATGACCGCGATAAGGAAGGAGGCCGAGGGAGGGTCAGCGAGTACGACCCTCCTGGGACAGGATGGCTGCTGATTTTGGGACTAGGGGGCTTGGTCTGTGGCGGTCTCCGACCGAGAGTGTGAGCAGTCGACATGGCCCCCGCCTTAACGCTCAACACCAGCATGCACTGCTGACAGGCACAGGGTTGCCCCAAGGAGGTGATGGCCGAGGCGGGGAGCGCCCCGCTGGGGTAGGCACTCCCATTTCCGGTGCCGCCGCTCGTCCTGAAGCCCACGCCCGCTCCGGACACATCCACACCGAGCAGTCCCCCGTGGCTGGGCAGGGACACGGGGCCCCAGGCGTGGTGGGATCTGGGCAGGGGCCCGGACACCAGCGGGTAAGCTAGGTCGGAGCGACGCTGGATGCGTCTGCAGCGTTGAGTCTGCCCGTTGATCTGAGTCATGTTTTCGAAGTCGATGAGGTAGCAGAACCCCAACGGCGCCAGGTCCAGCCAGGGCTGCTGGCGATCGCGCGCTGCCTGGATGGCGATGCCCACCTCGGTGTCGTACGCCGTCCAGCTGCCGGCGTCGTTCTCCCACTCCCACAACCAGCCCTGGCCCGGCGCTGAGGTGGGGTCGTAGAAGCTGCGTCGTACCGGTCGCAGGGTACCTGAGGAAGGATCGCGACAACACCCCCGTAAGGAGCAACGTCCACTTCCTGTTTCTGAAGCGTCGCAGAAACAGGAAGTGGACGTCTCACCCTGGCAGCTACACTGCCACTCAAACAAATTCAGCATGTCTGTGTTTGCTTGCTAAACATTTGGGCAAACAGGTTTCCCCTGGTAACAGCACACGGTGTTCTGAATTCTGATTGGCTGGCAGCTTTGATCTGACCCAAAGCCGGCTGGTTTTTCCGTCCTTTCCCAGAGACGTCCTACAGTCTCCGTCCCCTACAGTCTCCACAGGTCAACTCCTTCACGTGAGACTCGACGATTCCGATTGTCTTCCGGTCGTTGGAACCAAAGAATACAGTAAAAGCAAAGCCCAACATTCTCTCGATTCCGTGCCGAGACATTTAACGCGCCCACAGAGGAGCTCTTTCATGGAAGTCTGTTCCCATCAGCCCCGTTTTATCAATGACCTCAGACTCCTGACATTCCTCACCCTCCCCACACCTCCTATTTAGACTGCCCCCCCCTTCCACTTCCATTTCAACTTCTGCTGGGTTTCAAAACAACCTGCACAAAGGCTTTTTGTCAGCCAATATTGAGAGAGAAGGGAAACGTTTGGGTGTCCGCCAGAGCGAGACATCTGACAGTTCCTTTGTCTGATGCTGGTCTTCTCTTTAAAGAGACTCTTACATTTGGAATATAACTCATTTTCTACACGCATGACATATTGTGTGTGGCTGTAGCTGCAGCTCCTCATCCACAAACACAGATCCTACCAGATTACCTCAATCCGACGCTGACATCTTCTGATTATCACTTAAAAACAGGATTACTGCAGAAAATCAACAAAAGGCATCAGAATAAAGGCTCTTAGAAATAACATGGGCACACATGCGCGTTAAAAAGGGCCTCCATCCACGGCCTCTCCTCACCTGTATCCTGTCGGAACTGGTGCATGGAATGCAGATCGATGATGTAGGGCGAGAGGCGTGAGTCCACCTGGCCGAGGACGACGCTACCACACCGCGGGTCGCTCCGGATGACCGCCTCGATGTGATGACAGACAGCCGGGCTGTAGGGCCGCCAGCGTCCGTGCTCGTTCAGCCATTCCCATACCACCACGGCGGATGCTAGTAACATCCTACTCCTGCAAGGATGAGACATGAAACGGAACGACACGGAGCCGTTACCGCGGGGATAACTGGCATGGCGAGATGCCGCTCCGCGCCTCCGACGCGCATTCCTGCGCACAGACGCGCTGCATCCATTTTGGGCTGTTAGGAAACCCAGATGTGTCTCCTATCTGTGCTTTTATATATATATATATATATATATATGAATATATTTTTTTCATATATATTTATATATATAATTTTTTTGTTCATATATATATATTTATATATACAAAATTATGGCATTCCATGCAAAGTACCTTCCATATCTGCAGTGTCGGTTACGCCGCAATTAGATCCATTCATGACACCGTGAGGATAATGGAGCATTTCAGGGAGCAAAGGCTTTACAGGATGCTTGCATTTTATTCCTATGCAGACGAGTGACGTCTGCTGAAATCATTTCTCCGATACAATCAAGTTAGGCTGAGAGAGGAAAAATGCCAACTTGGATTCTCATGGCGCGAATTAGTTTCCTAATTTACCGGCGCGCCTAAGCGTGTATTTTTTTTTTGAAATATTTTTTTGGTGTTTGGAAGGAAATTAACCGCAATATTTACCGGATGGAATCGACTCCTGTTTCGAATCAAGCTTTGTAGAACAGATTGATGCTTTATGACCCATCTGTCATCTGTCTTCAGGTACAATTCAGAAATTCCGGTCACATAATAAATAAAAATAAGCTTAATTTCAGCCGTTTTTAAAAGAAAAAAAATGCTGTCCCTCCAGTTCGCTTCCATCCATCTTAATCGAACATTTCTTGTCAAACTATTGGAAATCATTTGTCGAGGAAATACATTTGTGGTATTTGCTTTTCGTGGGAACGCCCACTCCGCCAAGGCCTTCCAACATCCAATCAGATTCGATCAAGCGCTTCCTCTGGCCAATGACGAGTGTGTTTCGCGCCGTTCGTTTATTTTTTATGTTGGTTGATTTTGTGTGTTTTGTTAAGTCATTGTAATGACGGTAACCACACACACCTGGTTTACATCGATTACCGGAAAGTTCGACATAAATAATATTAAAAGCCGAGTGGAGATGCCGGGGTTTGAACCCGGGGCCTCGTACATGCGAAGCACGCGCTCTACCACTGAGCTACATCCCCGCACACTGATGCGCGCGCATCTCAGGCTTAAATATACATCTCACACAAAGAGCCTCTGCTGACGTCACTTCCTGAATTCGCTGAAAACGCCCCAACCGGAGCACCTGTGTTAGTAAAGTTCGTAAGAATTCACAAATATAGTGGGGCATCGAAAATTAGAAGCATCTTTATATTCTTTAACGATTCATTTAAATAATTTTTAAAAAGTAATATACAATTAGTTCGTTTATTCATAGCGAACGAGTTTTGTTTTTTTTTTATCTAAATTTTTCTTTATTTCTCCAGGTTTTTGTTTCAGCTCTATGTACAATCAGAACACAAATGTGTGGTTTTTATTTTTATTTTATGTTTAAAACATTAAAAAACACAGGCCACAATTCAGTGAAATGATTTCAGAACATACAAGAACACAATAATAAAGACTCTAATTCAAACACTGATCAGATCAGTTTTACATGATACAACCGTTAGATTAATTTCTCATCTACTTCCAGTACATTTAAAAACTAATAACTAATTTTATTTATTTTCATTCCGTGACAACCTCTCCCTCTCTTTATTTCAAGCTTTCTTTTCCTCTGTTCTTACAAAGGGGTCACATCACAGGTCACGCCCTCTCCTTCGGACCACATGGCGTCTCCGGACAGCTGCCTGAGATCTATCAAGAACGCACGCCGTTCACTGGCTTCATCGTCTTCTGTGTCTCTCTCCTCCCTTTCCTCCTCTCTCTCCTCCATCCCTCTATTTACCTCCGACCGATCCTCTGAATTCTCCAAACTCAAGCTCACGTCTGAAGTATTACTTCCTGTTTTCCTCTCCTCACGCCGCTCCTCTTCATTCCCCTCATCCTGGCCGTCACTCCCATGACACTCCTTCACCTGCGCCTCCTCATCTTTGATCTCCTGCATTTCCTCTCCATCTTCTTCAGCATCACTTCGACG
This sequence comes from Antennarius striatus, assembly GCF_040054535.1. Taxonomy (NCBI): domain Eukaryota; kingdom Metazoa; phylum Chordata; class Actinopteri; order Lophiiformes; family Antennariidae; genus Antennarius; species Antennarius striatus. The sequence continues at coordinate 12,722,805 of NC_090798.1, read as the reverse complement.
CCACAGCTGTACCCCGAGACGGTCCTCCAGAGCCGACACCACGCTTCTCACCCTGTCCCTGACCCCCCCTTCCTTATACACCAAACGCCTGATGGTGAATTCTCCATCAGCCTCCCTGTTCAGCTTCTTATACAAGAAGACCAGCAGCAGAATTAAAAATATAAGGCAGAAAACGAGGGTCAGCACAGTCCGATCAGACGGCAGCATGTTCCCAGAGTCGACCACGCCTGAAGTGAAGAAAGAGAAATTTTAGCTCAGTTGTCGTGGCAACGCATCAGGATTTAGAGATCTGAGATATTCCAGCAGGTCCCCCTTTAAAATTTGCAGTATTTGCAAAACTCAATCCAGTAGGTGTGAAGTTTCCAGAAGGTATGGGGCGGAGCTGACAGTCAGTCACATTTAGTGACATGCTAAGCTGAGCTACGATAAATTTAAAATAAGATAAATTAACATTAATTTGTTATCAATCTGTCTCTGCAGTGCATTATATACTCAATTTTACTTTAAGAAAAATTAACAATCAATTCAAATTCAAATTCAAAAAACTTTATTAGTCCCCAAGGAGCAAATGAAAACAGGTAAAGCGCGATAGGTGTAAAATGTAGTGTAAACTTAAACAGTGTAAACATAAAAAATACACATAAATATAATTAAATTATCTCTCTCTCTCTCTCTCGCTCTCTCTCTCTCTCTCTCTCTCTCTCTCTCTCTCTCTCTCTATATATATATATATATATATATATATATATATATATATGTGTGTGTGTGTGTGTGTGTGTGTGTGTGTGTGTGTGTGTGTGTGTGTGTGTACAGTAGATATATATAGATATAAATACAATGTTTATGTTAAATAATAATAATTCAGTTAAACCCATTCTAGGTTTTAACTATAACCAGGTCATAATCCTCTTCTATTCTGTTACTAGTGTTCCAGAATTCCTCTCAGTGTCTCCAAACACTAAGTCTTACATCACTCAGACAGATTACACACAGAAATGTGCTTTACCTTCTAAGAAAATCCCCTGCTGAGTAGAAAAATCTCCGTGTCCCGGTGTGGCAGTCACTGAATGAACGATGCAGCCTCCTTGTACTTTCAAACCAGCAGCGAGTTTTTCATCAGGAGAGCCATTCATAAATTTATATTCAGGATCTAGATAGAAAATGTGCAAAATAAATGACATGTATAAAAATATCACACCAGCAGGTCAACAAGAGGAAAATTAAATTGATCTATTTCAGCTTTAACTCACTTGAAATGCTTCAATTAAAAAAAAAAAATCCAACTTGTTTTTTGTTCTGAAATATTTCTTCTACCATGACATTCTAAAGAAATTCATCGTGCATTATGAATGAAAAACAGACAGGTGCTCAGAGTTTGCTGTGCTCTACCTACACAATGTGCACTGGAGACGTGACAGGAAGTCTCCATCTGGTTTGAATGTGTTCTGTCTGCACAGCGCTGACAGGAAGCGAGCATCAGTCGCTGAGCTGCTGGTTTCCTGTCAGTTCAGCAGCTCCACGCTGCTGCACTGAGGAAGCTTCATGTGACATTAACTATGTTAATAATGAGACTACATCTGTTAATGTAGGATGCATGAGGACAGCTGACCTACTACATATTGGTGAATTGCAGTTTGCAATACTCATAGTTCATCACTCATAGTGATGTGCACAACATGAAGTATTTATTGGGTGATGAGTTACTAATAATAACAATATAAAAGTTAACAAAAGTATAGAAAAAAATAAATGTGCAGCATTTACCCAAGTTGTGAGGAGGAGAGTCTAAAGAGACAGTTTGAATCCCAGACAGAACGTGACGTCCAGACTCCGTTGGGTCGATGGATCGATGTTAAAGCATCGCACAACCAGAAAGAGGCCGATGCACGAAATGTGGTGAGGAGAGGCGAGAGAGGCGGGGGCCGAAGGATGTGAGAGCAGATTGTGATCTAGCAGGATGTGGTGAAACGCACAGATAAAAATATAGTAAAATACTGTATGTATGTAAAGAGGAAGGTATACAGATTTAAAATATCATGTTTCACTTTGATGTTGCAGCAGATGTAAAAGAAATACATGATTAAGAACAGTTTATTTATGTCCCGAGACATTTCTACCTGCACCATGAACTGTCGCCGATGTGAGCTTCAGGAAGAGTTTTAGTAAAACAAATGAATCAACAAGCAAATGGTTTTTTTTTTAACAAAATTTTACATTTGTTACGAGACAGAAATAAATAATTCAAATTCATAGAACTCAAGGGAACTCAAAGAAGCTGATTACATGCTTAGAATCAGCTTCTTGATTCCAAGCATGAGGAATTAAACCTCACAGTCACAAACTCACTTTATAGATGGATAATAATTCAACTGTTGTCAAAAACTTCACGTTTGAGTAAAAAGTTGACCCAAGTCTTTTCTGGAGGTCACACCAAACACTGTTTTCCCTTCCTGGTCCTGTCTGCTGATGTATTTACCAAAATTTAAATTCTGAACAAATTGATTTAAAGATCATTTTGCTATAAAATAATGTGAGTGGAATTTTTTATTTTTCTCTTCCATATTATTTTGTACCTTATGTTCTTTGGCCATGTTTGCAGTGCTCCACCACCCATCACACTTTTACACTCTGTGGTGCTTGAGTGCAGACATGCACACCATTATTTTAACATTTGCTAAAGACCACAGGTTTGGTTCCATGGTTTTAGCTTATTTGTAACCTTGTAACTGTTGCCGCGTGCAGTTTCTGGTCTTTCGGTGTCGTACACAGCCTCTTTCTTGGCTCGGTTTATTTGGATGACCTACTAAAAACACCAGTGTGCAATAAATTCCATCTAAAAATGGAGGCTGTTGCGTTAATGTGAAACATCTGCACGCCGTTCTGTTCCCCCTGAACGCTGCAAACGCCTTCGGTTCACAGCAGATTGTTTCCCTTTAATTGGTAAACGTGAGATTTTGAGGAACATTTTTTAAAGAGCATACCTCTGGTATCAAAAGTTGTGTTCAATATGCACAGAATTCAAACACAACCTAGAAATGATCACAAAGAACAGACAGATGTCGACTGCGGCATCCATGAAAGTAAAAAGTAACAGAATTACTGGAAAGGAGGAATGAATATTTATTAGATTTTCACAATGTAGTCTCATTTAACCTGCTACTAATTTTACAGCTTGGGTTCAGAGGAAGTGCATAAAGAAATAGAATTAAATGAGTCTGCGGTGGAATGTACCATTGTTGCGTGATCATGTGACAGAAATGCATCAAAATATAAAGTAAAATTTAAAAAAAATTACAAAAACCTTCTCATCTCTTTTTTTTAACATCAGCACATACACAAAAAAATGTTTCACATCTCGGTACGACTTCCTATTGTTTGGGAATGGAAACACTTTCGTGGACAGTAGATCTGAGAACAAATGGCGTGTTAAAGTAAAAAAAACCCCAAAACAAAAGAAAAAACCCCAAAGCAGGACAAAAACCCCCCAAAACAGGACACTTCAGCCGTTATCAGGATGTATTTTGGTTATAGTTCATTTCGTGATGATAATGCGGACGAACACGACAGCCATTACTCTCTCATGATCTCATGATAGGAGATATGAAAAACTCAAGATTCACCTTTCCACTAACGAGACGACACGGAATTTACGACACAAATAAAAGTTCAACTACGCTCTCATTGGCTAACACTCACACAGGTGTCACTGTCAAAGAGTCATGATGTGTGTACCAGCTGTTCACCTTCAGCATCCCGTAATTAAAGTAGATATAAAAAGCAAAAAGTCACCCAAGAGTTGGTGACTGGAAGAGTATGAGGACATCAGTTTGACAGCTTCAGCTATAGCCCTAATGATTACATTTCTGATTGCTTTAAAAGAAAAAACCAAAAATCATAAGTGCCTAATGACTTCAATCTTATATGTAGACCTTCATTCAAATGATGCTTCAGGCGATATTCGATACCACAAAGACCTTCAAAGTTAATAGTCTTGTAAAGCCCAAAGCATCGTCATCTTTTCCTCTGTACAAAGCCAGAAATCCCTCTACGCAGACGACACCCCCGTCTCCGTCCGATTGGAAAAACCAAGTGATCTAATTTAGTTGAAATGGTTACAAGCCGTCCTGATTCACAGTTAGTCACTATATTCTCACACAGCTTAAGGTTCTCTTGATTCTAGTAAGGCTATGGTCTATGGACTTAGTAAGACTGTTCTCTGGAAGTATTGGCTCTCATACATCGCCGTCCTCGATACGAGCCAGCTGCTTCTCCAGCACCTCGATCCTCTGGGACTGAGCGAGGACCACGGCTCGAAGGGCCTTCATTTCGGCGAGCAGCTCGGTCAGGAGCTCCTCCTAAAGAAACGATTGAAAAGATCAGTCGGAAACGACTTTAGGACGATTGGTGAGGTCGGTATGATGTTCGCTCACCTCTCTTGTTGGCCTGTCGGCGTTCCCGTCTGTGTCTTTCGTCGCTACCCTCGGCGGGGGCACCTCCACTTCCATCTCCTTGGCTGTTGAGGTAGATGTCGGTGTGGGAGCTGTGGCCGAAGGCGAGGCGGCGGCGGGCCCGGAGTCCTGCGAGGCGAGCTGGGCTTTGACTCGGAGGTTGTCCCTGTGTTTGGACGGATGTGCCGTGTAGCCGCCGCTCATAGAGACCAACAGCGGCGGCGCATCCTGCCCGGCGATCCACTGCTCAGCCAGGAGAGCCGGCTCCAACCCGGCCGTGTCCGGGTAGAGGTCTCCCTGAAACAGATCTGACTTGGAAGGCAAAACGGAGACAGAAAGGTGCATTAATTACTAGTAAATGACAAGTTATTCAAGTGGTAATCTTTACGATGGTCGTACTTCTCTTGCTTGGCTTACCTTCCGAGGTACAGTCATAGAAATTGGTTCCACCTTCCTTTCATGGAGTTTGTAGAACCTACAGAGGGCCGGAAAATAAGTGTTCGAGTTGGAGTTCCACAAACAGAGGCTGTAAGACCCTCGATGTTTTATTGTACAGCGGTTCCTCTACTTACAAATGTCTCTACTTACGACATTTTCTACTTAAATGACCATCTTTTTTATTCTTTATTCTTTGTTTTTTTACTTTATGCACAACTCTCATTCGTTGTGTAATAATCTAATCGTAACATGTATTTGTTACATGTTTTGATGCATTTTTATGCTTTAAAAATCATTTCTGTCTGAATTTTGGGGGGGCTTGGAACGGATTAGGGCATTTGCATGGAAAACGTGTCTCTACTTACGAAATTTCTTTCAGAACCAATTAATTTTGTACGTAGAGGTACCGCTGTATTTCATAAAATATCATATCAAACACCAAAATATCCTCACCTGGCAATTTCACACTTGTTGACATCCACTCCTCTTTTACTAAGAAAGCCCAGTCCTCTCTGAGGCTCTTTACTGCTGTATAAGTTGAGGAAGTGAACATAAGGGGTTTCGTTGGTCACCTCAAAATACCGGATGGTGCTGTCCCCCTGAAAGCCAGAAGAGGATCAAATTCATGGAACGAAAATGAAACAGTCTGCACAGATTTCACCATCGGCCGTGCAAAGGTGAGACCGTTACCTTCCCACACAGGTAGAACATGTTCGTGTCGGGGTCGTAATAGGGTACAAGGACCCCGTTGCTCGTGTCAATCTCTTGCGTCTCAAGTGGGCTAGAGAGATCTTTCTGTAGAATATAAAAAACATTGAAACAAAAATTAACAGAAGAAGAAACATGCTTTTTATTATCCTCTTGGGGAAATTACTTTTCCACTCCAGTCTATTTTTTGTTAATGTTATTTTTTATTAATTTATTTTTATTGTTATTATTCTTATTTATTATTTACTTTAACTTATTGTTATTACCATGTTTTTTACATATTTTTTAAAATTATTTTTAGTTGTTAATCTACGACAAGATCCTTCAAGTTTTAGAAAAAACATGAATACTTGATGGACAATCAGCTATAGCCGATGGTGCGATGAACAATCCATGAGAGATTTTTTGTTGTTGTACCGTATCCCATAATGCCAGCTGTCTCATGCTCATACGGTCAAAACCCGTGGTCAGGATCTTCCCATCCGACAGGAACACCGCCCTCATGGGTCTGGTGCCTTCGTGGACCCTCTCCTTCACCTGTGAGAATGTCAAAAAGGCGGTAACCAATGGCAACGTGTAGACTTTGATAGCATCTTCTTGCGTAGCAAATAAAACAGTGGAGTGACCTTGAGGACGGCGCCCCTCCGCGGGTCGATGACGCGCAGGGCCTTGTCTTTGCAGACCGTGCAGACGGCGCTGCCGTCCTTGTTCCAGGAGACGCTGTAGATGAGGTCAGGGTGGGCGTCGTCCAGCTTGTAGAGCAGCTCCTCCGTGCCGACGTTCCAGACGCAAATCACGTTATCGCAGCCTAGAAAGAGGAAGAAACATCAGAGTTGGCGTGTGGATTTTACAATCATGTAGCTTCAGAAACACTAGCTGGGTGATATTTATCCAACGCTGCAGTAAAACAATGTTTACACAGGTCTGAAGGTGTGTATTTGCTGTCGCGGGGCGACGTTTTGATTTCGTTTGTTTCCTTCACCCAACCTGAAATCAGTTCTGACCCAGAATGCATCATTAAACGTCTTTACACTGAGACGTTCTTCCTCCGCGGCCGTTCGTCTCTGGGTCCTTCCTGCACGCTGACGCAGCAGAAAGTAAAGACACGACTTTCAGGTCGGACAAGTTTCTGTCTGGACGTGGAAATCTAGTTTGTGGATCGTTTAGAAGCTGCAGGATTTGAACAGCGTGTCCAAAAACAGCCATGGAAAACGAGGCGGACGGGAATCCAAACCCACGTCTGCTTCGACGCCGCCTGTGTTGTTGTTTTTTTGCTTGTATGCAAATTTATGCAAAACGATCCAGCAGAGCTGGAGGTGTGGCTTCACACCTGCAGTCAGGAGGATGTTGTACGCCGTCGGGTGCCAGGCCAGAATCCCCACTCTTTTGCAGTGTCCCTCCAGGGTCACGATGGGGTCGGTCATGGGACACGTCAGGCCGCCGTCGGGGATCTGCCACACCTTCAGTCGGGGGGGGGGCACACAGAACATTTTGTTAGCCCATCGATGCGCTAAAAGCTTCCAGCGAACAGCCGCTGACCGACCTTTACTGTCAGGTCCTCTGACGCGCTCGCGATGATGTTGTCGTCGTGAGGCGACCACTGGATGTCCAGCACCGGCCCGGCATGACCGCTCACCATCGGACAGGACTGATCGATCCGGCCGCTCTAAAGTGGGGGGGGGGGGAGATAGTTTCAATCATGACGTCTGAGAAGCTTTCACACACGACCTTCGTCCACTCTCCGCCTCGTAAGCGTAACCATTAACCACACAGGAAGCAGGAAGTGAAGGAGACGCTGACGTTTTGCTTTTAGAAGAGTAGAAAAAACAGGAAGTGACACGCAGGCTTTATAAAATATCGATCGCACCTTTCCCATCGGAACCACCAGGAAGGCCCCGCCTCCGCTGGCTTCGATGATGACGGCGATGAATTTGGGATTGACGGCGCAGAGGGGGCCGTCCCACGTCACGCGCGACACCCTGATGTCGTCCAGGCAGTGCTCCGATTTCCACGCCTGGGCGAAGACGTGGCGGAACTTGCTCTGCCGGACCACACCTCGCCGGAAAGACATAGCTGGGGAGGGAAAAAAAAAAAGGAAATAAAGTGATTATAAATGAATAAATAAATACATAAAATGGAAAAAAGAGAGGAGAGAGGCAGCCGGCAAGTTCTTTGATGGTTGGAGTCTTTCCTGGACAAAAGGGCATGATCCCAATGAAACTACAACACTAGTGTGTGTGTGTGTGTGTGTGTGTGTGTGTGTGTGTGTGTGGGCAGTGCGCTTTACGCTCCACAGTTATCAAAGTAATAATAATCCAGCAGATGAAGGAGGTTTCATTTTGGATTTTTTATTTCCCATGAGCCTCCCAGCTGCTCACTTCCGCCTCAGTTCCGTCATTTTTAAAAATAACTAACAAAAAAAAAACAAAAAAAAACTATCATGAACAGTTTGTTCAAAATTCTCCCGTTTCTTTATCAAACCCACGTACACATTTATGATTTATTCTGATCGTCATGCGTGCGCAAGGATCATAGATCAAATCCCGCACGGCTGGAACGGTTCGCATTTAATGTTTTTGATGAAGCTGCGTTCAATTTTCTAGAAATATTATTTTTTCCCCTCATAAAATAGTCTCACACACACACACACACACACACACACACACACACACACACACACACACACACACACACACACTTCTGTTCGTGGATCTTTTGTCCCCGCGATGAATGAGGGTTTGACGTGCGCAACAAAGGACGTATTTTACGCCACAACGCGGTAAAATGGGGAAGCTGGATGTTTGAGCGTAAGAGCAGCGCAGCCTACCTGGGTTTTAAGGCGGCTCCTGACGGGAGAACAGGATCACCGAGGCCTCGGGGCCGCGACAGGAAGAGTCCAATAGAACGATCGGCCGCCGGGAGCAGTAACTTAATCCCCTCCTGTCTCCAGACAGGCGTTTACGTAGATTGCGTAGACCTACACCAAAATACGTGCATTAGGAACAGAGAGATTTTTACGTAAATACCAGTTCTCCAGTCCGAGATTGTCCGCATTTACGCACTTTTTACGTCGTAAAATGTCAGCCCTGTAGAACATGTCCCGCACCGACGCGTAAGCCTCACAAACGGATGCGAGTTGGTTCTCGGTGGGAGGCGGTGATGGTGCGGAGACAGTTCGGCTTGTTCTCGCCTCCCTCCTTCTTCACGGTCGACTGGTTTGGATTTGGAGCGATGGACGGGGATCAGTTCCGGTCCTGGCAGGATGCATCAAAGATACGCTGGAGTCAAGAGAGGAGTCTCCCCTTAACTTCCGGATCGCTAGGTCTCCGTTGAAAACCTTAAAATCGAAGATGATATATTTGAATTTATTTTGCGTTATACCTAAAAAACTTTCTGATTCTTACGGTTTCTTTAGCTACAGAGGTTTTATTATAGTTAAATGAAAGGTTTATTAACAGTATCTTGCCGTTGTTGGATTTGTTGTCATAAATGAATGGATTTTCTTTTTTTTTTTGCGTCAATTCCAAATCAAAGCATGTCTACATGTGCTCTTTTTTATTGGGAAGTCAATAAGTGTGCATCCGAAGAAGTATACATTAGCTAAGGATATAAATATGTACAGTAATATGTAATAGTGTAAATGTTTTTTTGCTCTAATGCCACCCAGTGTTTGATATGACGCACGACAGCTTCATGATTTAATTGATATATTTTCATCTATTGTGAATTTATTTATCTTTTGAATTTATGTAATGTTATACCATAGAGAAATCATATATACACATACAGTAGATATATAAAAAAAAAACTGTGTTCAGTGATATTTTCATATACTAGTGAAACCGCTATGATCAACAGGTGGCTCCGTGGCGCAATGGATAGCGCATTGGACTTCTAGGTTCACATGAAGTGATTCAAAGGTTGTGGGTTCGAGTCCCACCGGAGTCGATTTTTCGTTCTTCACGTGCCTGAATGGTTCTCAAGCGACCAAATCACTCCTGTTTTTGAACAAGCTCGAGAAATATGTCCATGATCACGAATCTTTTATTTCAGTTTGCATTACGTTTTACACTTTTCCCACCCGATATAATGAGCTAGCCTGTTAACAACGTCAACATCAGCGTATGCAGACGTTAACATATATGAATGCGTACATGAATAAAATAGATTTTATTGCAGTTTTAGTAAGTAAAATTAATATTTAAAAATTATGGTTATGTACTCGTAACTGATTATATTTGTAATGAACACAGTACAACTGGAGTGTATTTGGACAAAAGTAGCCAAATCTTTCTCGCAACATAAAGTAAAAATAAACTCTATTCGATTTTTTATGAGAAACAAGCTGTTTAAAAAAACCAAATTCTTGGATTTTACATTTTTCACTTGCAATAAACAAACAATGCCGATTGTTTTTTTGTTTTGTAATAAATATGTACAGAAATATATAAACTTTGCACAGCCGATAAGGAACAGGAAGGAGCAAGGTGTTTGTTTCAAGACGAGCCCACATAATGTTGCACCGGGTGGAACCAATGTGCTAACGTTAGGCTAGTTAGGTGTAGCTTGCTAGCTTTAGGTTATCGGCACACGCAGCTGTGGAGTGGACACTGTACACACGATGAATGACGGATGATAATGAAAGTCGTTGGTGTGACTTTCCTTTGTAAGCACACTGCTGTCGTCACGGACATTTTCGGTTCAGTGGTTTTCATTAATAACCCTGCAGTTTGGGTTACTTAGCTAGTTAGCCTCTAAAGCTAGCTGCGCACCACAGCGTATGGGTGTCAAAGTTAGCCGTGACTTCGTCCTGTGTCTTCTGCGAGATCTCACAATTTGGGACACGTCAAGGTAAACGTTTAACTTCACCATCGGTGCGTTTTTAATCTTTTTGGTCTGATAACAACAGTTTTACGGAGGAATTTGTTGCGCCTTCGTGTTGAATATGCATATGTCAGCTGGTAATGTTAAACTTCCAGCAACATGTCATTTGGTGTTTGTGTACTTGACGCCTTTGTTTGTGTTAGTTTTTAAAGACTAGTTTTTAAAGCTTAAAGCAGCTAAACATGTTCAGGTTATTGAAAGAATCAAAAACTAAAAGTCAATGTTTTGACCTCTTATTAAGGCTAAAAACTAGTTTTTTTTGGGAATTGTGTCAACAGTGAATCTCTATCGATCCTATAGTTAATCTTTGACCTGTTAAACAACAATGAAGGATCAGCATGAACCACAACTAACTAATAATGTCCCTGTGTTTAAAGATATTTATCATTAACCATTTTTTATTAGTGTCGATGAACTGATTGTTTTCTTTGATAATCTCATTTTAACTGGAATATTGCCCGCATTGTTTTTTAAAGGAATGATTTAATCTACAGGTTATCTTAAATGATTTATATAAATATCAGAAAATGACATTTGCAGCGCGTTTGTCTAAAGGGCTAGGTGATATATTAAAATTTACCATAATTAATAAATTATATTGATAAACCAAAGCAAATTCTTACAATAAAATGCTGGAACAGGAATTTCTCACATATTTGATTGAATTTCTCCGAAAGAATTTGTCAGTTGTCCAACTAGATGCCACGTAATCTTCTTTTCATGGACTAATGTTAAGAAAATCAACAAATATCCCATTTTTGCATGATGGAATGGAGTGTGCAACACTAAAAATTAGTGAATAACTTTATTCATTTATTACATTTCACCTCAAGGTTCCTCAAATCTGTCTCTTGATTTTGGGGGGCTGTGATGTCGGAGCCCAAAAGCCCCGCTCCCAGTCCTGGGGACACGTACAAAGGATGGGTGTTCAAGTGGACGAACTACATCAAGGGTTATCAGCGGCGGTGGTTTGTCCTGAGTAATGGACTTCTGTCGTACTACAGGTATGAAACAGAAATCCTTGACTGTGTAATCGATAAAATTCCCTTTAGGAGGGGCGACCAAACCCCAGCTGATAACGTTATCAGATGCTTATTTGTGTCAAAACTCTGATTTTTAGGACGCAGGCAGAGATGGGCCACACCTGTCGAGGCACAATCAACTTGGCCACGGCGACCATCACCGTGGACGACGCCTGCAACTTCGTCATCTCCAATGGCGGCGCGCAGACGTACCACCTGAAGGCTAGCTGTGAGGTGGAACGCCAGCGCTGGATCACCGCTCTGGAACTCGCCAAAGCCAAAGCGGCTCGCATGCAGACTGAGTCAGGTGAAGCACCCAGCAGACGAAAAAATCCCCAACGTTTGTTGTCTCCAGTTGAAGCTGCTTGTCCTCTGAGTCACAGATCGGCATCGAGTCAAACCTGTTTAACGCTGCTGTTTTTTGTGTTTTTTTATTTTTTATTTTGAACAGACGACTCGGGGGATGACTTTTCTCCGACCTCTCCACGGGCCGCGCCCGGACGAGGCGGCGGGTCTCAGAATATAGAAGTCCAGTCCGCTCTGAGGACGTTAGGCAGCAAAGTGGAGGATCTCAGCACGTGCAACGACCTCATCTCAAAGCACGGCACCGCCCTCCAGAGGTCCGCCGTCCAGCCTGCTGCTGGTTTTTGTTTAGTCTCAGGTTTTTCAGGTCTCTTGTCGTTCGACTTAGAAGCGAAGAATGTGACGTCCAGATTGTCTTCGAATGCTATTGTTGAGATTATCACGACAAAATGCTGTTGGAATTTTCGGTGTAAAGCACCATTTGAACAGAAGCATTGATATTAAGCTTAATCGTCTTGAATGGATCATCTATTCCACCGTCTCTTTTTAATATCTCCTTCAGGTCTTTATCAGAACTGGACAATTTGCGTCTGACCGGAGAGGCGGGGGATAAGATCCGTCAGGTGACGGAGAGGGCCACGCTTTTCCGTATAACCTCTAATGCTATGATTAACGTAAGCGCGTCTATTTTATCACCTGGAAAATAACTGAATCCAGATTAACTGATCAAAGTTGACTTGGTTTCTTTGCTCGTGCCGCCCAGGCGTGCCGAGACTTCCTGTCGTTGGCTCAGGCTCACAGCAAACGGTGGCAGAAGGCCCTTCAGGCCGAGCGAGAGCAGCGGGTGAGGCTGGAGGAGACTTTAGAGCAACTCGCCAAACAGCACAACAACCTGGAGCGAGCGTTCAGAGGGGCGGCGCAGGTTAACGCCACCGCAGACAGTAAAAGTAAGACCACCTGCACCTGTGAGCACACAGTCAGCACGAAACACATCGGGACCGATTAAAAAGGCTACGCACGTTACCTTATCAGGTCACAAAAGGGCCGTCTCATAAAAGTGTAAAAAAACAAGTAACACAGAAACAAACATTTTCTTTCAATGCATCAGATCTTTTCCATTACTTTAGACCTATCCATAGATAAAAAGTTCATTATATATTTTTTATTATTATATAGATGTATGGAATATGCCATTAAATCTGTTTTTCCTCCAATGGGTAAAACACAAAATATGGAATATTTCCAAAAGTTTGGGCACAGTATCAAATCTACACTCTGATGTGAAACATTTTTTACATATCATTTATATATATATATATAATTTTTTTTTCATTCACCCATTGGATGAATGGAAAAACATTATATAACATGTCAGCATTATTGTATATAGATATATATATCATATACATATATAATGTATAAATATACAGTATGTGTATATGCTTATAGTATATGAAAAATTTGTTGTTATAATGGGAGTCAATTGGACCATTTTTGACCCTATCAGGTGTTGTGTGTACACAGTGAAAATCTGCTTTTCTGTACACTTCCAGTGACAAGCATTTAGAATTTAGAAAATAAAAATGAAAGAAAATTACGAGCAAAATTTCATATATTTAGTCTTTTAACGGACTGATTTATTGGGAGAGAAACACATCAAAACAACAAAAATGTCCCTTTTGGGCCCAAATGTCCCTTTTTGAGAGTTTTCATCCCCTGAAGGTGCGGCCAGACCCGGTAAAGGCGAGGCGAGCGACGAGGATGACGACAATGAATTCTTCGATGCCATGGAGGAGGCGCCCGAGTTCATCACTGTGCCGGCGGATCCCCAGTTCCACAAGTCAGTGCGCACGTTAACGACACAGGAAGTCGTAAAAACGATAGTGTGTAAATTGTGTTTCGTGTGTAGCGTTTGAGTTCTCTGAGAATTTGTGCTGCGTCGTTTTACACGCTTCTCTGCACTGATGGAATCTCATTGATTCCTCTCTTATAGACGGTCCAGCAGCAGCGTCAGTGGCTTCAACAGTGAAATGTGTTCCGACGATCAGTCGGTAGGTTTCACTCTGAAACAGGGCGGTGTATTTCTGAATGGAAACGGATGGGATTCAACATTTAATCTCACAGCTAACTGACAGAGTCTTCTGCTCCTGCAGCTGAACGAGGAGCCCTTTGCGCTGAACCCAGAATCTCCCTCTCAGGAGCTCGTACCCTTGAAGAAGAGGAGGAAACGCATCCCGGACAAACCCAACTACTCCCTCAACCTGTGGAGCATCATGAAGAACTGCATCGGGAAAGAGCTGTCCAAGATTCCGATGCCTGTGAGTGTTTAGAAGGAGCGTTTGGCGGTCACACCTCCTGCATCATGTGCTTGGAACAAAAGCACATTGACTTAAAAGAGCTGGTGTGTGTGTGTGTGTGTGTGTGTGTGTGTGTGTGTGTGTGTGTGTTTGTGTGTGTGTTTGCTGTGAACACATCACGGCTCGGGGCTCGGGTTTAATCCAGACACAGGTTCCCTTTGTGTCGGCGGCGCTGGATCGACGGCATTCTTTGAGCGCTATCTTAAAATAGCAAACAGACTGCAGGTGTTGGTTTTAAGAGTGTGTTTGACATTCCCTGAATGTCAAACAGGATCTGACTCTATAAATCTAACACTCACAGGTGTTTATTGAGTCCTTAAGGTTTCCCCAGCCAGTTTACTCACAGGGGGGTGGCATTTACACGTGACCGGTTGCAGACTGGAACGTGTACCGGATGCAGAGCAGCGTAATTATGAGGGATGAGTAAATGTCACACAAGTACGACGACGTAAAACGCACAATCCCGACTGAAGACCGAGTCGGTCGTCTCATTTTGTCACGTCTGTTTCATCGGAATGCAAAGACGTGACTGTGATTTAGTTTGTTGTTCCGTTAAATTCTTGTTACCAAATAATCATAAAACAATGGATTTATAATAAAAAATAGTTCATCAGTTTAAGATTACTGAGCTGAGAAGTTTAAATGTTTTAATTTAAGTGTTTATGAACCCTCCCCATACTGATGTTAAACCACCTTCTGTCTTCATTACCTTCTGTTTAAAACACTTTTAAAGAAAAGTGTTTCTTTAATACCTGGAAGTGCAGCGCACTTCCTGATGCTGTCAGCCAATAGCATGCGTGTACGGTATCACGTGACTACCCACTAAAATCTGCGATATTGTGAAGCCGGGCATCTTGAAGTGAGGATTTCTCTCTATATATATAATATAAATTTTAAATGTTTTAAATTTTAATTTACTTTATACATATATTAATTATATATAATGTGTATATAATATAAATATAATATAAATTATATACATTCATTTTCTGCCGCTGTATCTGCAGCTATAAAATAATATATATATATATATATATATTTATAATATACACACACAGTATATATAATGTGTAAAAAATGTTTCACATCAGAGTGTAGATTGGGTTTATATTGCTAGATGTTCCAAATGTGGATCATATCAATATATACAGTATTTTCCGCAGTATAAGGCGCACTGGATTATAAAGTGCACTGGATTATAAATTGCACTGGATTATCAGGCACACTGTCTATTTTTGAGAACATTTAAGGCTTTTAGGTGCTCCTTATAGTGCATAAAATACTGAATTCTTTTTTTTAATGTATGACTACATAAACCTACCCCCCCCCCCCCAGGTGAACTTCAACGAGCCCATCTCCATGCTGCAGCGGCTGTCCGAGGACCTGGAATACCACGAGCTGCTGGACAAGGCCTCCAAGTGCCAGAGCACGCTGGAGCAGATGTGTTACGTGGCCGCCTTCTCCGTGTCGTCCTACTCCACCACCGTCCACCGCACGGGCAAGCCCTTCAACCCCCTGCTGGGGGAGACCTACGAGCTGGACCGCCGGAGAGAGAGCGGCTACCGCTCCCTCTGTGAGCAGGTGAGGAGGGGGGGAAACGTCGACCCCGACGGGTAGAGGGATGAGTGTCGAGAGAGGCTGGAGGGAACAGAATCGTGACTAAAAGCCTGGAAAAATAAAACGCAGTAATTTTTCTATTCCTGAAAAGGACTACAGTATTTTCCGCACCATAATGAAATTTGATTAATTTAGTTAATTTAATTACGTGTAATTTAATTAATTCAATTTAATTAAGTCAATTTAATTAATTTAATTAAATTAAATAAGACGCACCAAAAATCCTTTAAATTTCTCAAAAACCTACAGTGCGCCTTATTATCGTCTCTGCTTCCCTCACAGGTCAGTCACCACCCCCCTGCAGCGGCGCATCATGTGATCTCCAACAGGGGCTGGACTCTCAGACAGGAAATCACGGTTGCCAGCAAGTTCAGGGGCAAATACCTCTCCATCATGCCTCTAGGTGAGCGTCTCCGTCTGACAACACGGTGATGAATTCAGGACAAAGCAGAGAAGCTAGGAACGGTTTGAGGTGTCAGACAGACTGACGGCTGAGGAACGGGGGGAGTCACACCCTCACGAACTTCCTCCCAGCTGTTAAACACGGATTGTTTTCTTTCCCCTCCGTTTGATTCACGTCTTTCCGTTCAGGCACGATTCACGCAATTTTCGAAAAGGGCAACAATCACTACACGTGGAAGAAAGTCACCACCACCGTTCACAACATCATCGTGGGGAAACTGTGGATCGATCAGGTCAGTGGAGAAGGAGCTGCTGATTGTAAAAATACTCTTTTTCATGTTCTTTAATTAATATTTTTTCTTCTGTCGCTTCCAGTCTGGAGAGATCGACGTGGTGAACCACACCACCGGAGACCGCTGCCACCTGAAGTTCGCTCCTTACAGCTACTTCTCCAGAGATGTGGCCAGGAAGGTGAGGGGAATCCTCCCGTCTTTTGCATCTATGGGTGTCGTGGGTGACGGACGTTTAACCCCGCCCCCACCCATCCTGTCCTCAGGTGACGGGCGTGGTCATGGACAAGAACGGCAAAGCGCACTACGTGCTTTCGGGCACGTGGGACGAGAAGATGGAGTTCTCCAGGGTGATGCAGAGCAGCCGGGGGGGGGAGAACGGCGGCGACGGCAAACAGAAGACCGTCTATCAGACGCTAAAAGCCAGAGAAGTTTGGAGGAAGAACCCGTTACCGTGAGAACCCCAACTCCAACGTCAGCTGTTTGTGTCCCCGTCTGTGTGTGACCTCCTGTTTTACGTCCTCTCTCGGGCCGCAGCGAGGGGGCAGAGACCATGTACTACTTCACGGCGCTGGCGCTGACCCTCAACGAGCCGGAGGAGGGCGTGGCGCCCACGGACAGCCGGCTCCGCCCCGACCAGCGCCTGATGGAGGACGGCCGCTGGGACGAAGCCAACGCCGAGAAGCAGAGGTTGGAGGAGAAGCAGCGCAGCGTTCGGCGGGAAAGAGAGAGGGAGGCGGCCAGCCAGCGCACCCCCAGCCAATCGGAAGAAGGTGAGAGTCGCAAGTCTTCTTTACTTTTTTACCTCCTCTTTGTTCCTCTCTACCTTTAATGGGGCAAATCTTGGAGTTGAGGGGTTAAAGAAAATCTCTGTGATTCCCCCCTTTTTTCTTCCTAAAGCTGTCGATGAGGATTCTCTTACTGACCCCTCCCTAAAAAGCAAGTACTCCTCTTTTTTTGTCTCCCATGCCGCCTGTTACCCACACCCGGGTGTGTTCACTAACACCCTTCCTTTTGTCTTTCAGGCACAACGCACGACAACTACCAGGCACTTTGGTTCGAGCGCTGCGAGGATCGAATCACCGGCGAACTCGTCCACATCTATAAGGGCGGCTACTGGGAAACCAAGGATCGCGGCTACTGGGAAGGCTGTCCACACATATTTTGACCCTGGCGTTGACTGCAGGTTGCTCTAAGGAGACTGATCTACTGATTTCTGCTGGTGGACGTCCACACGGCGACGTCCCTGCTTCAAGAGATGGAAGTCTTTGCTGTAAATGTCCAGCAGGGGGCGAAAGATTTCTTCTTTGACCTCCGTTTGTCTCATCTTTGTTTCCTGGTTGCTGTCAAGACGTCTGATTGGACGGGGGCTGTTCTGACCAGGTCATGCTGAGCACAAGGCGGGGGGAAATAAAACGGGCAGTGCTTCCAAATCTAAACGTAAATCTTTCTTTTCAATCTCTGCTCAAGTGAAGTAACAGAGTTCCTGTTCATCCTATGAGTTCATGTAGCAGACTTTAAATCATTCACAGCATCGTGTGCTTTAAGAATGCTCAAAGAAGGGGGTAAGACCTGGTTAATATATACATTTATATATAAATAATGATCTTGACTTTCATTAAAATGTCGACTTGTGGCCTTCGAGACATTAGCAAGGATTTCTTGATTATCTCTTTGAGTTGGTGTCTTAATGTAATTCACATTCTTTGTCCGCATCACTACATATCTGCTCCTCCATCACTTTACAACGCTGCCGCCGGGCAGTTTGCTCTTGGGAACAGAAAAAAGTGTGAAATTTTGACCATAAAGCGTAATTGTATTTCTGTCTGCCTCTAAAAATGAGCGACATGCTCTCACGTATCCACAAGCACAGCGGAGCAGATATGCTGGAATTAGTAGCTGGTCTCTTTGAAACTTTAAAGGAAAAATGTCAAAACACCCGTTCCAATGCAGAGAAGATATTCATTAATATGCAGTTTTATTCTAAAACAATGACCTGATGTGTTTTCGTTGGATTGGAATAAGGTTTCTGTGGGGGTGATGAATGGTGACCAACAATAGGGATACTGTTTGTGTCTTTTTTTTAGTGTGTCTGTTGAGAGGGACGCAACGCAGTGGTGAAAATGTCACGTTTTGGTGTTTTCTGAGGAGATGTCATACATATGCAAGTATATTTTGGCACCAAAATCATAAGATGTGTGTGAATGTGTGTGTGAATTTCATAAATATGTCTGTAAGTGTACTTAACAATGAAGAATAAAGAAACAAAGAAGCATCACAAATAACTTCAATTTTTCTATATGTATAGAAAGTCATAGTATTGATGATTGTAAGGTGGCTTTTTTTTCTTGTATTTTCAGTTTTCTCATATTATTGGAAGGGAACTGTTGATTTTCACACTAAAAGGAGTTTCCATGCTTAGCTGAGGGGACGTGACATTGTTCAGTATTTTGTATTAACAAAGAAAAATTCTTTAATAAATACTGTGATGTCATAGTTTTTCCTCATGTTCTTTAAATTATGATTTAAATAAAGGTTTAACCAAAGAATACTTGGTCGCTATTATAAATCAATAAACATTAGCATGTTAACCAGAATGACTAATATGCTTGCGCTCAGTTAACATTCAAATTTGGCTTCATGCAAATGACCACAAAATGTTGCCGTTTATCTTTTAACATTAATAAAATATCAGTTAAACTTGAAATAAAAAGCAAATCATCCTGCATATAGAAATTGTGCATTTATTAAAATAATTATTAAAACATAATTATAATTATAATAAAAAATATTTTATTTCACACATACAATCTCATGTTATTAAAAGATAACATGAGATTTAACCGACATTAATTAGGATCACATGAAATTCTTTCACATCATCATCTAAAAATATTCCATATTGAATAGGAAATTAAAATAAAATTGGGATAAATTCGTGAATTAATGTATTTCAACGGAACGTTTTTACTGTAACGCACAGTAACAACCTGTTCTATGTACATAAATTGACAGACACGTGTTGCTCATCGGCCAATCGAATTCGTGCATACGAAAGTGACGTCATTTTAATTTTGACAAGAAACACCGGAAATATACGGAGTTGAAAGGCTGCTGTCAGAAAACAAGTAGGTCAAATAAAACTAATAATATTCAAAAAATAAAATAAAATAAAATAAAATCAGCCAAATGACTTTATTAATTCTTGCAGTTTAACTGTTGTTTAGAAAAATATACTGAGCACAGGAAATCAAAGTTCTAAAATCCTCACGCATTTTCTCACAGCTTCTCAATCCTCTAATGTTTTCTCAAGGGATTGAAAAATTGCATCTAACTTTATCTAATCTATCATAAAGTAATCTATTAATCCGTGATTTTGCAGTTAGAAGAAGACATGCGTTCAGCTATTGTTCAGCAATAAATTGAGAATGTTTTACACAGTGTTTGCAAGAGGACTAATAAGAGAAATGCACACTGGAGCTTCTCTGGAAGCTTTTGTCAGGAGAATATAACGACTTTAACATCAGTATAATAATTATAAAGAGAATATACTTGTACAAAGAAATGTCCTTCACTGATGTCTGATCATATATTGTCAGCATGGATTTGTGTACTTTAACTACCTTTTTTTTTTAGCCAAATAAACTTAATGAGATTTGCATTTAATTTTGAAATACTGCTTTCATTTTACAATTTTTTTGAAATTGGAAATACAGATGGATCCTTCCCTGAATGACAATGCAAATGAGACATTTTGGTGTTCTGCAACATTGCTCGAGGGAACTGTAACTGCGTCTGTTTGAGCTTGAACACCCCTGATGTAGTGGGGGCTGTTTCTTTAACGGACCGGCTGTTTTATGCCAGCAGGTTTGTTTTCCCATGTTCTGAAAGGCAGCCTAGAAGCTGCCATCCCATAGACAGGGCAGAGAGAACCAGGGAGGTGTGGAAAGTTGTGGAGGGTCTTAGCTGTCTCTGGACCTCACAGCTGTTTGGAGCCAAGGATGGAACCCTCAACGCCACAATGCACTGAGGACGCCCTCACGATGATGCAGTGCAGTCTGGGTGACAGGAAGTGGTAATGAGATGGTGAGGGGTGTGGAACAGACAGCTACCGCCTGTAGAGAGAGATAGAGAGAGAAAGGGGGGGAGAATGCTGAGTCAGGAAGACTGTGCGAAAGATCCGGGAGAGAGTGGAAGAGCAGCTCAGAAAGAGGGAAGGGTTGGGTGTGACGTTAGGTAATCCATTTGTGACTGAAGCCTGTTCGAACCCAGTTCAGAGACTCAGGACAGACTTTAAACTAGTTTTAATATAAACTTTTCCTGCAAGGATCAAGGAGGTAAGGGTTTGCATATCACTATTTCTTCTTGGGTTGCTTTGTCATCTGCAACAGATCCACGTCAAGAGTCTTGTAAGTGATTCCCACCACTGAGGGAAGCAAAAACAAGTTGTTTCCAGAGGATGGAAATTGAAAAATGCACTTCAGGGTAATTGGCTGGTCCCAAATTGACCGTAGTGTGTGAGTGTGTTCCTGTTTCTCTGTGTGTCTCGGCGGCGCATGGGCGTCGCGCCTCGAGTGTCCCCCGCCTCACGCCCTTAGCCAGCTGGGGTAGGATCCAGCTCCCCACCACGGTGGATTTTGATGATGTCTTTGCCAGTTCTCAGGGAAATGGACAAGGTGGTGTGTCTTCCAAGGTTGTCCCGGGTTGCCGTCTGTGGAGGTACCCATGGCAATGAGCTGTCTGGGGTGTACTTGGTGAGAGAGATGCTGAAGGCGAACAAGAAAGTGACTGACAAGGATGAGGACAACTCCTTGTCGGTGACCACGCTAATCTCCAACCCGCTCGCTACCCAGCAATGCCGCCGATACGTCAGCAGAGACTTGAATCGCTGTTTCACCAATGCCAGCCTCTAGTAAGGCAGCGTGTTGAAGCTGATGGTAGTGGTTACCACCCCGATTCACAGCGAGTGGTGATCAGATTCTCTCTCTGTCTCCCAGTGGTCCCGTATCAGACGAGAGCCCCTACGAGGTCATCAGAGCCCAGGAGCTGAACGCCACGCTGGGTCCTAAAGGGAGTCCGGAGGCAGTGGATCTCGTTTGCGACCTCCACAACACCACATCCTGCATGGGCCTGTGCGTCATTGCGTACTCTGACAGCGACTGGATCTGCCTGCAGATATTCAGACACCTGAAGGCGAGACCGAAAGAACCTTGCACGTTTCCAGAATTCAGCAAATATATATAACAAGATTCATAATGCAGGAAATCTGAAGCTGTGTCCAACTTGTTCCTTTTAGAGGCAGATGCCAGACATGCAAGTGAGATACCTGAACTATGCCATCTCAGGGCAAGAAGCGTATTCCCTTGATACAGTGGGAAAACATGGATTTGGTGGGATTTTTTGTTTTACCATTGCATATTTTTAACAAAAATATCTGAACACTGAATAATGTGACATTTAAAATGTAAAATTTGTTTTCTATAGGTATGGAGATTGGCCCTCAACCTCACGGGGTGGTGAGGTCAAACATCTATACGACAATGAAATTAGGTGTTCAGCACATGCTGGAATGGGTCCGACTCTTTAACTCAGGTGATACCAATCACAATTTATCTTTTACATTCTTGAAAATGTGTTGAAAACCTGTTTTTGCTTTTGTCATCAGGTACTGTCTTTGAAGGAGGACCTGTGGACGTGTTCACAGTGGTTCAAAACATCGACTACCCAAGAGACCCAGAGACCCACGACATCACAGCAGCCGTTCATCCTCAACTCCAGGTAAAATCTACTTCATCGAGCTCAACGTTAAGCCTTCTGGCTTCAGCAATAACGAACGGTTTACCTATGAGGCTCCTGTAAGGTGGACAGAATGTGGCTTGGCAGTGTTTTATTGAGCAAGCCTGGACATTCCTTCTGAAAAATGTGTCACATTGTTGGAGTCTTGTGATGCTTTAAAACCTGAATGTCATGCAGCGGATGTTAAAACAGCCCCACATCGTGATTTTTTTAACTGATAGTAGCGCAGATGTCTTTTTGTCAATATCCATATATCTCAAACATTCTTGAGTAAATAAAAAGCAACTTTCTCAAGCGGGTCAAAACAATTCTGAGCCAAGTTATTACCAGAAACAATGAGGCCACATTCCAGTGTGAATACTGGTGGAAAAATGAAAGAATTCTGTCTTCTCTATCCTTTTATCGAAAGTAAAGGAGATCAAAACTCTTTCACCATAAAGACTCTCTGTCTCTCTCTTTCTCTTACCCTGTCCTTCTCTTCATTGTATTTCTTTTCCACCCAACCAATGAAGGTGGATGGATGCCCAAAAGAGTTTTGGGTCCTGCCAAGGGTTTCTTCCTCAATGCGAGAGGTTTTCCCCACCGCTGTCTCTTATGACTGCCCTGGAGCGTTCTGTTGGGTTTTTCTGTCTGTTAAAGCGTTTTGAAATGTCAGTTAAAGTGGCATTTGAATAAAGGAGCATGAAGTTTTATAAAAACAGTTCGGCTCTTGATTCTATTGTGAACCCACATCCAACTGAAGTGCGATCAATCACATCGATGACATCGACGGCGTCGCTTTAGGCTGCGACTTTATCTCAGGTGTTATTTCTGAACACACCTGGGTTTGCAGTTCCGTCGAAGCCGACGCCCCGATACATGTCAGCCGCTTCTTGTCAAACTGGAGCCCGAAAGGCTTCATTCTTAAGCCTGACACCTTCCTTATCGCTGCGCTAGTCAGACAGGAAGTACTCACGAGAGTTTTACGTGATCGATAACGACTGTTGGGTACGATCAGATGTTTCTGTATGACAATAAAAATGAATGATCAGATTTGATTGATCACTCTGCAGATACCCAATGACCTCCAATGACCTGCAGTGTACAGGAAGTACAACAGCTTGATTATTATGATGTTGTGTCAATGGACTTTCAAAGACAGTTGGGCGTGTTTGAGATCCAGAGTCGTGTTTTAATCTGTAAAACATGGGTTTAAAATGGGTTTGACAGCAGTCATGTGATCTAAGTAGCTTGTTATGTATAAATACATCAAATGACTGTAATTATGTTGTCAGGCTGTTCGTAGGGCTAGATGGAGTGATTAGTGGCGCGTCCTGTGTTTAAAAGTGAGTGTTATTACTGAGTGTTGAACAGAATATATAGCAGATCATTAAAAATACAGCAGCTGTCGCATCGTCTTAAAAACTACATGACAGTTGGTGAAACAGTTACACATTCCAGATATATTGCAGACATCTACGCGCAGAGACTTGACGGGTAAACAAGTCTGGCATTTCTGTCTCAACTGGAATCGCCTATGGATTTAACTCATAACTCAGCTGTGGAACGTTTCAATCATTGCGCAGTAGAGTGCAAAGGTTTTGCAATGTTTTGCTTGTTGAGCGCCAGCCTGGTTAAACTTTGAAATACCTGAGTCACAGTAATTCAGGATTACATTGATCTAAAGTCCAAACGATGTTAACTTTCATCGTCTCCGTGAGGAATTTGACGGATCCCCGAGGAGCCGCTCAGGGTTATTTTGTCATATAATCTCCAGGAAGTTAAATGAACTGTCAACCTTCTAATAATAGAAAGTTCTTGAGACATTCTTGAGAAGATCGTAGAAGATACGTAGCATGAGCTCTGGAGACGTGTGGTGCTGCTAGCCTGGCTTTGACCAATAATGAAAGAAATCGTCAATCTCGTCTCTAAGGCTCATTAATGAACGTAAAGGCTGTTTCCCCCCCCCCACAAGGATCCTTTTAGATTTATTTCCCCAGGTTTCAAATGATCTGATGTGTCTTTTTATTTTAATTTAAATCAAAAACTTCTAAAATGACCCGTCCTTTCCAACAGGACCGAGACTTCTGCCTGCTCCGACCTGACGACCCGCTGTTCCAGACCTTCTCTGGCGAAACGCTGCGGTATCACGGCGAAGAATCCCTTTATCCTTTCTTCATCAACGAGAGCGCCTACTACGAGAAAAACATTGCCCTCCTACTGGCGAGGAAACACAGCGTCATGGTTCCCGCCATCGGACGGAGCAGGAGCACGGAGGAGGGACACAAAAACATGATATGACTCCATGTAAATTGTACAAAAATGGTTCTTTTATTGAATGTGGGTTTCAATATGTAAATACACTCTCACACAGCACTGAAGCGTAGCCTACAATTATTGAGTTTCAGCTTGAACAGCACATTCCAGCACACAATGACGTTTGTTATGTTTTCATTACAGAAGATTCAAGGATAAAACTTCAAAATACGCCAAATAAAATCTGGTTCATGATTTCAGATACATTCTTTAGATTTAAGAAACTAAATAACTGCTGATAATTTGTTTTCGTCTTTTATTACTGGACAAATACTAATACATGTTTTCACTTTTAAATAATTTTACTCTGATGATATTTAAATACTATCCAAAAAATAGAAATTCACTTCTGTCTACTACAATAATACTCAGGATATGTTCAACGCTAATTTAAGTGCAAAGGAATATCACAATGTGATAAGCTGCAATATTGGAATTCCAATGGAATTACATTCACATTCACAACAGGGGAAAAATAAATCCTTCCCTTGAATCTATTTGGACTGAAATGGTGAAAATGATTGACCAGAAAATAAAGGAAAAGATCTAAATTCAATAACAGCTACATAGGAAAATTACTAAAATAATTATATGCATGTAAGGGCAACAAAAGAAGCATTAAATGGTGGAAAAACTACTACATCTAATGATATTTTGATTTAACAAAATATTTTTTCTGCAAAAGAAAAGTCAAATTGTTCAAAACTATGCTTCAATTCAGCACAAAAAAAGCTTGAATAAATAAATATGAAGAGAAACACGACACATCTGCAGTAACAGTCACGTAATCCGTCACAAGGATGAGCAGGTTCCCGGAATGAAACCTGAACCTCGTAACTCGCCATAATTCGACATTCTCCTGAATTCCTCAGAGAATAAATCTAAAAAAATTCTACAAAAATCTCTCCTGTTTTGGAACTTTTTATGTTCGCGTGTGCAATCTATGACCCACCGGGTTTAAATGTTTCACGACAGGATTGGCTCGGGCTAACTAAAGGACACTGTCGGGTCTTGGTGCACCTATGTAAAAAAAAATTAATTCAACTTTTTGTATGTTGTAGATATTTAACTGAGAACACTGGGAACGTAACTACAAGCCATACGCAAGAAAACAAGCTTTACTTTGCAACGGAAAACATTAAATATGTAAAAAATCAATCATCATATAGTCGTCACTGTTCAGGTTGAGCCTGTTTGAGTACAGTATTTTTCACACTATAAGGCGCACCTAAAAGTCTTTCATTTTTTCACAAACCGACAGTGCGCCTTATAATCCAGTGCGGAAAACACTGTAATGATTTTGTTCACGATATTGATTTTCTCTCCGGGAACAATTCTGATTACATCTGAACCTGTTTCCAGCTGACTTGTAGGCAAACCTG
Source organism: Antennarius striatus (assembly GCF_040054535.1). Taxonomy (NCBI): domain Eukaryota; kingdom Metazoa; phylum Chordata; class Actinopteri; order Lophiiformes; family Antennariidae; genus Antennarius; species Antennarius striatus. The sequence continues at coordinate 12,696,863 of NC_090798.1, read as the reverse complement.
CTAGTCTTTAATCTGCTCTCCAGTGTGAACAAGTCAGGTATTAAGTGGAATTAATCTAATACGAAATTGCGACACAAGCTGTAAGCTTGATCAAGTGTATGTTGAACTCTTTCTGGTTGACCTTTTAAACCAATTCCATCACGCCTACACCAGAGAGATCAAATCTGATCTTCTAATGCATCAGATAGTGTCGTCACTAGATAGCACTCGCACTTAATCCATCCACGGGTGGAGATTAACCCACATCCCACTCCTCTGAGATCATTATCAAACGCATCTTTGTGTCAAGGGTGGGGTAGGGTAGAGATCTGGAGCCAGACGTTGGTCTATGCTACCCGGTAGGCCGTCATACGGTAGTAGTTCTGACTGTGACTGCGCGCCGCCCACACCAGCAGCGCGGCGGCCATCATGTGAAGCGGCGAGGAAATGAGGGCCAAGTAGAGCGACCAGCCGAGAGAGCCGTCCACCTTATCGGGCAGCACGGACACCCGGTGGAGCAGGTCGGTCCCCGCCAGGTAGCAGCACACTGTGGCCAAGGTGCAGAGACCTGCAAGGGACAGAAAGAGCAGAGTTAGGCCACGTCCGGGCGGTGTTCCCTGTCTCGACTACCCAACGGTTCAGGTCTTTAAGGTCCAACTTAATGGTGATTGAAGCTGAAGGATGCAGGTGCACCTTATATAACAGTCAGAGAATGACACCAATGCAAGAGAGGGAAGTAACCACATATGGAAGGGCGAGGTTAAGGTAGATGGTGTAGGATTTCAAAGGAAAGACAGTCTTAAAAAAATTGTCAATAACATTCTGTTAAGTTGACGTGCGCTTCTTTGACAAAGACCGTCCTCCAACGGACGTCTTACCAGCCAATAGGTGGAGCACGCCTATGCCCAGGGTGGGAGCGAGGCTTCGACAGAGGCAGGCGCAGAACCCGGTGAGCCCTGCTAACACCACCAGACCCAAAGACACCAGGGGCAGCAGAAACTGGCTCCTCCACAGATCTATCCAAGAATCAGTATTGGTTGTAATTAATGTGTTTGTAGAATCTGGTGGGAAGAGTAACGTTTGGTGAACTCACAGGTGCGCAGCATGTCCTCCCCGCTGTTGTGGTTTCCAGGTTCTTTATATTTGGGCGTGAACTGTTGAGGTAGACTGAAGCTTCGACACTCCAACGCCATCTTGGTGTCTGAAAGAGGTTTTTTAGGTGATTAAAGTCAAACAGACGGTTCTAAAACCTCAGATCGGCCTTTGATTCATGCATACCAAGAAGGAGCTGCCTGCCACTCTACCTCCCCTGCATGCCTACAGGCCCCTTTGTGTGTGTGTGTGATACAGGGGCCTGTACTCACATATATGTATGCATGCGTTTGTAATCAGTAGCTAGAGTGTGCTTCTTAATTTCCCTTCGGGGATCAAACCAGTATATAAAATAAAAAAAAAAAAAAAAAAAATACTTTCTACCATCCTCAGACACGTTCACCGCAGACGAAAGAAAGTCGACCTGCTGAGATCTGGTGCATCCAATGGTAACTTACATTATAGTGGCTTAGAAAGTCTAGAATTTGTAATGATGCTGAAGATTCAACTGAGACACCTGAAGGAACATTCTTTCCTAAAGTGATAAGAATTACATGTTGTCATGACCCTAGCCCAGGGGAAATGAACATATGTGATATGTGCAAAAATAGAATATACCTTCATAAATAACCCTGAAATAATTAAGAATTAGTGGGAATATCTGATGAATGAATATTCAGATCTGGATCTAATCAAACATTCTCTATCATCAAGTAGTTCTGAACAGTAAACAAGTATTTTAACAGGCAGCTTGTGTTATGCAAAGCTGGTCAAATCAATCCCCTGGACTCTTATAAAGTTTCTTGAAGACATTTCGCCTCTCATCCAAGAGGCTTCTTCAGTTCTTCAGGACTCAGTTCTTCGGAACTGAAGAAGCCTCTTGAATGAGAAGCGAAACGTCTTCAAGAACTTTCTTAATGTCCAGTGGATCGATTTAAACAGCTTTGGAGAACCATGACCTGGTTAACTGAGAACCTACACAGACATCAGGCAGCTTGTGTGATTGTCACCTCTTCTTTCGTCCTGTCCTGTAAATGAGGTCAGATTTGTCTCGTCGATGACGGGTTTGCATTGAACCAGAATAATTTTGTGTTTTCTAGGGACTAATGCCATCCATAATCCAGAGATGATGGATTCCTACCTTTGTGTTCTGTAACAGATTTGTAGGTAGTAGGTACACGAGTACAGTATTTTCCGCACTATAACGCGCACTGGATTATAAGGCGCACCGTTGGTTTTTGAGTAAATAAAAGGCTTTTTGGTGCACACGGACCCAACGCGGTGTCCGTTCAGGCCGGATGTAAGTGACTAACACCTGGTTAGGATTTCATCTGTTATGACGCACGGCTTTAGACGGGTTCTGTGGGTCCCAGCTCTGAACACCTACCGGGGTCTCTGTGCCAAACCGCGTTTTCGGGGACGGTCACGCATCGCCACCACAGGCCCACGGTCCCGTTGAGGCGGAACAGGGTGTCGCTGTAGGTCTTCTCATCAAACTCCCCATCCATGAACTCCTCATAGAGGGAGCGCAGCTCGGACACGTTGGCCTCCCCGCGCACGGTGGGGCTGCTGTACTGGTACCAGTGCTGCGTCCCGACGGCCACCGACAGATACACGGTGGCCAGGACGCTCAGCACGCAGGAGATGACCAGAGCCGTGGCGTAGCGGTTGTCAACCATTGTTTCCCCGCTCCAGAGACGCGTCAGGGGGGGATTAAACCGGTGGAATCCGATCGTCGCGCATCAACGCGTTTGCTTGAAAAAGGGGTCCGATCCGAGTCATTCGAACATGGTAATAAAAAAATAATAATAAAATGATATCCACAAAATAATATTGCGCGCAATCACGACAGCCTTTATTCCAGCGCCTGCGTGCGCAACTACCGCGCTGCGCCGGGACGGCGCGTCAGCCGCGCCGCAGGCCGCGTCCGGTGCGCCATCTGTCGGCTTGTCCCACTTCCACAGATGGACGGGTGGAGCGGTGCTGAAGGAGGAACGGCAACACACACACACACACACACACACACACACACACACACACACACACACACACACACACACACACACACACACACACACACACACACACACACACACACACACACACACACACACACACACACACACACACACACCACCACCACCAATCCGCACTGGAATAATATAACGGGCGTTAACGTGAAATGCCTTCCTGGAGTTTAGTGGATTGATCCGGGATGGTGTGCGGTGTGAACACGGTAATCTGTGTGTTTTCCTCTTCCGGTTCCGCCAATAGGAAAAAAAAAATCACGTTGAATGATTTAGTTGATACTGAATGATGCAAAAGACGACAATATATTGAGAAAACGTTCAAATAGCTTATTTAGGTTAATCTGTTTATTATATATAATCGAACTATATGATGTTTGATTATCTATTTTTTGGATGGAAAGCAATATTTAAAAATTCCAACGCAATTTCTCACTTTTATTTTAGTTCAATATACAGTTAAAATGACAAAAATATTTGTTTCACCATCACATTCATTCCTGACCTCGGATTACTCATGAAATATTGAATTTAAAATCCAGTCAGACTTCAGGAATGTTGAATGGATGTAAAAATTTCAGGTGTGTCTCTCACTTTTTTGTCCTCAAATACTTTAAACTAGTTAAACCAGCTCTTCTCCCCCTACATGTTTCAAAAAAGAATGAGGAACTGCTGTGTTGTAAAATAAATGTGCTGTCAGATGATATCAGACACCATCACCATGACAGACTTTCCCGTAGCTCAAATTTGTCGTCATCCTGCTCGGAAGGTAAAAACACACAGCAAGAAAGATTCCTAAAGTATCTCCGCCAAGGAGGTCACATGTTTATTCTGCTTTGTTTGTCAGGATCAAAGAAGAACTCAACCGACTGTGGTGAAAAATACACAACAGTTTGTTTTCCTTTCGTCTTTTCCCTTCAGGGGTCGCCACAGCGAATCAATTGCCTCCATCTAACCCCGTCCTTTGTATCCTCTTCTCTCACAAAAATATATTTAAATATTAAATATGAAATAAACAGCATTCACACAAAGAGTTTCATTACCAAAGTAAAGGGCGTGTCACGTCGAGTCGTCTCAACCTGGACAAACCCGACCTGACCTGAAAGACAGAGAGCAGCTCACTCTGGAGATGTGAGGTCAAAGGTCGATGATTAAACATTTGTAAACATCCAAGGTGTTTCATTTAAAGCCAAATTCTGTTAAACTTTATCCTTATCGGATAAAAATACAAAACATCACACAAGAGACAATTTGGATTGGTCAAATATTTTGTATTTGTGTCATTGCGAACAGGAAACTATGAGAATGCAGTTTTGCATAATTATTACATGAAAAGACTTGATTTGAATGACATGTTAAGTATATAAATAAGAATAAAAACAATATGCATGGCAGAATGTGCCATGATAAATAGTCTTCCTTATCAAGAAAAGTACAATCATAAATTTCACATGTAGAAAGACAGTCATAGTGCAAAGATGGTTTTCTATTACCTGGCTTATTGATATGTCATATGTCATGAGTTTTTTTGATCACGTGATTAAAGTCGGTTATATCATTCTCTCAAACCCAAGAAAAGTTGATGGTTTATTTATTATTGAGGACAAAGTGGATTTTCCTGCCTGTAGTTTTGTTCTGATGGTAGTTAAAATGGAACCAGCATTAGCACGGATGCTAATGCCAATGCTAATCCTGGCTTGACAGCAGCCATGACAACAGTGTGAGGCAGAATGCGAGGAAGAGACTGATCCTGTGGCTCACTCCATTTGAAGCTGTGAATTGGGAGAAAAATGAAGCAAAAGATTAGTGGAACAAACGGTTGGGCAACGTGAAAGTTTTTGCAGCATTTCTTACATGTGCCATTCGTGAAGATGGAGGCGCCTTCAATGTCAAAGCCGGTGATGTTTGCATTGAGTAAAACATTGGTAATCACGCTGGTGTTCGGGGCAGAAGCGTTGAAGTTGATGTCCATTTCATTGATGACTGAACCCGGTCTGTGGAAAGAAACATTTATTCTTTAAAATGTCCCGTTCAGGTCAGTATTCTTAAAGTATTTGAGCGAATTACCTGAATGACTGAATAATCAAGGACAAAAAGTTGGGGAAATTCATTCTGAACAGAGGGACAAGCTGCAGAAACAGGAAATGAATTGCATTTAAAACGACGTCTGCAGTACGGTAACGGGGGGGGGGGAACATGGGGAGACTGACCTCTCGTCTTATCAGTGAGGATCTGTTCTGGAAGGCTTCAGAAGATGAATTCAGCAGGTCACTGGTGAACGTGCTGAGAAGAGATCTGAAAGTCAGCCTCACTGGGATCAGCACCACAAACTCAGCTGGAACAGTTGCTGAGGCAACGGTAGCAGGAGCAATTGTTGCAGGTGCAACGACAGTGAGGGCAATGGTTGGAGGTCTGTGAGTCGTAGGGGCAGTTGTTGGTGTAGCAGGTGAGGAAGATACTACTGTTGTATTTGTAGGTGCAGTTGTTGTTTCACCAGTCGTAGGTTCATCAATCGTAGGTTCATCAGTTGTAGGTTCATCGGTTGTAGGTTCATCAGTTGTAGGTTCATCAATCGTGGGTTCACCGGTTGTAGGTTCATGGGTTGTAGGTTCATCAATCGTAGGTTCATCGGTTGTAGGTTCACCAGTTGTAGGTTCATCAATTGTAGGTTCATCAGTTGTAGGTTCATCAATCGTAGGTTCATCAGTTGTAGTTTCATCGGTTGTAGGTCCATCGGTTGTTGTTTCACCAGTTGTAGGTTCATCAATCGTAGGTTCATCGGTTGTAGGTTCACCAGTTGTAGGTTCACCATTTGTAGGTTCATCAGTTGTAGGTTCATAAATCGTAGGTTCATCAGTTGTAGTTTCATCGGTTGTAGGTCCATCGGTTGTTGTTTCACCAGTCGTAGGTTCACCGGTTTTAGGTTCATCAGTTGTAGGTTCACCATTTGTAGGTTCATCAGTTGTAGGTTCATCAATCATAGGTTCATCAGTTGTAGTTTCATCGGTTGTAGGTCCATCGGTTGTTGTTTCACCAGTTGTATGTTCATCAATCGTAGGTTCATCGGTTGTAGGTTCACCAGTTGTAGGTTCACCATTTGTAGGTTCATCAGTTGTAGGTTCATCAATCGTAGGTTCATCAGTTGTAGTTTCATCGGTTGTAGGTTCATCGGTTGTTGTTTCACCAGTCGTAGGTTCACCGGTTGAAGGTTCATCAGTTGTAGGTTCATCAATCGTAGGTTCATCGGTTGAAGGTTCATCAGTTGTAGGTTCACCATTTGTAGGTTCATTAGTTGTAGGTTCATCAATCGTAGGTTCATCAGTTGCAGGTTCATCAATCGTAGGTTCACCAGTTGTAGGTTCATCAATTGTGGGTTCATTAGTTGTAGGTTCATCAGTTGTAGGTTCATCAGTTGTAGTTTCATCGGTTCTAGGTCCACCGGTTGTTGTTTCATCAATCGTAGGTTCATCGGTTGTAGGTTCATCAGTTGTAGGTTCATCAGTCGTGGGTTCACCGGTTGTAGGTTCATGGGTTGTAGGTTCATCAATCGTAGGTTCATCGGTTGTAGGTTCACCAGATGTAGGTTCATCAATCGTAGGTTCATCAGTTGTAGGTTCATCAATCGTAGGTTCATCAGTTGTAGTTTCATCGGTTGTAGGTCCATCGGTTGTTGTTTCACCAGTCGTAGGTTCACCGGTTGTAGGTTCATGGGTTGTAGGTTCATCAGTTGTAGGTTCATCAATCGTAGGTTTATCGGTTGAAGGTTCATCAGTTGTAGGTTCGCCATTTGTAGGTTCATCAGTTGTAGGTTCATCAATCATAGGTTCATCAGTTGTAGGTTCATCAATCGTAGGTTCACCAGTTGTAGGTTCATCAGTTGTAGGTTCATCAATTGTGGGTTCATTAGTTGTAGGTTCATCAGTTGTAGGTTCATCAGTTGTAGGTTCATCAGTTGTTGTTTCACCAGTCGTAGGTTCACCGGTTGTAGGTTCATGGGTTGTAGGTTCATCAGTTGTAGGTTCATCAATCGTAGGTTTATCGGTTGAAGGTTCATCAGTTGTAGGTTCGCCATTTGTAGGTTCATCAGTTGTAGGTTCATCAATCATAGGTTCATCAGTTGTAGGTTCATCAATCGTAGGTTCACCAGTTGTAGGTTCATCAGTTGTAGGTTCATCAATTGTGGGTTCATTAGTTGTAGGTTCATCAGTTGTAGGTTCATGGGTTGTAGGTTCATCAGTTGTAGTTTCACCGGTTGTAGGTCCATCGGTTGTTGTTTCACCAGTTGCAGGTTCACCGGTTGTAGGTTCATGGGTTGTAGGTTCATCAGTTGTAGGTTCATCAGTTGTAGTGTCATGGGTTGTAGGTCCATTGGTTGTTGTTTCACCAGTCGTAGGTTCACCGGTTGTAGGTTCATGGGTTGTAGGTTCATCAGTTGTAGGTTCATCAGTTGTAGGTTCATCAATCGTAGGTTCATCAGTTGTAGGTTCCTCAATCATAGGTTCATCGGTTGTAGGTTCATCAGTTGTAGGTTCATCAGTTGTAGGTTCATCAATCGTAGGTTCATCGGTTGAAGGTTCATCAGTTGTAGGTTCACCGTTTGTAGGTTCATCAGTTGTAGGTTCATCAATCGTAGGTTCATCAGTTGTAGGTTCATCAATCGTAGGTTCACCAGTTGTAGGTTCCTCAGTTGTAGGTTCATCAATTGTGGGTTCACCAGTTGTAGGTTCATCAGTTGTAGGTTCATCAATTGTGGGTTCATTAGTCGTAGGTTCATCAGTTGTAGGTTCATCAGTTGTAGGTTCATCGATCGTAGGTTCATGGGTTGTAGGTTCATCAGTTGTAGGTTCATGGGCTGTAGGTTCATCAGTTGTAGTTTCACCGGTTGTAGGTCCATCGGTTGTTGTTTCACCAGTTGCAGGTTCACTGGTTGTAGGTTCATGGGTTGTAGGTTCATCAGTTGTAGGTTCATCAGTTGTAGTTTCATGGGTTGTAGGTCCATTGGTTGTTGTTTCACCAGTCGTAGGTTCACCGGTTGTAGGTTCATGGGTTGTAGGTTCATCAGTTGTAGGTTCATCAGTTGTAGGTTCATCAATCGTAGGTTCATCGGTTGTAGGTTCCTCAATCATAGGTTCATCGGTTGTAGGTTCATCAGTTGTAGGTTCATCAGTTGTAGGTTCATCAATCGTAGGTTCATCGGTTGAAGGTTCATCAGTTGTAGGTTCACCATTTGTAGGTTCATCAGTTGTAGGTTCATCAATCGTAGGTTCATCAGTTGTAGGTTCATCAATCGTAGGTTCACCAGTTGTAGGTTCATCAGTTGTAGGTTCATCAATTGTGGGTTCATTAGTTGTAGGTTCATCAGTTGTAGGTTCATCAGTTGTAGTTTCATCGGTTCTAGGTCCATCGGTTGTTGTTTCATCAATCGTAGGTTCATGGGTTGTAGGTTCATGGGTTGTAGGTTCATCAATCGTAGGTTCATCGGTTGTAGGTTCACCAGTTGTAGGTTCATCAATCGTAGGTTCATCAGTTGTAGGTTCATCAATCGTAGGTTCATCAGTTGTAGTTTCATCGGTTGTAGGTCCATCAGTTGTAGGTTCACCAGTCGTAGGTTCACCGGTTGTAGGTTCATGGGTTGCAGGTTCATCAGTTGTAGGTTCATCAATCGTAGGTTTATCGGTTGAAGGTTCATCAGTTGTAGGTTCGCCATTTGTAGGTTCATCAGTTGTAGGTTCATCAATCGTAGGTTCATCAGTTGTAGGTTCATCAATCGTAGGTTCACCAGTTGTAGGTTCATCAGTTGTAGGTTCATCAATTGTGGGTTCATTAGTTGTAGGTTCATCAGTTGTAGGTTCATCAGTTGTAGGTTCATTGATCGTAGGTTCATGGGTTGTAGGTTCATCAGTTGTAGGTTCATGGGCTGTAGGTTCATCAGTTGTAGTTTCACCGGTTGTAGGTCCATCGGTTGTTGTTTCACCAGTTGCAGGTTCATCGGTTGTAGGTTCATGGGTTGTAGGTTCATCAGTTGTAGGTGTGGCAGTAGGATTTGCAGTAGTAGCAGCCGTCTCAGTTGTGGATGCAGAAGGGACAGGCCCAACAGTTGCGGGTGTCGTCATTTCAGGTGAGGCTGTTGCAGAGACAAGTGGAGAATTAGGATTGACTGTTTCTTTCAATGTTGTCACATTGCTTGTTGTTGATGCTCTTGATGTTGGCGGGTCAGGTAGTATCACCTCAACCTGAACCAAAGCAACTAAGCAACTATCGACAAGGAAATATAAAACAGAATTTTCATTACCTTTGCCAACTGATTCAGTCAGTTTGATTTCATGACACCTGTGAATTACGGTGTCATTAAAACGTCTTGGACTTGTTCATGAATTTCCTGAAATAAATCCAAGACAACTTCCTGGACTCGACACACCCAGGGCTTTTCCGTCAAATCATTACTTCATTTCATTTCACAATCGTGAAGTTTTCCAGGTGGTCTCACCAGTAACATGGTGTGGTTAAAATAATAGAATTTATAGAAGAGCAAAATAAGAGGGATAGTCTTAGCTTACTTACTTGTTAAGATGAGGAAAACTGATATGATCCAACCAAAACCCATCAGGTCTTCCCTTGAATCTATAAAATAAGACAATGGTCACTATCCTGGTCGTTTTCATTATTTTAGTTTTTTTTAAAATGTAGTGAAACTATAATAATGTCTAAAGCAACAATTTACATCCCGTGCTATACAGATTTTATACGTTCAAGCAAAAAGAATACTATTGCTTCTCTTCTGTGAATTTTTTTTTCGATGTAGCAGCATTTATGTGGAGTTCTGACAAACTGCAGAAATCATAACCACATTGAAATGAACAAAAAACATCCTCTGGAAGGAAATCTGTCTATAAATTAGTTTCATAAATTAATAGGACGGTAATCAGTTGTCAGTATTTAAAAGTTTAATAGTTTACTTACCCCAACTGTAAAAATGTAAAATGAAAAACTCAAAATTCCACAGTTCTGGTGTCGTTAATATTTGATCAGCTCACCAAGTTGATGAGGAAAACGTTTGACACAATGTCATTGTTCGAAATTTTAAGGCATTTATATGTTGGCACGTATGACGTTGTTCATACGTGACACATTTTTGTGAAACAGCTTGACAAATTTGATGCAAAGCAAACCACAACCCAGGATATAGTGGCATTTGTTATCTTTGCACAGCATTATGGGATTTTGCCCTCCATTTGTTCTGAGTAAGTGGCACATTTCGATGTGTACGTTGAAAGAAGTTTGACAAGTGGAGCAAGTTCAAAAATAAATATTGAGAAATTGTCTAAATGGTGCCGGAATGGACATAGGTCAAACAAAGTACAGTAGGTCACGTGGAGTTCCATATTTAAAATCTTTATTCATGGAATTTGGACATTAGCTGCACATTGGCGTCAAAATACAAAAATAAAATACACTGAATTAAATAGACAGCCACTCACACCAAAATTGCATGTTTGTGGAGGAAGTTGGAGAACCCAGAGAGAACCCACATGGACACAGGGGGAACATACAAATATATCATCTACATGCATATTTTCCAATGAGCAGTGAAAAGTGATCCATGAAAGGATCCTTATTTGAGGAAAATGGGTAAAAGTCATCGTGAGACCTTCCATGAAATCCCACTGCATTATGTGAGAGAATTGTGAAATTGTTTTGAGTGTGACTAATTCTCTGAGGGGGTGTGATGTCTTTGGTAAACGCAGCACGGAGAAACGACTGGCAGAGTTCCTCCAGCCCTAATACTCTTCTTTAACCAACCCAAACACCCTTCTCTTCCATCAACTCCTTTCACTGGTGAGTTTATCATTGATGAGCATCTATTGACATTTTATTATCTATTTTAAAAAAAAAATCAGGAATGTGCAGCAAGCTGGAGGCCCACAATTGGGCAAGGTACATACATCATCATCATTGTGAGACACATTATCATCCCAGTTCCCAATCCCATGAATCCAATCAACCCAGGTTCCACCACAAGTGTATCTCCAGTCTATCTCCTCCCTCCCATTCATCCACTTGTTATGTAGACTCTCCCCTTGGCGTGGGGCACAAGTGAAGTGCTAAGTTTCTCTGTTGAGGAGCTCGGTAAAAGCAGTCTACCACTGAGGGGGCTCCTCTGGGGAGGAGGTGGTGTGCAGGGGTGGTTTGTGTTCCCCAGGATTACTCTGGACTTGGGCATGGTCCTCCTCTCCAGAACTGTCCCCACAGAGTCCAGGCTCTGACTGACCACAGAACCAGCTGAGTCTGTTAAGGCGCTCCATATCCCTTTTTCTGGTGCCACCACCTCAACACACAATAGTGTAGGACAGCACACTTGATAGACGATAGACCGGTAGAACATCTGAAGGAACTTAGAGCAGTGTCTAAGGACCAGCCTCCTCAGAAAGTGCATCCTACCCTGTCCTTCTTGTACACACATCGTACAAATTTGGTTGGCCAGTCCAGTTTGCTGTCCTGTTACAGCCCCAGATACTTGTACTGACCTACCACCTCCACCTCCCTTCCCTTGATGACCACTGACTGAAGACTGGGGTGCCCGCTGGATGTCAAGCTCCATGCCCTTAGACTTGGAGATGTTCATCTGGAGCTCATTCCAGTGACACCACTCAACAAAGTCTATCACTACTCTCCCGTACTCCCCCTACTCCCCCTCCCTGATACTTGCCACAATTGCAGTGTCATCTGTCCCCTGTGGAGCCCCAGTGGTGCTGGTCACCTATAATGACAGTCAACCATTCAAACATACTGGGGGCTGTCTGTCAGGTAGTTGGTGATCCAGCTCACAAGGTGGGGGTCAGCATCTACGCATCCACGGTGTTCAGTTTTTCCTGCCTCATCTGTTAGTCTACCATCTCAATACCAAAGAAGGGAAACGTGGAGCGTCATTTTCAGACTGTTCATAGAAACTACGGCGCTGACTGTCAGGTTCTAACAACCGAGAACATTGAAAACACACAAAGAGGAGAAGACAACAGTTGAGTTTTCTTACTCCAGAGGAGAACAGACAGAGATATGCTCAGTTACAAATCTCCAGCCCTGCCGTCCCATCTGTTTTTATTGCATTGGGACGTTCCCTGGTTACAGTGTGGATTCTGTGTTATGGGATGGGGGGGGGGGGCAGGCAGCAGCAATGACATGATGTCACAACAGAGTATCAACTTCTTCCTTTGTATTCTCTCCTTGAAGCAGGAACCATGCACGTCTTGTCAGCTGTTCAAAGTAAGTTCACTGCTGTCAGCAGTTTGTCGGCTGCAACCTCTCATAGCAAGACACCCACCCACACACACCCACCCACACACACACACACACACACACACACACACACACACACACACACACACACACACACACACACACACACACACACACACACACACACACACACACACACACACACACACACACACACATACACACACACACACACACACTTATATGGTCATGGTATGCAATACAAAGAATAAGAGTGTAAATGAATAAATATGGGTTAAGTTATATACATTATTCTAACACTAACTTTCCACCAAAAAGTAAGCTTAGAAAGAGAAAAGTTAAAGAACTAAAAAAACAGTTGTCCGGAAAGCAGTCACAGCCAACTTCAGAAGTGGAAGCCGCAACCAAAATGTTGTTCGTGGTTGAGAACAAAAAGTCCTTCCGAGATGGAGAGATGATAAAAGAGGCATTTGTTGAAGCAGCTGACTCAGCAAATTAATAAATAATCAAAGCTTTCAAATAAAAGATGCAACATTTCCCTCAAAGCTGACTTCCGGAACCTGGCGTCAGAGCTGGAGATGCAAGAGAAGGCCTGTGTGATAGCAACAGTTCATGCTATATAGAGCAGATTGACAATTGTCTGTCAGAGTTTGACCAACACTTTCAAGACTTTTCTTTGCTTGAGCCAGGCGCTACATTCATGTGCTGTCCCTTTAAGGGACGATGCTGAGACTGAAATTTTTTAGATAATTGTGTTGTGCAATATGGGCTCATGTGATTATGCAAGGTACACCAACATACATTGCGCATAAAAGGAATTCTCAATATATCTATGAATAGATATATGTTCTGCGTTTTGTAGTAGATAGATCATTTTTACTTACCTTTTATGAATAAGTCAAATACGCATTAGTACCCCTGTTACAGATAATAGTATTGTTGAGTATTTGCCCATTTGGTCCTTACAACTCCTTCAATCAGTGGTTGGATTTGAACAACAGTACACCTTCGTGCATTCGCGCAGCAACGCTAGCGACTTCACTTTATCGTGGATTTTTATAGGCAGTCATGTGATACCGTACTCGCATTCTATCGGCTGACGGCATTCGGAAGTGTGCTACGTTCCGTGAGTCTCGGACTTTCGTGAGACACGAAGGAGTCTTAAAAACTCGATAAGAGTGTAGGAAAATAACAGTGTAGTTGTAACATGTGTTATATCCGAACCTCAAAACATTCTGGACAGGAGAATGTTGTGTGTCCAATGTTTGAAGATGTTTGAAGAGTAACATTAAATGGAATACTTAGATATTGCTCAGACAAGTGTTGTTCGTCTGTATCATCCACCATTAAGTAAGAGAGGTAAGAGCTGGTTCTGGATTCTAATCTGTGATGTTTATTCCTAAAAAAAAGGCCATGTTTTAATCTCTAATCCTGATTTAGTGAAACAGCAAAACAAGACAAGTGATTGTTTCATCAAAAATGCAGAAATTTAGTATTCCGATCATCATCCTACAGTTGAACTCACAGAAAACAGTTGTGACTGATTACTTAAATGTATTTTGCATAAATAATAATTTACACATTCATGTATACCATTACCCTTTACACCATGACATTGATAAAATGACATATATAGCTTCCAGGCTGTTGAGGAAGAGTCCAGTCTTTATTCTTTAAATGTTGAATTTTAGACTCCCCTCGTCTGCAGAAATCTAATGATGCTGTGATGCGAAACCCAAATCATGAAACTCAAAATGCCGTTAAGAAAGCTCAGATAATTATAACTGGAATAAGAAAATAAAAAAAACAAAACACAACAGCCTTTCAATTGATGCTTCAACATGTTACAATTTAGAACAAACCATCCAAATCTAGGAACCACATCTAAATATCATTGTGAAAGACAAACAATTCCATTGCATTTTTTCCCCCAGTTGGATGAATGTTGGATGGTCCTACAGAACGTGTCAACAGAGACACTCAATCCAGCGTCAGCAATGTTTCGCAGTCAGTGCAAAGTTTCCAGCACGGATGCTATTGCTGCATTAGTAGCCATGACAACAGAAGAGGCAGGGATGTAGTGACCAGGCAGATCCTGCTGCTTATTCCAGAAGCTTTAAATGATAATAAAATAACAAGAAATTAGTTGGACTAATAGATGATCAATCTTTGAAGAACAGTGGATTAACCATGCATTGCTTACAGGTCACGACGATACTGTCAGTATCAATGTCGATGCCGGTGAGGTTTGCAGCCGCTTGGATTAAAGTATTTGCAAGTGCATCATTTTCGGGAATGGCGGAGGAGTTTCTGAACATAAGCCTGAGGTCATTGATGACTGATCCACTCCTGAAAGAGAAAAAATAGGTTTGAAATATAATTTTCAGTCACCATTCCGAAAGCGTAAGCACATAAGTCTTAATAAATCACCTGAAGGCCACGACGTCCAGACTGTCGAAGTTTTCGTGCGCACTTTGGTACACCGGCTCAACCTGCACAAGAAAAGTAGAAAAACAACAAATCAATAATGGAATTATGGAATCAATCCTTTATCAATACACTGTAACAATGAATTCTGGATTGATTATTGATTGATTTACCGCTGCTGTTATCATGTTTGCTCGATCTTGAAAACCTTGAGACGATGAATCCTCCAAGTCGGATGTAAATATGTCGTTTGGAGACGAATAAGTCAAGTCACGTGACACGATAGCGGCGGAAGTGGTTGTCTCGGCTGCGGTTGTCGCGGCTGCGGTTGTCGCGGCTGCGGTTGTCGCGGCTGCGGTTGTCGCGGCTGCGGTTGTCGCGGCTGCGGTTGTCGCGGCTGCGGTTGTCACGGCTGCGGTGGTGTCTGGCTGAACCATTGGTGTTGTTGGTGTTTCCATGGGAGCAGTTGTTTCTGGAGCAGCAGTAGTTTCTGTTGTAGCTTAAAATGGAGAAAAATAAAATAATTGAACAAATAGCTGGGATATCTTTGTAATTATTATTATTATTATGTATTTTCTTTTTATTCCTCACATTCCCCTGCGACGATTGTGCTCGTATCAATGTCAAGCTCGGTGAGGGATGAAGCCGCGTTCGTCAGGGTGTCCTGGAGCTCAGTGTTGGTGGGGACCGTTCCACCGACAAAGTTAAGGTTCATGGAATTAATGACGGATCCGCTACTGCATGAAGGAAAGCCAACATTTCAACTGTTAGTCAGTTCCGGACCAACACTTTTAAAAATTGTAGCATCACAAGTGCGACGAATTACCTGAATCCTGTCACATCCACGGAGTCAAAGTTAGAATGGGCAGCTGAGTAGACAGGTTCCAACTGCAGGAAGGAAGTTGTTCAAGTGTTAGTTAAAGGGTTTCTTGTTTTTTGTGTCAAAGCAAGTTATAGATGTAAAGAGTAAACTAGATTATAAATAGAGAGGTGAGCAAATCTTCCTGGGGATGCGCCTTTGGCAGCCCCGTCTCCAGACTACAGTATAAGTAAATCCCTGGTAGGTCAATAATCAGAAAAAAACATTACATATTATTTTTTACTTTGTTTTTTTGCATTTTTTAAAATTAACTTTAAGATTTAAAAGTGTTAAAGTTAGCACAGGTGATGATGCGCTGGGCATCTGGGCGCTCCGCTCTCCACGTTCCAGGTTTTATTCCCTTCTCTCCAGGGGTTATTTCTCATGACTACAGTATTTTCCACACTATAAGGCGCACTGGACTATAAGGCGCACTGGACTATAAGGCGCACTGTTGGTTTTTGAGAAAATTTAAGGCTTTTAGGTGCACCTTATAGTGCGGAAAATACTGTAATCCGCAGGGAGCCTCCTGTACATGCTGCTGAGTTTTTGACTGCATAATAATGATGTCATTGTCAATAAAAATTCTTTGAATGGAGACTTGAGGTCTCTGTTTTAATGGATTCTCACCGAGTTCTTGATGTTTGTTGCACGGGTTTGAAAAGCAGAAGAGGTTGAGTCCAACAGGTCGTCCGTAAACACATCGTTGGGGGACGTGAAGGTCAACGGAACCTGTGTGACGGCCCCGTCTGTGGTCGGATTGGCTGTCGAAGCCTCCGGAGTGCTTTGTGCAGCTGTTTTCTGCACCAAATCCAGAGCAACTGTCGATGTGGGGGAAGAAAAGAAAACAGAAAGAATATCTCAAGAAAAAAAAAAATCATAGTTATGATTTCTCTTTTTATGATTCACACTATATATTTAAATTCACTTGCGAAGTGAGTGAATATTTTATAATTATATTATACCTATATTTGTATTACATTGTAATCATATTTACCTACAATAAATACTAAAAATCGTGTTTTAATTCTACTGGAAATAATTTGTCATAACCTGCATCTTGTGTCACTTTAATCAGCCATACCTATTAAAATCAGGAAACATGACGTCACCCTTCCGCCCGTCATTCTCTCTTCTTTGACGTCTCTAAAATTTATGAATACAGAGTTTTAAGCAAAAGAAATGTATCACAACAGTTTTCACCAGAGAGAAAAAAAAAATCACACAAAATAAATTAATAAAAATAAATGCGCAAAAAGTGAGAGCGGTTGGTGCGTTTTAAACCAGTTTGATCAGCGTCAGTCTCAAAACTCCCACTGAGGACTGATGCTGGAACGGACTGGTTCAAATGGGTTCAAACTGGTTCAAATCCAAGTCGATTTTGATCAGTGAGATAAATAAAAATTGGAATATTGGGCCCCAGATTGCTTCTCCTATGACGGATACCTGACGGACACACCCAGCTGAGGAACTCCATCCAGGTGTGAGATGTTCCCTTCAGACCAGGATCATTCCAGACTGTCACAAACACCTCAGGGCGGGTTTGGTCAATGTAAACTGCGAGGAGCCGCTTTGGACCGAAACTATTCAAAACTTTCAGAAACGCCCAAAATTCCACTTCATGATGGATGAAGTCGCAGAAAAGCTCAGGAGATTTTTTTCCACCCCAGAATAACTCTAATTCATGAAGTGGAAATTTATCAAATGTGCAAATAATTAATTATTTGTACATTTATAAATAGAAAGCAATGGCGGAAATTTATGCTTTATTTACTTTTTAGGGTATTTTTAGCGTTAAAAAACAACAACCAAAGAGCAGATTTCAGCTGTCCACAACCAACAATATGCGCAGAATTGAAAAACCAAACTCTTCCCTTTCTTCACACCTCAATGATAAATATTTTTCATGGCATATTTTTATGGAGTTTATAGCATCTTTAAATTTCCTTTCTCCATAGAATATCATCCAGATTAAATGAGCGTCTAGTTAAATTTCCAACGCATTAATTATGCGCAAAGCCACATGCACAAAAGTAGAAATCAAAAGTAATTAGTAAAGCAGAAGTCATACAGTCATTAGTAAAGTATAATTCATAAAATACTTACCAAAAAATAGAAATATGGACAAAGATGAATCGAATAAATCTCTGCTTTAATTTTCTGAGCCTCTTCAGATCAGTTCCCTCCTGTGATTTTGTAACCCACGTCTGAACCCCCAGCTAATTGCTCTCTAAATATATAGGAACGGTAAACTGCCAGGTGACGTCACATCTGGGACTTTTGTGCAGAAACGCACCACTTTAACAATGACAAAAATGAACCCGTGCTCCGGGCCATAAAGCTGTCACATTTTTTGAACTGATTTTAACAGCATCCTCCCCTTTTCGGTCCTGCCAAGCAAGTTTCTCCTGTATTCCATCAGCAGGAATGTTTAAACAATTCCAACTCTATCATTTTAGACCCACTATATATAATATCTCTCTCTACATATATACTGTGTTTATTCTTTTCTGCATCGGTTATTTTCATTGATAACGTCAAATTAAATTGCCTTGGAATCATCTTGGGAACAATTATTCTTATTTTTCTTTTGATTGTTTTGACCTATTTGTGTTGAAATTAATTTATATTTTTTAAATGCCACGATACAAATTCTCTTATAGCGTTTATTATAGACGAACAATTAGCAGTGGCTTCTGAATTAAGAAAAAAGATGAAGTTCTCCCCCCATCCCTCGCACTCCTCCTCGTTTCTCTCCCTCTTTCCTGCTCTACCAATCTTTTCTTTTTTATTCCCTTTAATACATTTTGGCACTGAGCAATTTATTCACCCCATCGCTTTCAGGTTTCTTTATTTTCTCTAATGTGTTTTACTGAATTTTCCTTTTTTCTATTATCCCCCCCCCCAAATGATAATTTATATTGATACGTGTCCAATGCACTCATCGAGATCTGATGTATGGTTTTACATTTTTCCTACATTAATGATGACCCTCTGGGTCCTCCAAAGACATCAACGTAAAAGGTGACGTAGGAGGAGGGCGTGTCCGTCGGACAGATGACAATCACGAGGAAAAGGTGAGCAGGAAGTTTGGCTGCAAATTTCCACTTGAAAATATGTGCGTGTCTCTGAATCAATACCGCAACTTCTGAAGTCCAACCAAAGTCAGATGCGTTCCCCCAACTGTTACTGCGTGACGTCAGCGAGAGTGGTTATTAAGACCCAGCTAAATGCGTGTGTAGCTTCCTCTATCAATAAAACCCAGCATTTAAAGAATTCTGTTGCTTTGAAAACACCTCTTTTTTGTATAAAAGTATATTTGTATGAAAGTATATTTCATTAGTATTTTTTTTTTATCTATGAAAATTTATTTAATATGTAAGTTTTAATGGATAAATACAGAGATTCCTACATTGACTGGTATTTATATATTGTTCAACGTCTATTTTAATTATCCAGTGAAATCACTCTTATTATAATTTTCATACAAAGCAGGAGTCGCTGTTTGAGAAAATCTAATCACACCAACAAATGTCCAATATCTTCCCCTGCTGGAATTTTAACGAACCGCAACTTCTGGGTGAGTTCAGTTTGACTGATGGAATACAGTAAGGCGTGTCATCAGTGACGGAAGAGTTAACTTAAAAGTTTTTAAAAAAAAATGAAAGTAACTGGTGGCATGGAATAGATTACATTTAACCAAACAGGAAGTAGGCATCGGAACCATTGAGCCTATAGTTAAGAATTCTGTGTTGTTTCGTGTCTGGTGTTCTGTGGCGCACACCCCCACCACAGGGCGGCGCTAGACCGGCTTGACCTTAATTGCCTCAGTTTACCAAGACGTTCCCTGATTGCGTTTTCTTTTCACACATTCAAAATGAAAAACGTCACACAAGAGAAGACGTGTATTCTGATTTTGTATTTCAGCTGCTTTAAAGTTTTGATCGAGTTTTAAAAACAACAGGAAATCTCACAGAATACAGCTTTGCTTGATAAATACAGTTGGCATAAATAAGAGACATGAAAGTGCATCATTTACAAACTTAATTCATTGCTGCTTGTCGTCATTTAACTATCGATAAATGTTCTATTTACAATTTACTTGTACAATGATAGGTAGAAGGCTAAGACTGTCCGTGTTTCAATTGGTTAATAGACAGTGTTGCTCCTTTTTTTGTCTTTTTATTTTAACGGTTTTGAACTTAACATTGGTGGATCCACAAGCTGATAGTTAACCTTGCAACAATGCTTTTACCAACATCAAAAAACATTTTCATGCAAACTTAGGTCATATTCTGTTGTCATCTGAAATGGAAATCAGCGCTGATGCTATTGCTGACTTGACAGTAACCATGACAACAGTGTCAGGCAGGTAGCAGTGACCAGACTGATCTTGTGGCTGACTCCACTTGAAGCTGTAAACGATCAGAAACCAAAACCAAATGTTATCTTTAGGAAGAAATAGTCAAGCTACATTTGAAATCTTGCGAAGACAAATTGAATATTGCTTACACGTGCTGTTCACGATGATCGACGAGGCTTCAATGTCAAAGCCGGTGACATTTGCATTGAGGAAAACGCTCCGAATCTTACTGTCGTTAGGAGCAGATGTGTTAAAGTTGAGTTCTATTTCACTGATGACTGATCCCGGTCTGCAGAAAGAGGAACAAAAAGTATTCCTTAAAATGTCTGTTTCAGCCAGGATGCTTAAACTGTGAAAGGATAAATTACCTGAATGACACAACCACCAAGAAACTGAAGGAACGGAATTCCCTTTCAAACAAAGGTGCAAGCTGCAGAAACAGGAAGCAAATCCTATTTGAACAATTCCAGAAATTTTTGGCATCATCTGTTGACCTTAAACTACCAACTGCATGACTTTATACTGCAAACACTAGAATCTAAGGTGTCTAGATTTGGCTTGGTCTGAGGATTTTACACCAGCTTTGGGTAGACACCTTCTCTCTTCTACTGGGAACACCAGTTACAAATAGCTGTGCACATTTTTAAAGGGTGGAACAACCCTGGACTCATTCTTTACATGCTAAACTTACAAACTGCCATTGTCCCACCACTGTATGTCCAGGATCTACAAGTTAACCACAACCTTGCAGGTATGAAGAATTTGTTTGTACCAACAAATGGTTGACCTGACCACATCTGTGTCATTTTATGTTACAGTTCTTGATTTAAACTGTGATTTCAATGTCTGAATTTGGTACCAGTACTCAAAAATTATGAAAAATAGAAGTACAATTTGGAATTTTGAAATATAAATCAATACATTGATAAATTATACTTCAATTTTAAACCAAAATATTTGGAAAATATTTAAAACAAGGGTCTACAGAATAAATCAAGTGAATGTTTTGTTTATTGTGCCACAAATATGTGTTCAAATATATAGTGCATAAGCTATATGTTGTTTCCCTTGAGTATGGCAAATTGTTAGTTCCTTGTTGCAGGACATGTGGTTTTCTGGTTGCATTTCAGTTTTAAGATTGGGGAACATCAGTGTTTTTCTTGGTCACACTTACCTGTGTCTCTATCAATGTAGCTCGATTTATGAAAGCAGCAGATGATGGATCCAGTAAATCAGCAGTGAATATGCTGAGAAGAGATCTGAAAGTCACCCTTATGATGAACACTAATATTGTTGGCGCAGTAGTTGTAGATGTGGTGGTTGCAAGCGTAGTGGTTGTAGGTGTGGCAGTTGTTGGTACAGTGGTACGTGCAATGGTTGGAAATGTTCTTGTTTCTGTTGTCAGAGAAGTGGTAGGAGAAGCAGGTGCTGCTGAAGCAGGATGTGTCCAGGATGTTGCCATTCTTGTTGTAGCATTATATGCTGTTTTTGTTGTCGAAACAGCTTTTTGTGTTTGTTGTGATGTTTGTTCCGCGGTTGTTGTGAAACTATGGGTTTTTGTGGAAGCTACACTTGATGTTGCTGCAGTGTGGGTTTTTCCCAACAGTATCGTTGTCAAACCAGGTGTGATTGATGTTGTACTGTGTGGTCTTGGTGCGTCTATAGATGTTAATTGAGATATTGATGTGTTAGACACTGTAGGGACTGTTGTTGTTGAAATAGCTCTTTGCGTTGAACTAAATCTTGTTCTTGCTGTCATTACTGTGGTTGTGAAAACTGGTGTTTTCGTTGTGGTTGGTGTTTGTGCTGAACCCGGGGTTATTGTTGTGACTTCTGTTCCTGATGTAGGAGCACGTGCTGTTGAGCCCCTGCTGGTTGTTGTCACAGTCGGTGTAATTTCATGAGATGTGACAGTAATAGCGGGATGAGATGTTTCTGCTTTGGTTGTGGTCAACGTAGACGTCATAGTGCGTGTAGTCGTTGACGAAGCTATACCAGTTATGAGCCGTGCAGTGGTGACGGCTGGGGTTGTTTGTTCTGATGATACAACTGTAGTACGTGGGGTTGTTGTTTCCACGGTTGTTGTTTGAGATGTTGATGGAACAGATGCTGTTGTGTGTTCTGTGGTTGTTGTTTCCATTATTGATGGAGCAGGCTTTGTTGTTTCCTCAAGTGTTGTGAGCAAAGTTGAGGTAGTAGCAGTTGTCCTTGTAGGGGGACTAGGTGCTGCTGTTGAACTTGAGCTTTGCGTTGAACCAGGGGAAGCTTTCATTGTTGTCTGCTCTGTAGGATGAGGTGTAGTTGTCTCCTCGCTTATTGTTAGGGTTATTTTGGGATATGTGTTAGTTTCAGCTGGTTGTGATGTTTCTGCTATTGTTGTGGTCAACTTAGGTGTCGTTGTGCGTGCCGGTGTTGACATGACTTGAGTAGTTGCCTCCGTTACCGTGCTGAAACCTGAGGTTAGTGTTGCTGTGGTTCTTGATGTAGGAGCATGTGCTGTTGAGCCCCTGCTGGTTGTTGTCACAGTCGGTGAAATTTCTGGAGATGTGACAGTAATAGCGGGTTGAGATGTTTCTGTTTTGGTTGTGGTCAACGTAGACGTCATTGTGCGTGTAGTCGTTGACGAAGCTATACCAGTTGTGAGCCGTGCAGTGGCGACGGCTGGGGTTGTTTGTTCTGATGATACAACTGTGGTACGTGGGGTTGTTGTTTCCACGGTTGTTGTTTGAGATGTTGATGGAACAGATGCTGTTGTGTGTTCTGTGGTTGTTGTTTCCATTGTTGATGGAGCAGGCTTTGTTGTTTCCTCAAGTGTTGTGAGCAAAGTTGAGGTAGTAGCAGTTGTCCTTGTAGGGGGACTAGGTGCTGCTGTTGAACTTGAGCTTTGCGTTGAACCAGGGGAAGCTTTCATTGTTGTCTGCTCTGTAGGATGAGGTGTAGTTGTCTCCTCGCTTATTGTTAGGGTTATTTTGGGAGATGTGTTAGTTTCAGCTGGTTGTGATGTTTCTGCTATTGTTGTGGTCAACTTAGGTGTCGTTGCGCGTGCCGGTGTTGACATGACTTGAGTAGTTGCCTCCGTTACCGTGCTGAAACCTGAGGTTAGTGTTGCTGTGGTTCTTGATGTAGGAGCATGTGCTGTTGAGCCCCTGCTGGTTGTTGTCACAGTCGGTGAAATTTCTGGAGATGTGACAGTAATAGCGGGTTGAGATGTTTCTGTTTTGGTTGTGGTCAACGTAGACGTCATTGTGCGTGTAGTCGTTGACGAAGCTATACCAGTTGTGAGCCGTGCAGTGGCGACGGCTGGGGTTGTTTGTTCTGATGATACAACTGTGGTACGTGGGGTTGTTGTTTCCACGGTTGTTGTTTGAGATGTTGATGGAACAGATGCTGTTGTGTGTTCTGTGGTTGTTGTTTCCATTGTTGATGGAGCAGGCTTTGTTGTTTCCTCAAGTGTTGTGAGCAAAGTTGAGGTAGTAGCAGTTGTCCTTGTAGGGGGACTAGGTGCTGCTGTTGAACTTGAGCTTTGCGTTGAACCAGGGGAAGCTTTCATTGTTGTCTGCTCTGTAGGATGAGGTGTAGTTGTCTCCTCGCTTATTGTTAGGGTTATTTTGGGAGATGTGTTAGTTTCAGCTGGTTGTGATGTTTCTGCTATTGTTGTGGTCAACTCAGGTGTCGTTGTGCGTGCCGGTGTTGACATGACTTGAGTAGTTGCCTCCGTTACCGTGCTGAAACCTGAGGTTAGTGTTGCTGTGGTTCTTGATGTAGGAGCATGTGCTGTTGAGCCCCTGCTGGTTGTTGTCACAGTCGGTGAAATTTCTGGAGATGTGACAGTAATAGCGGGTTGAGATGTTTCTGCTTTGGTTGTGGTCAACGTAGACGTCATTGTGCGTGTAGTCGTTGACGAAGCTATACCAGTTGTGAGCCGTGCAGTGGCGACGGCTGGGGTTGTTTGTTCTGATGATACAACTGTAGTACGTGGGGTTGTTGTTTCCACGGTTGTACTTTGAGATGTTGATGGAGGAGATGCTGTTGTGTGTTCTGTGGTTGTTGTTTCCATTGTTGATGGAGCAGGCTTTGTTGTTTCCTCAAGTGTTGTGAGCAAAGTTGAGGTAGTAGCAGTTGTCCTTGTAGGGGGACTAGGTGCTGCTGTTGAACTTGAGCTTTGCGTTGAACCAGGGGAAGCTTTCATTGTTGTCTGCTCTGTAGGATGAGGTGTAGTTGTCTCCTCGCTTATTGTTAGGGTTATTTTGGGAGATGTGTTAGTTTCAGCTGGTTGTGATGTTTCTGCTATTGTTGTGGTCAACTTAGGTGTCGTTGTGCGTGCCGGTGTTGACGTGACTTGAGTAGTTGCCACCGTTACCGTGCTGAAACCTGAGGTTAGTGTTGCTCTGGTTCTTGATGTAGGAGCATGTGCTGTTGAGCCCCTGCTGGTTGTTGTCACAGTCGGTGAAATTTCTGGAGATGTGACAGTAATAGCGGGTTGAGATGTTTCTGCTTTGGTTGTGGTCAACGTAGACGTCATTGTGCGTGTAGTCGTTGACGAAGCTATACCAGTTGTGAGCCGTGCAGTGGCGACGGCTGGGGTTGTTTGTTCTGATGATACAACTGTAGTACGTGGGGTTGTTGTTTCCACGGTTGTACTTTGAGATGTTGATGGAGGAGATGCTGTTGTGTGTTCTGTGGTTGTTGTTTCCATTGTTGATGGAGCAGGCTTTGTTGTTTCCCCAAGTGTTGTGAGCAAAGTTGAGGTAGTAGCAGTTGTCCTTGTAGGGGGACTAGGTGCTGCTGTTGAACTTGAGCTTTGCGTTGAACCACGGGAAGTTTTCTTTGTTGTCTGCTCTGTAGGATGAGGTGTAGTTGTCTCCTCGCTTATTGTTAGGGTTATTTTGGGAGATGTGTTAGTTTCAGCTGGTTGTGATGTTTCTGCTATTGTTGTGGTCAACTTAGGTGTCGTTGTGCGTGCCGGTGTTGACATGACTCGAGTAGTTGCCTCCATTACCGTGCTGAAACCTGAGGTTAGTGTTGCTGTGGTTCTTGATGTAGGAGCATGTGCTGTTGAGCCCCTGCTGGTTGTTATCACAGTCGGTGAAATTTCTGGAGATGTGACAGTAATAGCGGGTTGAGATGTTTCTGTTTTGGTTGTGGTCAACGTAGACGTCATTGTGCGTGTAGTCGTTGACGAAGCTATACCAGTTGTGAGCCGTGCAGTGGCGACGGTTGGGGTTGTTTGTTCTGATGATACAACTGTGGTACGTGGGGTTGTTGTTTCCACGGTTGTTGTTTGAGATGTTGATGGAACAGATCCTGTTGTGTGTTCTGTGGTTGTTGTTTCCATTGTTGATGGAGCAGGCTTTGTTGTTTCCTCAAGTGTTGTGAGCAAAGTTGAGGTAGTAGCAGTTGTCCTTGTAGGGGGACTAGGTGCTGCTGTTGAACTTGAGCTTTGCGTTGAACCAGGGGAAGCTTTCATTGTTGTCTGCTCTGTAGGATGAGTTGTAGTTGTCTCCTCGCTTATTGTTAGGGTTATTTTGGGAGATGTGTTAGTTTCAGCTGGTTGTGATGTTTCTGCTATTGTTGTGGTCAACTTAGGTGTCGTTGTGCGTGCCGGTGTTGACATGACTTGAGTAGTTGCCTCCGTTACCGTGCTGAAACCTGAGGTTAGTGTTGCTGTGGTTCTTGATGTAGGAGCATGTGCTGTTGAGCCCCTGCTGGTTGTTGTCACAGTCGGTGAAATTTCTGGAGATGTGACAGTAATAGCGGGTTGAGATGTTTCTGCTTTGGTTGTGGTCAACGTAGACGTCATTGTGCGTGTAGTCGTTGACGAAGCTATACCAGTTGTGAGCCGTGCAGTGGCGACGGCTGGGGTTGTTTGTTCTGATGATACAACTGTAGTACGTGGGGTTATTGTCTCCACGGTTGTTGTTTGAGATGTTGATGGAACAGATGCTGTTGTGTGTTCTGTGGTTGTTGTTTCCATTATTGATGGAGCAGGCTTTGTTGTTTCCCCAAGTGTTGTGAGCAAAGTTGAGGTAGTAGCAGTTGTCCTTGTAGGGGGACTAGGTGCTGCTGTTGAACTTGAGCTTTGCGTTGAACCACGGGAAGTTTTCATTGTTGTCTGCTCTGTAGGATGAGGTGTAGTTGTCTCCTCGCTTATTGTTAGGGTTATTTTGGGAGATGTGTTAGTTTCAGCTGGTTGTGATGTTTCTGCTATTGTTGTGGTCAACTTAGGTGTCGTTGTGCGTGCCGGTGTTGACATGACTCGAGTA
Organism: Antennarius striatus; assembly: GCF_040054535.1. NCBI lineage: Eukaryota > Metazoa > Chordata > Actinopteri > Lophiiformes > Antennariidae > Antennarius > Antennarius striatus. Next base: position 12,670,598 of record NC_090798.1, on the reverse strand, counting down.
GTTGCCTCCGTTACCGTGCTGAAACCTGAGGTTAGTGTTGCTGTGGTTCTTGATGTAGGAGCATGTGCTGTTGAGCCCCTGCTGGTTGTTGTCACAGTCGGTGAAATTTCTGGAGATGTGACAGTAATAGCGGGTTGAGATGTTTCTGCTTTGGTTGTGGTCAACGTAGACGTCATTGTGCGTGTAGTCGTTGACGAAGCTATACCAGTTGTGAGCCGTGCAGTGGCGACGGCTGGGGTTGTTTGTTCTGATGATACAACTGTAGTACGTGGGGTTGTTGTTTCCACGGTTGTACTTTGAAATGTTGATGGAGGAGATGCTGTTGTGTGTTCTGTGGTTGTTGTTTCCATTGTTGATGGAGCAGGCTTTGTTGTTTCCTCAAGTGTTGTGAGCAAAGTTGAGGTAGTAGCAGTTGTCCTTGTAGGGGGACTAGGTGCTGCTGTTGAACTTGAGCTTTGCGTTGAACCAGGGGAAGCTTTCATTGTTGTCTGCTCTGTAGGATGAGTTGTAGTTGTCTCCTCGCTTATTGTTAGGGTTATTTTGGGAGATGTGTTAGTTTCAGCTGGTTGTGATGTTTCTGCTATTGTTGTGGTCAACTTAGGTGTCGTTGTGCGTGCCGGTGTTGACGTGACTTGAGTAGTTGCCACCGTTACCGTGCTGAAACCTGAGGTTGGTGTTGCTGTGGTTCTTGATGTAGGAGCATGTGCTGTTGAGCCCCTGCTGGTTGTTGTCACAGTCGGTGAAATTTCTGGAGATGTGACAGTAATAGCGGGTTGAGATGTTTCTGCTTTGGTTGTGGTCAACGTAGACGTCATTGTGCGTGTAGTCGTTGACGAAGCTATACCAGTTGTGAGCCGTGCAGTGGCGACGGCTGGGGTTGTTTGTTCTGATGATACAACTGTAGTACGTGGGGTTGTTGTTTCCACGGTTGTACTTTGAGATGTTGATGGAGGAGATGCTGTTGTGTGTTCTGTGGTTGTTGCTTCCATTGTTGATGGAGCAGGCTTTGTTGTTTCCCCAAGTGTTGTGAGCAAAGTTGAGGTAGTAGCAGTTGTCCTTGTAGGGGGACTAGGTGCTGCTGTTGAACTTGAGCTTTGCGTTGAACCACGGGAAGTTTTCATTGTTGTCTGCTCTGTAGGATGAGGTGTAGTTGTCTCCTCGCTTATTGTTAGGGTTATTTTGGGAGATGTGTTAGTTTCAGCTGGTTGTGATGTTTCTGCTATTGTTGTGGTCAACTTAGGTGTCGTTGTGCGTGCCGGTGTTGACATGACTTGAGTAGTTGCCTCCGTTACCGTGCTGAAACCTGAGGTTAGTGTTGCTGTGGTTCTTGATGTAGGAGCATGTGCTGTTGAGCCCCTGCTGGTTGTTGTCACAGTCGGTGAAATTTCTGGAGATGTGACAGTAATAGCGGGTTGAGATGTTTCTGCTTTGGTTGTGGTCAACGTAGACGTCATTGTGCGTGTAGTCGTTGACGAAGCTATACCAGTTGTGAGCCGTGCAGTGGCGACGGCTGGGGTTGTTTGTTCTGATGATACAACTGTAGTACGTGGGGTTATTGTTTCCACGGTTGTTGTTTGAGATGTTGATGGAACAGATGCTGTTGTGTGTTCTGTGGTTGTTGTTTCCATTATTGATGGAGCAGGCTTTGTTGTTTCCCCAAGTGTTGTGAGCAAAGTTGAGGTAGTAGCAGTTGTCCTTGTAGGGGGACTAGGTGCTGCTGTTGAACTTGAGCTTTGCGTTGAACCAGGGGAAGCTTTCATTGTTGTCTGCTCTGTAGGATGAGGTGTAGTTGTCTCCTCGCTTATTGTTAGGGTTATTTTGGGAGATGTGTTAGTTTCAGCTGGTTGTGATGTTTCTGCTATTGTTGTGGTCAACTTAAGTGTCGTTGTGCGTGCTGGTGTTGACGTGACTTGAGTAGTTGCCACCTTTACCGTGCTGAAACCTGAGGTTGGTGTTGCTCTGGTTCTTGATGTAGGAGCATGTACTGTTGAGCCCCTGCTGGTTGTTGTCACAGTCGGTGAAATTTCTGGAGATGTGACAGTAATAGCGGGTTGAGATGTTTCTGCTTTGGTTGTGGTCAACGTAGACGTCATTGTGCGTGTAGTCGTTGACGAAGCTATACCAGTTGTGAGCCGTGCGGTGGCGACGGCTGGGGTTGTTTGTTCTGATGATACAACTGTAGTACGTGGGGTTGTTGTTTCCATGGTTGTACTTTGAGATGTTGATGGAGGAGATGCTGTTGTGCTTTCTGTGGTTGTTCTTTCCATTATTGATGGAGCAGGCTTTGTTGTTTCCCCAAGTGTTGTGAGCAAAGTTGAGGTAGTAGCAGTTGTCCTTGTAGGGGGACTAGGTGCTGCTGTTGAACTTGAGCTTTGCGTTGAACCACGGGAAGTTTTCTTTGTTGTCTGCTCTGTAGGATGAGGTGTAGTTGTCTCCTCGCTTATTGTTAGGGTTATTTTGGGAGATGTGTTAGTTTCAGCTGGTTGTGATGTTTCTGCTATTGTTGTGGTCAATTTAGGTGTCGTTGTGCGTGCCGGTGTTGACATGACTCGAGTAGTTGCCTCCATTACCGTGCTGAAACCTGAGGTTAGTGTTGCTGTGGTTCTTGATGTAGGAGCATGTGCTGTTGAGCCCCTGCTGGTTGTTGTCACAGTCGGTGAAATTTCTGGAGATGTGACAGTAATAGCGGGTTGAGATGTTTCTGTTTTGGTTGTGGTCAACGTAGACGTCATTGTGCGTGTAGTCGTTGACGAAGCTATACCAGTTGTGAGCCGTGCAGTGGCGACGGCTGGGGTTGTTTGTTCTGATGATACAACTGTAGTACGTGGGGTTGTTGTTTCCACGGTTGTACTTTGAGATGTTGATGGAGGAGATGCTGTTGTGTGTTCTGTGGTTGTTGCTTCCATTGTTGATGGAGCAGGCTTTGTTGTTTCCCCAAGTGTTGTGAGCAAAGTTGAGGTAGTAGCAGTTGTCCTTGTAGGGGGACTAGGTGCTGCTGTTGAACTTGAGCTTTGCGTTGAACCACGGGAAGTTTTCATTGTTGTCTGCTCTGTAGGATGAGGTGTAGTTGTCTCCTCGCTTATTGTTAGGGTTATTTTGGGAGATGTGTTAGTTTCAGCTGGTTGTGATGTTTCTGCTATTGTTGTGGTCAACTTAGGTGTCGTTGTGCGTGCCGGTGTTGACATGACTTGAGTAGTTGCCTCCGTTACCGTGCTGAAACCTGAGGTTAGTGTTGCTGTGGTTCTTGATGTAGGAGCATGTGCTGTTGAGCCCCTGCTGGTTGTTGTCACAGTCGGTGAAATTTCTGGAGATGTGACAGTAATAGCGGGTTGAGATGTTTCTGCTTTGGTTGTGGTCAACGTAGACGTCATTGTGCGTGTAGTCGTTGACGAAGCTATACCAGTTGTGAGCCGTGCAGTGGCGACGGCTGGGGTTGTTTGTTCTGATGATACAACTGTAGTACGTGGGGTTATTGTTTCCACGGTTGTTGTTTGAGATGTTGATGGAACAGATGCTGTTGTGTGTTCTGTGGTTGTTGTTTCCATTATTGATGGAGCAGGCTTTGTTGTTTCCCCAAGTGTTGTGAGCAAAGTTGAGGTAGTAGCAGTTGTCCTTGTAGGGGGACTAGGTGCTGCTGTTGAACTTGAGCTTTGCGTTGAACCAGGGGAAGCTTTCATTGTTGTCTGCTCTGTAGGATGAGGTGTAGTTGTCTCCTCGCTTATTGTTAGGGTTATTTTGGGAGATGTGTTAGTTTCAGCTGGTTGTGATGTTTCTGCTATTGTTGTGGTCAACTTAAGTGTCGTTGTGCGTGCTGGTGTTGACGTGACTTGAGTAGTTGCCACCTTTACCGTGCTGAAACCTGAGGTTGGTGTTGCTCTGGTTCTTGATGTAGGAGCATGTACTGTTGAGCCCCTGCTGGTTGTTGTCACAGTCGGTGAAATTTCTGGAGATGTGACAGTAATAGCGGGTTGAGATGTTTCTGCTTTGGTTGTGGTCAACGTAGACGTCATTGTGCGTGTAGTCGTTGACGAAGCTATACCAGTTGTGAGCCGTGCGGTGGCGACGGCTGGGGTTGTTTGTTCTGATGATACAACTGTAGTACGTGGGGTTGTTGTTTCCATGGTTGTACTTTGAGATGTTGATGGAGGAGATGCTGTTGTGTGTTCTGTGGTTGTTGTTTCCATTGTTGATGGAGCAGGCTTTGTTGTTTCCCCAAGTGTTGTGAGCAAAGTTGAGGTAGTAGCAGTTGTCCTTGTAGGGGGACTAGGTGCTGCTGTTGAACTTGAGCTTTGCGTTGAACCACGGGAAGTTTTCTTTGTTGTCTGCTCTGTAGGATGAGGTGTAGTTGTCTCCTCGCTTATTGTTAGGGTTATTTTGGGAGATGTGTTAGTTTCAGCTGGTTGTGATGTTTCTGCTATTGTTGTGGTCAATTTAGGTGTCGTTGTGCGTGCCGGTGTTGACATGACTCGAGTAGTTGCCTCCATTACCGTGCTGAAACCTGAGGTTAGTGTTGCTGTGGTTCTTGATGTAGGAGCATGTGCTGTTGAGCCCCTGCTGGTTGTTGTCACAGTCGGTGAAATTTCTGGAGATGTGACAGTAATAGCGGGTTGAGATGTTTCTGTTTTGGTTGTGGTCAACGTAGACGTCATTGTGCGTGTAGTCGTTGACGAAGCTATACCAGTTGTGAGCCGTGCAGTGGCGACGGTTGGGGTTGTTTGTTCTGATGATACAACTGTGGTACGTGGGGTTGTTGTTTCCACGGTTGTTGTTTGAGATGTTGATGGAACAGATGCTGTTGTGTGTTCTGTGGTTGTTGTTTCCATTGTTGATGGAGCAGGCTTTGTTGTTTCCTCAAGTGTTGTGAGCAAAGTTGAGGTAGTAGCAGTTGTCCTTGTAGGGGGACTAGGTGCTGCTGTTGAACTTGAGCTTTGCGTTGAACCAGGGGAAGCTTTCATTGTTGTCTGCTCTGTAGGATGAGGTGTAGTTGTCTCCTCGCTTATTGTTAGGGTTATTTTGGGAGATGTGTTAGTTTCAGCTGGTTGTGATGTTTCTGCTATTGTTGTGGTCAACTTAGGTGTCGTTGTGCGTGCCGGTGTTGACATGACTTGAGTAGTTGCCTCCGTTACCGTGCTGAAACCTGAGGTTAGTGTTGCTGTGGTTCTTGATGTAGGAGCATGTGCTGTTGAGCCCCTGCTGGTTGTTGTCACAGTCGGTGAAATTTCTGGAGATGTGACAGTAATAGCGGGTTGAGATGTTTCTGTTTTGGTTGTGGTCAACGTAGACGTCATTGTGCGTGTAGTCGTTGACGAAGCTATACCAGTTGTGAGCCGTGCAGTGGCGACGGCTGGGGTTGTTTGTTCTGATGATACAACTGTGGTACGTGGGGTTGTTGTTTCCACGGTTGTTGTTTGAGATGTTGATGGAGGAGATGCTGTTGTGTGTTCTGTGGTTGTTGTTTCCATTGTTGATGGAGCAGGCTTTGTTGTTTCCTCAAGTGTTGTGAGCAAAGTTGAGGTAGTAGCAGTTGTCCTTGTAGGGGGACTAGGTGCTGCTGTTGAACTTGAGCTTTGCGTTGAACCAGGGGAAGCTTTCATTGTTGTCTGCTCTGTAGGATGAGGTGTAGTTGTCTCCTCGCTTATTGTTAGGGTTATTTTGGGAGATGTGTTAGTTTCAGCTGGTTGTGATGTTTCTGCTATATTTGTGGTCAACTTAGGTGTCGTTGTGCGTGCCGGTGTTGACATGACTTGAGTAGTTGCCTCCGTTACCGTGCTGAAACCTGAGGTTAGTGTTGCTGTGGTTCTTGATGTAGGAGCATGTGCTGTTGAGCCCCTGCTGGTTGTTGTGACAGTCTGTGAAATTTCTGGAGATGTGACAGTAATAGCGGGTTGAGATGTTTCTGCTTTGGTTGTGGTCAACGTAGACGTCATTGTGCGTGTAGTCGTTGACGAAGCTATACCAGTTGTGAGCCGTGCAGTGGCGACGGCTGGGGTTGTTTGTTCTGATGATACAACTGTAGTACGTGGGGTTGTTGTTTCCACGGTTGTTGTTTGAGATGTTGATGGAGGAGATGCTGTTATGTGTTCTGCGGTTGTTGTTTCCATTGTTGATGGAGCAGGCTTTGTTGTTTCCTCAAGTGTTGTGAGCAAAGTTGAGGTAGTAGCAGTTGTCCTTGTTGGGGGACTAGGTGCTGCTGTTGAACTTGAGCTTTGCGTTGAACCAGGGGAAGCTTTCATTGTTGTCTGCTCTGTAGGATGAGGTGTAGTTGTCTCCTCGCTTATTGTTAGGGTTATTTTGGGAGATGTGTTAGTTTCAGCTGGTTGTGATGTTTCTGCTATATTTGTGGTCAACTTAGGTGTCGTTGTGCGTGCTGGTGTTGACGTGACTTGAGTAGTTGCCACCGTTACCGTGCTGAAACCTGAGGTTGGTGTTGCTGTGGTTCTTGATGTAGGAGCATGTGCTGTTGAGCCCCTGCTGGTTGTTGTCACAGTCGGTGTAATTTCATGAGATGTGACAGTAATAGCGGGTTGAGATGTTTCTGCTTTGGTTGTGGTCAACGTAGGTGACGTGCGTGCTGTTGATATTGGAACCTGGCTGTTTTTTCGCGCTGTGGTCGTCACACTTGCGAATGAAGTCAGTGATTCGACTGCCACTGTATTAGGTTCTTTTTCAAGAGTTGTTGTTTCTGATGCTGATGGAACAGGCGTAGTTTTTTCTTCTTCTGTTGTTATCAGATTCGTTGTTACTGTCGTGTCCATTGCTTTTGTTGTCGTTGTCATGTCAGTTATGCTTTTCATTGACTCAGTCGTGGTCTTTCCTGATGTTTGTGTTGTAGGACCAGGTGTTTTCTGCCAGTCTTCCATTTGTGTGTGAGGAAATGTGTCTGACATTGATATTTCCATCACATCTGTAGTTATTACTTCTTTTGAGATATTTGTCGTCACAGTTGTCACATTTGCTGTTAGTTCATCTGTCCCTGTTGTTGACAATAAATTTGATTCTTCTATAGTTGGTTCCCTTTTAGCATTGGTGGTTTCCAGCTCAATTGCAGTAATTCTCTTCAAATCTGGAAAAACTACTGTTAATCACCGAAACAAATACAAGAAAGGTTAATTTTGAAATGCGTTTTGTTTTCGAATAATATTATGCAATTCCATATAATGCAATCATGAGATGTTAGGTATGTATATATATATATATATATATAACACAGTTTCATAATCTCCTCATGTGGTGTTTTCTGGTTTTTGTAAACCAACCATAGTTCATTTGTAATGACAAACAGCCTACAAGTACCTGTGTGTCATTCTCTACATTTTCTTGTGTATTACTGTATATGAACACTCTGTGGAGGCAATTGTTGTTACTCTTTCAGCTTACCTATTAGAATTAATAAAATTGCCGATATCCATTTAATTCCCATGATGATTTCTCGTGAATCTATAAATCAAAGATACAGAGACTTAGCAAAAGAAGCATCCTGTGAAAAATTTTGATCCAAATTGTTCTTTTGCTCACGGTGATAACGTGTCCTGTGGTTTGCACAAGAGCGTAAAATTGACATTAGAGTTTCACAAAATATGACAGCATCAACAAAGCACAATAAAAACAAGAGAAAGCACTCATTTTGCATCCATACATCTCATCTAAATGAATTTGATCTTAAACATTCTTATTTATTTCAACATTTTTAATCACTAAGAATAAAAATAAATATAATTATTACATTTACCACGGTTCATTCTCCCCCACATTTGTTTCTCACTGGAGATGGCAGATAGAATCAGCCTCCAAACTGGCACTTCAATGGGCAAAAATAGCCACAGACCATTAAAAAAAAAAATCTGAAAATTTCATTAAATTTAATTTCATTCAATGTAAATTTCCCCTGTTCAATGTGCTTGAGATGTTTGTTTTTAAGAACAAACAAAGAATTAAACTGTTTTCTATGTTGAGCCCAGTTCACATCAGTATTTTAAACACCCAGTTTATTTGACGGTACACGTGAGGTCCGTCATATAATGGAGTTAAGTATCATGATGTGACTCACAGGTCATACTATTTACAGAAATGTTGTTACAGTGTGAGCAAACACATTTTACAAAATGCAGAATTCATCAATGTCATTTTCCTCCAATGCATTTTACCTTCTTTTGTCCTGTGAAACAAGGGTACCGTGCATTCTACCGAAGACAATACTTCACCCCCGTGACAAGTTTGACAAACAGAGTTTTAGTAAAGAGGTAATGGAGCAGAGACAAATAAAAGAAAAGGGACAAGGTGCAGTGATTATATAATTACATATTTGGATATATCGAATGAAATTGATAGCGAACGTATGGTTCAATCCATTTGTCAGCTTTGATCCAAGGTTAATCTTTCATTAAAGGATTTGATGTTTGGGTTATTTGATTTTCTTCATAATATTGAAATTTTTTTGAGAAATATAACAATAGAAGATTTGTCATGACCTCCAATGACACTCTAAAGTTTTCAAGCAGACATTCTTATTATATGTATATAGATATGCATAATTCAATTTTAACTTATCAAAGTATCAGTGTTAATGTCAATGCCGTTATTGACATCATCACGTATCGTACATGGAAATTTGTAATACACTATCGTTGACTTGGACTTGTAACCTGTAAGAACATCATCCGACCTATCCCAAAGATAATTTTACATATTCTAGTGTCAAATTCCTGCAATATCACACTTTCCTCTTTATTACTTGTGATAATTTAACTAAAGAGCGAAAAGTGATGAAGTTCCACCAGTCAAAATAGTGTATATAATACAGAATATTGTGATTTTTTTCCTACATATTGAAAGCAGTTGTTACGTCAGATTTTTTGATACAGAAATTCCTGAATCCCCACTTGGATCAATAGAGTTTTTCTGATTTTGAAAATGCATTTGCTAATATTTGTAACAGAAAATTCCAATTAAAGTCACACGTTTTTTTTTAACAGGTGAAGTTTCACTAGTTTTAAAACATTAAACACACAGACCCACGTTGGAAAAAACACTGTACAAATGTTGAAAACTGACATTAATGGATTTAAACTTGTACTCACCCTAAATGAAAAGATTGAGGATGAAAAGGAAACGATCCCTTTTCCTGTTTGAGATGCTTCGCGAAAAATATGAGTGTCTGTATTTCATCTGTGACTTTCTAAAGCGTTCACAACATGTGACGGTCTGCATGTGTTGGGTCCTTATATGTTGGAATAGAGTAAATACAAATGACGTGAAGCATTTATCACAAATATATTGACACCATAGAAAAGAACAAGCCAAACAGGAAGAATAGATAATGCTGTCATTGGCTGAATATTGGAGCACACTCCCTTCTTTTGTGCTATGAAATAAGGTGCTGCTGCATTCCACTAATGTCATTGTTGAAAGAACCACCAGTGTGACCGGCTTCCGATAACACATTAATATTGAGTCTTAGTGAAGTGGTGATGGAGCGGGGTGATGTTGCACAATTTCTATGACAATGTATTTGGATAACATGACAAAATGTGTTGTTTTCACTTAGCATCTTTATGTAATAACCATATTTTGTAAAAGTGCCCTGCACCTTGTAACACATGTCACAAATGTATCCCTATCTTTAAATTATTGATCATATTTTGTAGTATGTTATCCATTATAAAAAAGTATAAAAGTCCAATTATTATGAATATACTAAAGCCATTTGTGTTTGTGACTGATTGTCTTACAAGTCACAAATTAATTTATATAAAAAAAGGACGAATAAGAATATTAGTTATAGCAACTAATTATTTAACATAAACAGTGTATTTATGTTCTTATTTAATTATTATTTATGTTCCTTGATTGAGTTCTGTGGGTTTAATAACCTGACAAATTAAAAATATTTATGTTAAAGCAGAGCAGCAATCAAACATACTTTTCCTGTCCTACTGTAATGTTTGTAACTTGAATTAATAATAAATTCAGAGTTATTTAATATTAAGGAGTAGTTACATTTATTTTACTTTACATTTAGTTACGTTTATATGTTACATCCGGCGCTTTGAGGACAGCCATGATGCTGATGTGGCCCTCTGTGAAAATGAGTTTGACACACCTGCTTTAAGACATCAAACCTGACATTTCACCCGTTACTGATCTGTAACAAACAAGAAATGTCACCACAGGTAACGGTGAGGTGTTCATTTCTCTCTTCTCCGTACTGAACTGAAGGGGAGAGCTCCGCCTTGTGGCGAACGCAGGAATTCATTCTCAATAAATAAATAAATGAACTCAACCGACGGGGTTCTTACAAAAACCATATAAAGCTGCAGCAATTTAATCACATAATGTGATCACGCATTCATGGGTGTCACAGACTCACCTCCAAATCCACCAGCAGTGTTTAACCGCTGGAAGACATATCAGTGTCCTTCCACCGTCCAACTACTCCCCCAAGTTGAGGTCAACAGGAGACAACAAAAGACAAAACAAACAAAAGAAAAGGTATTTCTAAAAAAAAAAAAAGCTTAGTACATGTTTTATGCAAACAAATCAAAGCTACCTAAAAATAGTGGCCTGATGTAGATTTTTATGTATTAAATCAAAAGTGTGAAAAAAGTAATTGCTGTTACCCGTATATGTATTAAAAAAGAGAATTCTTTCATTTCAGATAACATGTTAGTCAAAATACCATTTGGTTTTATTCAGCATTCAAAAAATAACTAAGGTGCTTAACAATTCAGTGGAAAATATTTTACCAAAATCCGAGAGTAAGGAACAACATAAAATGTCATTTTGGTTTTTTGTCGTGGCATTAGAATGGATGAGTTTAAGAATGTGTACACACACCATTTAATAACATTATAAAAAGAAATATTACACAAAAATATCTAAAGAAATCACATTTTTCTAAAGAAGACCTCAATATCAAATATGAAAAAATACATAAATAAATAAAATAATATATACTGTATATATATATACACACACACATATATACATATATACATATATGGATAAGAATATATCAGTTCAATGATAATATTTCTGGATTTCACTTGATTCTTTAACTGCACCCGTCTGGGTTCTTTTTTTCCTCATGCTAGCGATCATCTGTCATCTCTGATGACAAATTGCTGTGTCTTGTTACAATTACTGACCTGCTGGGGGCGCTACTGCATAGCTAGACAAATGTCTGCTACTGCTTTACTTTAACAGTGTTACTTTATAACACATAAATCTTTCTGTGTAATATATTTGCACAAACCAGAATGATGTTTTGATTTATTGTCCATTCAAGTGTTCATAGATCAACTTCAACATCAATCAATGTTTGCAATTTGTCAAAAAAAAAAACAACAACAACAGAAGAGGAGGTGTTTTTTTTCAATCTTGAAAAAATATGCACTAATTTTTTTTTAGGTTAATGGTAGGACCTACAAGCCTAAATTCCAACTAGTTGAACATTTATAGTTAATATAAACTTAAAAAATAAAAATTAAAAATTAAATTAAAAATAAAAACAACATGAAACATTTCCTTTTGTGACTCAACACATCTCAGACTAAGTGAGCTGTTTGCTCTGATGTCAGACGTCATGGGGCTTTTTCGTTGTTCCTGTTGTCACGTCATCTGCAGCATTTCGTCTTTCTTTCCTCCACATGTCTGTGAACCTCTGAGCAGGAACGAACAAACAAAACAAACGAATGAATGGAGGAACAAACTGAGCCAATAACAACAAAGAAAAGAAGACTGTTCAGTAAGGACACATTCATTCTGTTGCGCTCATCAGTAAAGATGTGATTAAGCAGAGACGTCAAAACCAGAGGGGGGATGATCCCCCCCAACTCATTTACTTACATAATACTGGTGCATCTTTATTTTAAGTAAAGAGCACCCTTGTTTTGTTAAAAGTGTAAAGGTATTTTGTTTGATGTATGTCACTGCAGCTTAGAATCTAAATTTAGCATTGGCGTGACGTAAATGCATTCTTTTCAAGGCAGTGATGAACACTGTCAGATGAAGACATGTTCACAGCCCTCCGTCCCCGGAATGTTAAGATCACAATGCCATGTCTGACATTCCTCAGGTGAGAAATGAAAATTGCACCTGGATTTTTGCCACCATCATCAGATAATGATGTTGAATGATGAGTGCGTGTGGGTGGACAGAAAGGCAGACAGATAATTACAAGGAAATAGTAAGTCAGAGTCAAACTGCCTTTAACCAACCTGGTACATACCTGCTGTAAAACACTCAATCCATTTAACAATAGCGCAGTGGGTAGCGCTGTCTTTATGTGACTCTGCAGTGCACTGGCGTCACGCCCGGAGTGTCCCCTGCTTCATGCACTAAGCGAGCTGGGGAAGGCTGCAGAAAGATTGTGAACGATTCATTGCCACATACAGCACGCATATAGACTGAATTCCGTTGTAGTGGGGTTCCGTTTTTCTTAAACCAATTCAAACCATGCATGGGTTGAGGAGAAATCCAATAATAGCTCATACATTGAATGTTGACAGACGTTCATACCCTTATCCACTTCCAGATATTAGCCTTTTACCCTAGAGTATAACCATGTTTACGTTCTTCCTAGGAACACAAGGTTTGTTAACATCATGGATAGTCAAACTAGGGGTCCGTTTCACAAAGCCGGTTTAGTGGAAAACCTGGGTAAGTTAACCCTGAAATCAGGGAAAACCAGGGCTTGCGGTGTCACAAAGGGAGGTAACTTAACCCAGAGTCAGAGGAGTAAACCTAGCCTGTGTCACAACGTAAACCTCTTGGTTTGTTACCACAGTAACAGACTCTGAAGCTAGCCTGGTCTGGAGGAGGGGCCGTGTCACAAAGCAGGTGCAGTGGTAACCCAGAGTAAGTTAACCCTGAAATCACGGTTCTCGGTTTCACAAAGGGGGGTAACTTAACCCAGAGTTAGAGCAGTAACCCTGGCTTGTTTCACGTAGCGAGGTAAAGTGAACCTCTTGGTTTGTTACCGCAGTAACAGACTCTCTGAACATAACCTGGTCGGGAGCAGGTTTCATTCCACAAACCCAAGGTTTCTTTTGACTCCGCCCCCTTTCACCGCCGCTCGCGCGGCTTCATTTCCTGGTTCTGTGAGACGGAGAGTCTGACCGAAGTAAGGGTTAATAAATAACTCCGTATTTCAGAGGTGTTTTAGAGGTGAACATGTCATGTCCGTTTGACGTGGAGCCCCTTGATGGAGTTTCAGCATTCATTCACAGAGAATTAAATATGTTTGTACCGCGTTCAGATGTCCACGGTAATTCTCCTATATAATGTGGGAGATGCTCAGTGCGCCTCGCCTTTAAACTTTGACCCCAGTGTTTCTATTTCCCTGGAGAGAAACCCGTCAGGATCATCAAGGAGGAGTTCCACAGGACTGCAGGTGAACGATGTAGAAATCTGATTAATGTGAAAGTCTGTTCTCTTAATGATATTGTGCTGCCATCCCAGACATTAATTTCTTTGGGATGTCCCAATGTAATCCGCTGCCATAGATGGTACCCACATTCCCATCAAGGCTCCCTCACATAATGAAGGTGATGATGTGAAGAGGATGTCCATTCACAGCAAATATATGCAGGTACAAGTACATTGACTACTGTTTCTACACGTTAAAGACTGCATCATAAACAAAACTAACATCTGTCCAGATCACATGTGATGCTGCAAACTACATTTTCTACCTTTATTTAAATAGCGCCTAATCACTTCAGCAGACATTTCAAGGAGCTTTAACAGACACCCAACAGAACCCTCCAGAACAAGCATAGCATACTGATGTGGAGACGGGGCGGTCCTGATCGGTTCCTGACTCACAGGTGTATGATGAGTCTCACCTGAGCAACAGACTAATGCAGTAACTAAAGATCAGCACAATAATCCACTTGTCTCCATCGTTTAATCCACTCTAATGAATCTACTTTCCATCACAGGAGTCTGATGGTTGTTTTCTGGGGGACAGGGGTTACCCATGCCAACCGAGGCTGCTGACCCCTTACTAACCCAGGTCCCCAACAGAACTTCACATGGGTTCACCGCAGGACGAGAGCCCGGGTGGAGATGACCATAGTTCTGCTGAAAGGCCGTTTCCAGTGTCCATGACACCTCAGGATGATTCCTGAGAGGACCTGTGATGCAGTTCTGTTCTTCATAGTAGTATTGCCGCTATCAGAGGAGAACAGCACCCTACCCCACAAACTAAACACCCCGATGATGACCCCGTCCACCTGCCAGCTATCCAGGGTGACAGAGCAGTGACTCCATCTGCCAGAATCATTTCAGAGTCTGTGTAACTCACCATCACCACAGCGGGCAATAAAAACATACCATATACATTTCATTTGGTCATCTTAATTATTTATAAATACAAAGTTATTTCTTAGATCATTTTAGTGGTGAACATTCTGATATTCAACATGATTCACTTGTGAACAACACCCACCTCTAACGTTGTATTTGTATGTTCAAATCTGCCCTCCTAATCTGGAGGTCCAAAGAAACCATTTTTTATCTGTTGTCTGTATTTCATAGAATGTGAATTGGATAAACTTCTGTAACAAATAGCTGGAAATACATGAGGAGGACATCAGAACATACAGTTGCACATGAATGCCACAGAAAGAACCACTGGTGTTCACTGAGCCTCTATCTGTACGTTGGATGTGAAGGACTGTCCAGCTTGTTCTGTTAGAAACGGATGAGAACGTGTTGATCCTTCAGTGGAGGCTAAATGTCACTCTGTATCGCACCAGAATGTTAACCAATAGGAACAATCGGTAACAGAAAATATTTGACCACCTCTCTTTACTTCAATTTCCTGTTAATTTCTTTTTCTTTTTATCAATTATGTATTATTTGACTAAAAGACACAGAGAATTAAACATGGAATGCCTAAAGATGAGAGCACATTTATGTGTGTGACAGGAGCATTCTGTTGGCGATAAAACAACTGAAAAGCCTAAAGTCCACTTATTATTTACTGTACAATGTCATTATGTTATAATGAGGAAGAGGAGGATCCCTAACGAGATGATGCAGAAGTCTGACCTGTTTGAACGATGTATTTAAACTTCGTTCTCAGCTGTTGACATGTGCGCTTCTCCCCCGCTGGATTGCATCTGATAAAATAATAAACTATTATTCAAGCCGTTTACCTCCGTAATTGCGTAATTGTACCGTGAGTCCAACGGACTACGTTTAGACGTACGTTTAGAAACCAGGGCTTTCATTTTCACAAAGGGAGGTAAGTTAACCCAGAGTTAGAGCAGTAACCCTGACCTGTTTCATGACGTGAACTGAACCTCTGGGTTTGTTACCATAGTAACAGACTCTCTGAACTTAACCTGGTCGGGAGCAGGTTTCATTCCACAAACCCAGGGTTTCCTCTGACTCCGCCCCCTTTCACCGCCGCTTGTGCGGCTTCATTTCCTGGTTCTGTGAGACGGAGAGTCTGACTAAAGTAAGGGTTAATAAATAACTCCGTATTTCAGAGGTGAACATAGCATGTCCGTTTGACGAGGAGCCCCTTGATGGAGTTTCTAATTCACAGAGATTTTAATTTTTTTTTGTATCGCGTTCAGATGTCCCGTCATATCCTGTCGGACAGTTCTCTTTATCAGTTCTCTTTAAAAAGGGATGAGAATCTGTTAATACGTAAGTAGAGGATAAATGTCACTCCGTATTCCACCAGAATGGGAAGAGAACAATCAGTAACATAAAATATTATCCCACCTTTGTTTTCTTCAATTTCTTGTTAATTTCTTTCTTTTTTTTAATCAATATTAACTCCTGTGTGTATCATGTGACTAAAACAGACAGAAAATAAAACCTGGAATACCTTAAAGCGGTTATAAGCAGTACAATGTCACGACCACTGTTGTATGAACTAAAGCAGCTTTTGCTATGACTGTATCAAACGAGCTAATGTCAGCTCTTGATTTCAGGTCTTAGATAATATCGGTGTACGCAATGGTGTGAATATCCTTCTCAACTGTTTTTGTAACGTTCATATGCCGATTGACTGTTTTATCTACACAACAATAAAACGTTTTAATGTATTTCATTATTTAACAGAACCTGATATAGATGAGAGCGCATTTATGTGCGTGAAAAGAGCGTTATGTTGGTGATAAAACAACTGAACAGTCAAACGTCCACTTAATATTTACTGTACAATACCAAACATAATGAGGATGAGGAGGATCCATAACAAGATGATGAAGTCTGACCCATGTGAACGATGTTTTTATACTTCATTCTCAGCTGCTGACGTGCCCTTCTCCCCCCACTGGATCACACCTAAATAAAATAAAGTAATAAACTATTCTTGAAGCCGTTTACTTCCGTATTTTTACCGTGAGTGCAACGGACTTAGAACTTCCGCATCGACTTGAGCAGCGATTCACTCCCACGACATGTCGCTCTTCTTTGCAGCTGCAACGCTGTTCTGTTTCTTCTGAAAATGTCCTCAAAGTCTTTCTATTCATAAATTAAAATCTCTACTCCGACTTCCGTAAAGCGTGGCGGTGCGTCTCGTCCGTCGTCATGGTGAATCGATGAATCGGGGCTCCATTGATGATGGCTTTTTTTCAAGTTGTCGTGTCTGTTAAACTGCGGGTCAATTTACTCGGGGTTAGGAAAACTAACCCTGAACCGCGTTTGTGAAACCGAAATCCCTGGTTTTTCAAAGTTCAGGGTAAAGCAACCCAGAACCACAGGTTTACCTCAGGGTAGGTTAACCCTGCCTTCGTGAAATAGACCCTAGATGTTGACCTTACCAGTGTTCTCCACAAGAATGTAATGATCATATTCACCTCTTTCAGCAGACGGTGTTCATACAAGAATTAACCAGTTTGTTGCAAAAACTTTAACAGTTATACATGCTATTATATTGTCAAAAGATATCAACATGCTCTTTAAAGTCTTAAGTTAATGTTATCCCATGTTATCACCAATGGTTGTTTTTTTGTTCATTAGTCCGTGTTTCTGACATCAATGATGTTGGTTTTTTTGACTGTTCCATGAAATACTTGACGTGTCCAAAATCGTAGAGCTCCACTATTGAAGTGACTCTGTTGTACTGATCTCTGGTGTAGTAACAACTCTTGTCCGTCTTTATTGATCATATTTTCGCCAACTCCTCTGCACTCCTGATCACCATTGTTTTCATCTGGTCTGGAGAAAGCCCCTTTGTTCTGATGAAGATCCTGCAGGTGTTGGTTCAGTCGTTGGTCCAGGTGTTGGTCCAGGTGTTGGTCCAGGTTTGGACCAGGTGTTGGTCCAGTTGTTGGTCCAGGTGTTGGTCCAGGTGTTGGTCCAGGTGTTGGTCCAGTCGTTGGTCCAGGTGTTGGTCCAGGTGTTGTCCATCAGCCCATTCTTCTTCAGTTGTCGAGCTTTTTTAGCGATATCAGCCTTCTTCTAGTGACAGTCTCGTTAATGCAGACATTTTCTCCTTTCAGTTTGAAGCCTTGTTTCAGAAGAGCTATCTTGTGTTTATGATTGTTGAATTTTATCAGCACTGTAGGTGGTCTCCTACCTCCAGATGGTGATGGGTAACATGTCTCAATCTGTTCTGGGTCGATGTTAATCTCCAGGTTCCTCAGTTGAGTAATCACCTGTTGTTCCACAGACTCATAATCAGTGCTGTGTTCAGTTTCCTCTCCTCTGGTCATGGCATGAGCGTAATTTCTTGGTTTAAGTTTGATGCTGGTGATGATCACATCATTTATTCGAATGCTTTGTCCGAATTCCTCCATTCTTTGTTGTCCTTGCTCCGCTCCTTTCTGCACTTTTTCCATGTCATCCTCCACTTTTTGCATTCGGTTATTTATCAGTTTCAGCTTTTCTTCCAGCTTCTTATCAAGTTCCCTGTTGAACTTTTCGAAGTCACTCCTTAGCATCACAGTTCTCTGGAGCTCATCCATCCCAGAAGCCAGCTGTTCAAGGGTTTCTTTCTTATTTTTATTCTCATGTTTATTCTCAGACTCCTCGGATTTCCCTTTTCCTTTCGCATTTTGAAGGAGTCAGTGAGAGTTAGTGAGTGTTTATCCAGTACGAGTTCGAGAGAGATAGCAAAGTTAGCAACAACGAAAGACAGAAGAAAAGACGTCTGCTCTCATTGAAAGCCGGAAGTTTGTTTATATAACAAATACTTATCTAATTATAATGAGATCTCTGCAGACGATGAACAGTCCTTCGAAGCTTTATTACAGAATATTCTGAGCACAGGAGACTTACAGCCAAGAGCTGCAGCGGTGCACAAGTTCATGATGCTGAACAGACATTTTACACATGTGTAATGTATCTTAATGTAATGTAATGATTGATAGCTTGATAGATATGAGTAAATAATGACTCAGGGTTGGACTGACTGATATATATTTAGTGTCTTTAATGTAACAAACCTGCAGTACAGAAATAATGCACAATTAATTTAAAAAAATCATTATTAACATGAATTTTGAATTTTGATTTTCAAACTGATGATAATCTTAAGCCACTAACACATTGATCATGTGAAAATAAATGAAAACAAAAATATTGTACACGTCTAAGGGGATGCTCCATTGAGTACGGTATATGTATTTTATAGGAATAGTTTAAATTGTTCCCCCATCAGCATGCAGTTTAACAAATGAGCATCAGCTAGTTTAATATACTCTACATCGACTAACACTGACTATAATGTAATTAATTTTGGTTTTAGTGAACTTGAAAAGTAATTATAAATCATTTTAGACTCATCACTATCTTTCAAGATGCCAAATTATGTTTGCATCGTTCCTGTTGTTCTGAAGGAATTCAGGATGTCAGGTGTCGTCTTCACCAATGGGATGTCTGAGATGTCAACCCTACAGTAAAGAATTCTAGAGAAAGTTATCAATGGTGAGTACATGTGTCGTTCAAGTCAACAGAGAATTTAAAGATGAAAGTTCTTCACAAGCTTCATGACAGTTGTAGTCCTCAGAGGTCTTCTTGGGTATTTGAAGTCCGTCTTCATAGCGGCGATAGCTCCCCTTTTCTGATGGGGTTTCTCATGGAAACAGATGCTAATGCTGGCTTGACAGTAACCATGACAACAGCACAAAGAAGGATGCAGTGATGAGGCTGATTTTGTGACTCACTCCACTGGAAACACTTATAACTGTTGAGAAAAGGAAACATTGCTTTAGTGATCAGATCAGTATTACTGTACGTTATTGATCAAGTAGCATTCAGTGTTGTTTACCTGTGCCATTCACAGTGATGGAGGAGACGGAGATGTTGAAGGCTGTGATGTTTGAAGATGCATCAAGCAAAACATTTGCAATCTCGGTGATATTGGGAACAAGTCCGGATACAAATTCAAGTCCCATTTCATTAATAATTGAACCATTTCTGCAAAGGAAACAGCACAACATTTGATGAGAGATATAGGAATATCTGACAAACTCTAAAGCTTATTTCATTTTGACATTATCAAATGAAATTATTACCTGAATCCAATGACATTCAAGGACATGAATGATGATGGGAATGCTACGGTGTAGAAAGGTTCAATCTGCAGAAAAACAAAGTAGTTGTAAGCACAGGAACTTTGGTGTGTCTGATTATTCAAACTCCACCATTCATTACATTTACTACATAGATGTTGGGTGAAAAACAAGAAAAAATACTGAAGTTGTGGATCCTGGATCGGCGAATGAAAGTTGTTACTTTTGCTGTTAAACTGTGACATGGTATATATCTTGTTGAACATGATCATTAATTAGGTTTAGACAGTTTGCTCAGGTTGTCTCTCCATAGTAGACACTTACTATTTCCTTCATCTTTGAGGCTCGTTCAATAAATGCTGGCGATGATGAAATCATTAAGTCATTGGTGAATGTCTCCCCATCAGATCTGAAAGTCAAAAGTCTTGTTGTGGTAGCTACGGTCGTTGCAGGAGTTGCCGTATTAATACTGGTAGGGGTGGCATTAGTCCCCATGGGGGGAGTGGACATAATTGTATTAGAACTGGTAATGGTAGCATTATAACTGGTTGGGGTAGAAAGAAGGGTAGGAGTGTTAGCAATGATAATGGACTCATTGGTGGTAACAGTGAGAGGAGGACTAAGAGTATTGGCGCTTGTTGCTTGAGTTGTCGCTGTTGATCCTTGAGTTGCGGTTGAAACTTCGGTTACAGAAATGGAAGTGGTGTCGATGTTGAAGGCTGTGATGTTTGACGAAGCATTGATCAAAACATTTGCAATCCCATTGCCACTGTCAGCAACAGAAGATTGAAATATGACATTGATGTCATTGATGATTGAACCATTTCTGCAAAAGGAAACACCAAAGTTTGATTAAAAATGTGTGAATTTACTACAAATGCCCTACAGTTAACAATATTTCAACATGATATCATTAAATTAAGTTATTACCTGAATGAAACGACTTCCAAGGACTCAAAAGAGTCAAATGCTGCCCTGAAGAGAGGTTGAAGCTGCAGAGAACCAAGAAAGTAATTGTAAATACAGTGCGCCGTCGTTCCTTGTAGTTGATGTGTTCCAGAAACCACATGCGAATAACGAATTCCGCGATATAGTGAGAAAATATTTATCTTATTACTTATGGTAATTTAAACGTTTATGAACCCTCCCCATACTCATATTAAATCACCTTCTATCTGTATGACCTTTTCCTTCACTCCTATAGACTGTTTAAAGCACTTTTGTGTCTCACAGAAGCGCGTTGCGTTCCTAGACTCACGGAATGTAGCGCACTTCCGGATACGGCCAGCCAATAGAATGCGCGTACGGTATCACGTGACTACCTACTAAAAGTCCGTGGTGAGGTGAAGTCACACGTGTTGATGCGTGAATGCATGAGGGATTACTGTACAGGAACTTAGTTGTGTTTGATTATTCACTCTTCATCATTCTCTGATGTTTACATTTACTACGTAGACTCTGGGTGAAAATCGTGAATAAATGCTGACGTTATGGAAACTGGATCGGTGAATGAAAGTTGGTAGTTTTGAAATAATACTATGACATGATATTTATCTTGTTGAATATGATCAAGTAATTAGGTTTAGACAGTTTGTGCTGTTCTACTAACTGTGTTGTAATGCCTGTTGTAATGCCTGTTGTAATGCCTGTTGTACTGCCTGTTGTACTTCCTGTTGTACTGCCTGTTTGCTGTGGGTCAGAGAAGACTGCAATTTCATCTGTGCTGTATGTCATGCATACTGTATATGGTTCATTTGACAATAAAGCTGACTTTGACTTTGTTTGCTCAGGTTGTCTCTCCATAGTAGACACTTACTATTTCCTTCATCTTTGAGGCTCGTTCAATAAATGCTGGCGATGATGAATTCATTAAGTCATTGGTGAATGTCTCCCCATCAGATCTGAAAGTCAAAAGTCTTGTTGTGGTAGCTACGGTCGTTGCAGGAGTTGTCGTATTACTACTGGTAGGGGTGACATTAGTCCCCATGGGGGGAGTGGACATAATTGTATTAGAACTGGTAATGGTAGCATTATTACTGGTTGGGGTAGAAAGAGGGGTAGGAGTGTTAGCAATGATAATGGACTCATTGGTGGTAACAGTGAGAGGAGGACTAAGAGTATTGGCGCTTGTTGCTTGAGTTGTCGCTGTTGATCCTTGAGTTGCGGTTGAAACTTCGGTTACAGAAATGGAAGTGGTGTCGATGTTGAAGGCTGTGATGTTTGACGAAGCATTGATCAAAACATTTGCAATCCCATTGCCACTGTCAGCAACAGAAGATTGAAATATGACATTGATGTCATTGATGATTGAACCATTTCTGCAAAAGGAAACACCAAAGTTTGATTAAAAATGTGTGAATTTACTACAAATGCCCTGCAGTTACAAATATTTCAACATGATATCATTAAATTAAATTATTACCTGAATAAAACGACTTCCAAAGACTCAAAAGAGTCAAATGCTGCCCTGTAGACAGGTTGAAGCTGCAGAGAACCAAGAAAGTAATTGTAAGTATGTAAGTATGTAGACTTATGGTGGAAAATGTGTATAAATGCTGATGTTATGGAAACCGCTCGGTAAATGAAAGTTGGTAGTTTTGCAGTAATACTGTGATATTATATATATCTTCTTGAACATGATCAACTAATTAGGTTTAGACAGTTTACTCAGGTTGTCTCTCCATGGTAGACACTTACTATTTCCTTCATCTTTGAGGCTCGTTCAATAAATGCTGGCGATGATGAATTCATTAAGTCATTGGTGAATGTCTCCCCATCAGATCTGAAAGTCAAACGCCTTGTTGTGGTAGCTACGGTCGTTGCAGGAGTCAATGATGCTGTACTGGTGGTTGCAGAAGTCATTGTGGCTGTGGCAATTAGAAAAATAGTACTACAGTACATGAAAAAAAAATATATGGAAAAAAAAATCACAGCATCCGGCAGAGTTTTAAATACCAACAATGGACCTGTTGTTGTTGAACTTGTAATTGTGGATGATGCACTGTTGTTAATACTGTCAATGCCACAGTATTTGTCAGTTGTTATGAACATTCAGATAATATTTAAGGTCCAGTTGCTGTTGATTCATGTTGTTGCTGAAGTACCTGTTGCAGTTGATCCAGGAGTTTCTTCCGACATAGAATTTGTTGTTGATACTTCAGTTGTAGTTGTAGCTTCGGTGGCAGTTGAACCATTGGTTGACGTTGTTGAGTCTCCAGGGGTAGTTGTTCCATTGGTTGATGTTGTTGAGTCTCCAGGGGTAGTTGTTCCATTGGTTGATGTTGTTGAGTCTCCAGGGGTAGTTGTTCCATTGGTTGATGTTGTTGAGTCTCCAGGGGTAGTTGTTCCATTGGTTGATATTGTTGAGTCTCCAGGGGTAGTTGTTCCATTGGTTGATGTTGTTGAGTCTCCAGGAGTAGTTGTTCCATTGGTTGATGTTGTAGTTTCTCCTGTGGTAGTTGATCCATCATTTGATGTTGAGTCTCTTGTTGTTTCAGGCATTTCTGTCGGTATGCTTTGTGTGGTTGTTATAAAATGAAGCCCAACAGTGACTGTGGGTAAAGAACAGAGGGACTGGATTGTCTTTTTAAACATACATTTTCTGGAGCACTATTGACACGTTCACTTTTTTATCTTCTTTATTTAAAAAAAAAACTTACCTGTAAGTATCAACCAATTTGATAACTTTGGTCCAACACCCATTTTGTCAACCTTTGAACCTGCAAGTCTTGACAGGAAAGTGATTCACTCACAAAGTATATGAAAAGCAAACATCTAATTTTTTTTTCATTTAAGCAGTTGTATTGTTTTCTAAATCTGTAACAGCTTCACGTTTCAGTTCATTTAAAAATTTTTAAATACCACAGTATCAATGACATCACTCTTATTGATGTTCTACAGAAGATTGGGAAGCATGAAATAATTATAAAGAAAATACACAACATTTTTAAAGGAATGAATTTGTCAGTACATGTAGTAATTTGGGGCAAATAAAAATATTTTGGATGTTTGTTTTCATTCATCTTTCAAAAAATCACTAATGTGTAATTCAATTAAAAAGATTTTATACTGCAAAAATGTGAGATTGATGAACAAGATGATATGTTGTCATAGTATGAATTAAATTAAAAGACTACACACACAACACCCAATAAAGATTTTAAAAATATATTTTACAAAAGTAACTACAAAAACACATTTAGTAAAAAATGGACTAAATCAGGTCCATTTGATTATTTTTAATAATTTACCTGTAGAAGTAATTTATAGAAGAAATAATACTCACCAAAAGCAATACGTAAAATAAATTCAAATGAGTAGGAATATATCAGCTCAGTGGTAGTGTTTCCAGATTTTACTTCAGTTTTTAATTTTTATTTTACCAGAAGCTACTCGTTACACGATCCTGGTGCTCATCTGTGATGACAAATGTTTAGGTCGAATATATTACCACGAACCAGAATGACGTGTTGTGACATCAACACTGAACACAAAGAAAGATTGTGAACGATTCATTGTCACATACGTTCTTTAGTCTATTCTGAGTGGTTTTGATTGCATTCCACTCAAGTGTTCATCAGTTTGTCTTTTTACATAAATACATGTTTGGTTAAAGGACACTGGTGCACCTGCAAATTTTAAATAATCAACACCTTGCAAATGTAATTGAAGGTCGTGTGAAAAGTAGAGTAGTAACAATGTGGTGGTTGTTATATATCTGCCATTGTAGCATAGAATTCAGATTTATTTGAGGTACTTCCTGTTCTACCTGACATAAACACATTCTTCTCAAACGAGATGTGATCATTGTCAAATGAAAACACTTTCCTAGACCTCTGTCCCTGGACATAAAGATCACCATGCCATGTCTAATATTCATCAGGTGAGGCATCAACACCACACATCGGGATTTTGCTACTATTGTCAAGCATGTCTTTGAATGTTCATCCAGGTCAAGGTAAGTCAATAAGAGAAAAAAATTGATTAAACTAGACTTGCTTTAGGTTGGTTGAAGATGTTTTACCTCTCATCCAAGAGCTTACTTCAGTTCTCACTAACTGGTGGAGAGTCCAGATACTTATATTCCTGTCGGAGCAGAAAACAAAGGACCAAAACCACCAAGACAATGAGTCTCATTAATAGTTCTTATTATTCATAGAGAGTCTGAGCTGGATCTGCTGGTCGGTAAAGCTGTGGAAGTGTGTCAATTGAGGATAGCTTAAATTACAGTATTATGAAAGCCACTGTCCTTCGTGTTTATGAGTTAGTCCCAGAAGCATATCGACAAAAATTTAGGAAGTGTGAAAATTTTTTTGTTTTTCACGGATGGTCCTGAAACGCATTAACTGTGAGTAATCAGTGATGAGTGTAGTAGTACCAAAGATTAGACCTGATGAAGTGAGGAGGGCATTGAAGAGGATGAAGAGTGGAAAGGCACTTGGTCCTGATGATATACCTGTGGAGGTTTGGAAGTGTCTAGGAGAGGTGGCGGTAGAGTTTCTGACTGGGTTGTTCAACAGGATCTTAGATAGTGAGAAAATTTCTGAGGAGTCATCTTCCTCCAGGCATCATCATGTAGTCGTCTTCCTCCAACACCGAGCCCCATCTCACCTGCAGAAACCTAGGAGCACTGTGAGAATCATTTCTCCAGTGCCTTCAACACGATACATCCAGAACGTCTGAAGGACAAGTTTGAGAACACCGGGTTGGACCATCACTTCACAGACAGATTTTGGACTTTCTCACCAACCACCCACAGCTAGTCAGGACCTGAGTTGATGTGTCAAACGTGGTTGTTTGCAGCACGGGAACCTGCAGGGAACGGTCCTGGCTCCTTTCCTCTTCACCCTCTACACTGCAGACTTCTCCGCAACTCTCCCATCTGTCACCTGCAGAAGTTCCCTGACGATTTTCTCATCAGAGATGGCGACCACAGGGAGTACAGAGAACTGGCCCAGGACTTTGTGGACTGGTACCGGAGGAAGTGCCCCCAGATCAACACTGGAAAAACCAAAGAGCTGGTGGCGGATTTCCACAGAAGAGCTCTCTGCCCAGTTACACTGGTGAATATCCAGGGAATGGACATCAAGATCTTGATACCTAGGAATTCAACACATATAAAACATAAAAAATAAAAAAAGTTCAGAACAGTGTGGTACTTTCTGGAGCTGGGTGGCTGGAACAAAAGGCAATTTCCCTCTCAGGGATCAGTATAGTATTTTGATTCTGAAACACTGGTCCCTGTGAACTGGCATTGATTGCTGCAGGTCTTCTTGTGGTGGGAAGACTGGGGAGCACCTAAACATGTGCCAAGGTTTCCCATAGGCCAGGATATAATTGTCAAATTATAACTGCTGAACAAATGTATTTTATACATGTGCAGATGAACAGACTTAAGGATAGATGGATGGCAGCTAGGGCTTGCGCTAGCGGGGCCTACTATCTGCGATGCTACACTAGGGCAGGCACTAGCTGGGCCTACTAGCTGCGAAGATACCCCAGTGCGTTCCGCTTCAGCTAAACCTGCCTGAGGGCTATTGGCTACGGCGCTATGCCTATGCTCGATGGAGCAAAGTCACTTCTCAACCTTACTGAGCCTCGCCTCAAGTGCAAAAACAAAGCTACACTTTAAACAAATCCCTGATTCGCTAATGGAGGACGAGGTATAGCTGAACATAAGGCATTTGGAGCAGTCTTCTTCTTTTCCTTTGGGCTTTTCCCTTCAGGGGTCGCCACAGCGAATCAGTTGCCTCCATCTAACCCTGTCTTCTGCATCCACTTCTCTCACACCAACTACCTTCATGTCCTCTTTCACTACATCCATAAACCTCCTCTTTGGTCTCTTGCTTGGCAGTTCAAAACTAGGCATCCTGGTGCCCATTTTTAAGAACAAGGGAGATGTGCAGAGTTGTGGCGACTACAAAAGAATAAAGCTGATGAGCCATACAATGAAGTTATGGGAGAGAGTAGCTGAAGCTAGACTAAGGGCAGAAGTGAACATTTGTGAGCAGCAGTATGGTTTCATGCCAAAAAAGAGTACTACAGATGCAGTGTTTGCTTTAAGGACGTTGATCGAGAAGTGCAGAGAAGGACAGAGGGAGCTGCATTGTGTTTTTGTAGTAAATAGAGTAAATAGAGGAAGAGACAGAGGAGAGTCTAGCAGCAGAAGCCGTAGTTGGCAAAGGCAGAGCAGCGTTAGAGAAATAAAAGTTTAGAAAAAGTGATATAGAAGGAAATAATGACTCAGTGTTGGATTAACTGAAATATATCAAGTCCCTTTATTGCAACAAACCTGCAGTACAGACAGAATACACTAAATAAATCCAATGCTTTTTCATTCAAATTTACAATATGAATTTTGGTCCTTTTCAACCTCTGATGATAAACTTAAGACACTAACACATTGATAGCGCGATAAAAAATGACAACAGAAACATTGTACATTTCTAAGGGAATGCTTGTTGAGTATATTTCTATTATAGGAATAGTTAATATTGTTCCCCCATCAGCATGCAGTTTAACAAAGAAGCATCATTTGGGATTTACATTTGTTGCTCTATTAGTTTGGCATGTACAATCCTTGTTTTATGTTTTATGAATTCAAGTAACAAATTTAAGAATTATTTTTCTCAGATGTGGACAAAAAAAGGGGAGGAGCATGTTTAAATCTATTTAGTGTATTCGTTTAAAATAAATAATTTGTGAGCTTTTATATCATGTTATCATAGGAGTCTAGTATTTTTCTCACATTGTGCAAAAAGTATAGATAACCTTACAGAAGAGAGATGTTTATGAAACTTTCTGTTGATACAATTATAAAACATTAATGGATAGTCATCCATGGCATTACAACATTGAACACTTCATGAAAATTGTGACAACTCTTTCCATAGTCCATTTAATGAACTGTCACGTGGATTAACACTGAAAACATAATTAATCTTTGTTTCTATGAACTTGAAAGGACTTAATGTAAATTATTTTAAATATATCACTGAAGTTCAAGAAGTCAAATTGTGTTTGTATGGTTTTTGTTATTCTGAAGGAATTAATGTCCGCGATGAGTTTTGTTTGTTTGTTTCAATTCTCCAAAGGATGTTTGGTGTCGTCTTCACCGATGGGCTGAGCTGTCAACCCCACAATAAAGAAAAGTTATCAATGGTGAATAAATGTGTCGTTCTAGTAAACCTTTGTTTTCAGAGTGTGGTCACACAGAATTTAATAATGAAAGTTGTTCACAAGCTTCATGACAGTTGTAGTCCTCAGAGGTCTTCTTGGGTATATGAAGTCCGTCTTCATAGCAGTGATAGATCTCATTTTCTGATGGGGTTTCTCATGGAAACAGATGCTAATGCTGGCTTGACAGTAGCCATGACAACAGCACAAAGAAGGATGCAGTGATGAGGCTGATATTGTGACTCACTCCACTGGAAACACTTATAGCTGATGAGAAAAGGAAACATTGCTTTAGTGATCAGATCAGTATTATTGTACGTTATTGATCAAGCAGCATTCAGTGTTGTTTACCTGTGCCATTCACAGTGATGGAGGAGACGGAGATGTTGAAGGCTGTGATGTTTGAAGATGCGTTGACCAAAACATTTGCGATGTCCGTGATATTGGGAACATTACCAGCCGAAAATTGCATTAGTAAGTCATTAATAATTGAACCATTTCTGCAAAAGGAAAAATGACAAAATATGATCAAGATTTGAATATTTCAAAGCTTATTCCATCTCGACATTATCAAATAAAATTATTACCTGAATCCAGTGACATTCATGGACTGGAATGATGATGGGAATGACTCGTTGTAGAAAGGTTCAAGCTGTAGAAAACAAGAAAGTAATGGTAAATACAGGAACTTTGGTGTGTCTGATTATTCACTCTCCACCACAATGACATCTAAATTGATCATATGTAGACTCTTAACTGTGACATGATTTACATCTTGATGAACATTATCAATGAATTAGGACATTTTGCATGAGAGAGACTTACTGTTGTCGTTATCAGAATGGCTCGGGCCATAGATGCTGGAGTTGTTAGATCCATCAAGTCTGTTGTGAATGTCTCCCCAACAGACGTGAAAGACAATGGGATTCCTGTGGTAGCAAGTAAAAAAAAGTAAAACAACATTGAATAGCAGTAGTAGTTGTTGAGAAAGTGAACACCTCCCTATTCCTGTCAAACACCCCCTTCCCCCCCGGTCGCCGCCGCCGCCCTGTTCCTGACACTGACGTCCACACCCCATCCCAGTATTTACTGTTGAATGTGTTAAACTGGTTAGCTTTGGAGCCGCCCCATCTATGTCTTCCTCTCGTGTTGTGGCCAACAAGTCGGCCGTGAACAATGACTAAGAAAATTAGAAATGTCTTGAGTTTACTTTTGTGTTTTTTAATAGAAATTAACTTTTCTTAACTGCAGCTGACCAAACTTTAGAAAAAAGAAAAGAAAAAAAAGTTGGTCTGATTAAAAAAGACTAACAGAAAAATCCGAACATTCTTGACACTCAACAAGAGGACAGTTTACGCTTTACTTACCAGTAGTTGCTGGAGTTGGGAAACTTACAGCTGTAAAAACAAATGAAGATAGAATGACATAGAGAAATATGGTGAAAAGTTAGATAAAAGTCTGGTGTCCACTATTCATATTTCTAATTAAAGCATTTGTTCATTCAGTTGACCCAAACTTAGGATCAACGTAAACCCCATCAAAACCTCAACAGTCATTGATAACAATCATAGATGACAAGGAGAGACAGACAGTTTCTTCTACAGCGACAGGAATGACGACTCCTCTGAACATACCTGTTATTACCACTGAGCTGGGGTCGATCAAGGAGGAATTGGCTGCTCCTTCGACTATGGCGTTTGCAACAGTGTCAGCCGTTGGGAGTTGACTTACTGGTATAGAACTGTCCAGCTGAACCGCCATATCTGCTGCAGTAGTAGATTCTCGTGTCACGGCCGAAACCTCCCTGTATCAGAAACACAACTCTTTTTATTATTACAGATGATGTCATTGTTGAAATAAATGCCTGAAATTAATGACTACAAGCCATGTAAAGTAAAACAGTAGGACTGATGATACCTGAAGCGCCGAAGAAGACACACGTCAAACGCATTACCTAAAGCGTTTGCGCAGATTATTGTGCACTGAATGAAGGAAAGACAGAGCAAATGTAAGAAGATTCAGTAATTTCCAAATAAAAACTAAGATTATTTTGAACTTTCTTATCCCAAATATGAGAATTGGTAAAACACTGTACTTACTTCATTTACAACCGTCATTTCCAGTGCCATATATGCTGCGCTGTTTGGGTTATTGAGGTCTGGAGTAAATGGTTCAGTCAAACCTAAACGAACTCCCACAGTTGGAGTAGCTTCTTCATCACCGTCACCTGATTGTGCTCGTGTTTCCGTTATAAAACAAAGTCCAACAGTGACTGTGGGTAAAGAGCAGAGGAACTTGTGCTTCACATCCATTTTCTGGAGCACTATTGACACTTTCACGTCTTTATTTTGTTATTTATTAAACACTAACTTACCTGTAAGTAGTAGCCAAATTGATAACTGTGGTCCAACACCCATTTTGTCAAGTTTTGAACCTGCAAATTTTGACAGGAGAGTGACTCACTCATGAAGTATATGAACAGCAAATATCTTCAAAATATTTGATTTAGATAGATAGATACTTTAATAATCCCAGAGGAAATTGATTTACAAGCAGTTATATCGCTTTCCAAATATATGAAATGAACAAGAGTATTAGCCTTTCAATTTCATGTTTAAGCTACTTAAAATACTTTATACATCACAGGCTGAATGACATTCATTGTTCTCATTGATGTTCTACCAAAGCTTGGAAAGCATGAAGTAATTATCATGAAAAGGCACCGCTTTTATAAAGAAAAAGAATTCCCAGTACATGTGGTAGTTTTGAGCAAACAAAATCAAAACTTACTAAAAATGGTAACCCTTAATGTCTGAATCTTGTATAACAGTGATATGAGATGATAGAACAGTGAAGAACAAACACAAAATAAAGGAGTTGTTCTGTTCATGTGTCCTTATAAAATCTACATTATCATCTTTCAAAAAACAAAAGTAATGAAAAGTTAATCGCGGTGATCCATAAATGTGTAAAAAAGAAATTCTTTCATTTCCGTGGCTATTTGGTTTCATTCAGCATGTGTTTAATAATTTTTTAGAAAAAAATTTATTCCTGCAAAAAATCCAAGACTAATGAAAAGCATAATATGTCATTTACTTTTATTGTCTTAGCATTAGTATGGATGAATTTAAAAATATACACACACACAACATCTAATAACAGTCTAAGAAGAAAAATTACGAAAACAGTCATGTTGTAAAATAAAAACATCACAGTGTAACATTTTGATGATGATGAGGAGGAGAGAAAATTACTTACCGAAAGCAATCCTTGAAATAATTTAAAAATGAAATAAATACGAAGATATCACTTTAATTCTAGCGTTTCCAGATGCCACTTGATTTTTTTGTAATTGCTTCCCTCCAACAGGTTGTTGTTACTCGATCCTGGTTCTCATCTCTGATGGCAAATGTTCGGCTTAATATATCACCACGACCCAGTATGACGTGTTATGACATCAACACCGAACACAAAGAAAGATGGTGAAAGAATCATTGTCAGATGCGGTCATTAGTCAATTCTAACTGGTTTTGACTGCATTCCATTTGAGTGCTTCATCAGTTCATCTTTTCCATCAGTACCTGTTCGGTCAAAGCACCCCTTGGTGCACCTGCATTTTAGGGAAACGGCACCCTTCAAAATTAAAATTAAATTTAAAAGTAGTAAAAAAATGCGTTATTATAGTTTGATATATGTCACTCTTGTGTAGATTTATCCTTGGCATTCCCTGTTCTGACTGACAGCAATACATTCTTTTTATGGGAGTGGTAATCACTGTCAGATGAAGACATGTTCACAGACCTCTGTCCCCTGGACCTTAAGATCACAAAGCCATGTCTAACATTCTTCAGGTGAAGCATGAACATAACACACTTGGATTTTTGAGAACGGTGTTGAACACAGGAATTTTCTACCGTGTGTGATGTATTAAAATACATAGAGACAATGGATTCTATCTTTTATCAACACACATCACAAAACAAATACAGGAATTCAAAAATCAAGAGGATTACGTCTCTCCAAACTGAGCAAAAATCATTGATGGGAAGGGCAAAGTGCTTAATAACAGGTGGGAAGAAATGGTTTGTTGGCAGAACATGTCCTTGTTGTTTCAGAAACAACAAAGCCAGCGGACTTATAGGAAGCTGACATTGCGGGAAATATACAAGATTAAAAAAACAAACAAACCAGGAAGTCTTGAAAGAAAACCGGGGTCAACCTGAGAAACGTAACATATGGAAAGACACACTTATAGAACTGTGGGGTACACTACAGTATATTAAATATAATATTTAATATAAGTACATACAATGATAAAAGTAATCCTTTAGCGTATTTGTGTAGAAGATCTACTGTAACTGGTCTAACCACCACAGGCATGTGAGATGGAACATGACAAATCCTTTATACGTATAACAATCCGTGAGATTGATAATAATCTGGTTGACATTTCTACAAGAGGATGTTTGTTCACTTCACAGCTGTTGTCTGCTGCGCATACTCTGAACAATCAGTGTGACAAACCTGTTGGAACATTCTTGGCACAGGGATTGAACTGCACGGAACTCACTGAACAAATAATTTTATTAGAACTCAGAGCTAACCAACAAAAACACTCCCAAGGGAAGATCAGAATGTGCTCTAAAAAGAAAAAGATTTTGATTTTAATTTTTAAAAGCACGTTTATTCACAAGACCCCAATTATAAAGCAATCACACTGACACTAAATCTAAGAGATTAACACAAAAAAGGAATTCACGATTAAAAAACAAAAAGTAGTAAGAGAATAATAAAGAATCTAAACAAAATATACATGAATTATACCAAGTTTCTCACTCAACACAGAACATAAGACAAAAGACATGTCTAAATCATTCATGGCTCTGAAATAGTTAAAATCGATTCTGATTCCTGTTTGACAAATTCTTTGTAAAATGTCTTCTGCACTGCAGTCACACGAACCTTCAACCTTTTTTCTTCTGCCTAAATAAACTGCCATCTTTCCTTGGCTCCGAAGAAAGTTTAAAATCTGCAAATACTTTTTTTGACTTAAGACCATTAACATATAAATGTTTGTCGAAAACGAGACCGACCGAGAGAAAGATTCCCTCTAAAAACAGGAACCGATTTTCGAGTCTCGCACAGTCTTGGAAGCAGTGAAAAATAGCTTCTCTGCGAGAACAGAATGAGCAGCTAAAGAAAGAAAGAGAGAGAGAGAGAGAGAGAGGGAGGGAGAGAGGGAGGGAGGGAGGGAGGGAGAGAAGGAAAAAAAGTTTTTTTTTATTTTTAAAAAGCACTTTTATTCACAAAAAACAAATTTCACAATAATCACACAGGACTGACAGAATTTTTTTTCATAAGCATCATGAACGGCTGTTTTCAACTTCTGATGATGATCTCAATTACTTATGTAATTTATTTAAGACACTAAAACAATCAGTGTTGTTAAGGATAAGATGAGATATTCCTTTAAAGGGGTGGGGGGTATTTCAGTCGGGGAGGGAGAGGTGGGAAAGAAAACAACAAACGTTCCACCTGCTCTCTACAAGCATAATGAGGACCGGCCAAAAAAGAAGTGAAGCAAGCAGGTGGAACGCACTTTGAAAATGCGAAGTCCTCGTCCCATTGGGTGTGGTTTTCTGTTGTCTCCACCCTCAGCTCCTCCACCCATTTTCACAGTTTTTTCTTTCATCTACAGTATTTTCTGGACTATAAGACGCACCTTCAATGAATGGCCTATTTTAAACCTTTCTCCATGTGTAGGGCACACTGGATTATAAGGTGCATTGTTGGTTTTTGAGAAAATTAAAAGCTTTTAGGTGCGCCTAATAGTGTGAAAAATACTGTAAGTTAAAATTGGAGGTAACTCACTGGCTTGCTGATCGATGTCTTTGACGGGGGAATGTGAATGAATGAATCAGTCAATCAATCAATGAATCAATCAGTCAATTTTATTGTCATTGTACATATAAACAGGTTTACATGGACAACGAGATGAAGACTATCCCTCCACCCAGGTGCATTTGTTATAAAAAGACAACAGCAACAAAAATTGAGACGGGGCGATCGAGAAATTTACACAATATATAAATGTTATGATTCTAGTAAAAAAAAAGACAAACAAATTTTAAAGTGTCAAAAAGTGTCCACATGTCTTTGGCGTGGAGCGGTTATCTATCGGAAAATAGATAACCGATGTCATGCAGGCAAGATGTATCACAGCCCAAAACCCTGGTTACAGCCGTCCACACGCAGACGCACAACGGCCGTTTTCAAAGACAATCATTTTTGTGATTGAAATATGCATTGTCACGTGAACGATAGGTCTGCCCGTAGGAAAATATACTCCTTTCTGGAAATACCCGGCTTCACGTGAACATGGCCTCAGAGGGCCGATATGGTAGAATATTTCCCTTTAAATTTTTATGTGGGCCCATTTAAGATATTGAATATTCCACAGTGTGAATGACAGTCATCATTGTTATTGGTGTACAGAAGATTGGAAAAAATGAAGTAATTATCAAGAAAATACACTCCATTTCCTATGTATACAGTATTTTCTGCACTATAAGGCGCACTGGACTATAAGGCGCACGTTCAATGAATGGCCTATTTTAAAACTGTTTTTATATTCAGAATAAGGCTCACTGGATTATAACACTTTCAGTTTTTGAGAAAATTAAATGTTTTTAGGCGCGCCTTATAGTGTATATAGTTATAAAACATCACTGGATAGTCCTCCATGGCACAACACTGACCAGTTCACCAACATTTTTGATGAAAATGATGATCTTGACCTTGGGGAAAAATAGGTCAAGGTCAAACTTTAACTTTTGTACACTCAGGAACCGGATAAAATAGAAAGACAAGGGAGAAGGCGGGTGTGAGCAAGATCATTGATCAAAGCTAGTGCTTTGATCAATGACAGTAGGTCAGAACAATCGCTTTGATCTTTCACTTATGCAAGTATTCCTTCATTCGTTCCTCTTCTGAACCGCTTTATCCGCCATGGGTCAGGATAAAATTTGTAATTCAGGGGGTGTCACGGGATGTTGCAGTCTGTGACTGCCTTTTTAATATTGGTTTATATGAACTTCAAACCACTTAATGTAAATCATTGTAAATATATCACTATACCTCAAGATAGTCCAGCACCCAGCGACCCATGACAGCAGAAGAAGCGGGTTTAGAAGACGAATGAATGGACTACAGTTCAAGAAACCAAATTATATTTGCATCGTTTCTGTTCTTATGGAGAAATTAATGCCAGTACTGATTGTGTTTTTTTTGTTTTGTTTTTTGTTTCAGTATTTCAAAGGATTTTAGGTGTCTACTTCTCTACTTCACCGATGGGATGTCTGAGATGTCAACCCTACAATAAAGAACTCTAGAGAAAATTATCACTGGTGAATACATGTGTCGTTCTGGTCAACCTTTGCTGTCAGTGTGTGGTAATAACTAACAGAGAATTTAAAGATGAAAGTTCTTCACAAGCTTCATGACAGTTGTATTCCTCAGAGGTCTTCTTGGGTATATGAAGTCCGTCTTCATAGCAGTGATAGATCTCATTTTCTGATGGGGTTTCTCATGGAAACACAGATGTTAATGCTGGCTTGACAGTAGCCATGACAACAGCACAAAGAAGGATGCAGTGATGAGGCTGATTTTGTGACTCACTCCACTGGAAACACTTACAACTGGTGAGAAAAGGAAACATTACTTTAGTGATCAGATCAGTATTACTGTACTTTAATTTAAATGTCAGTGTCTGTAAGTCCAGACACTGACATTTAAATTTATAATATGTCGACTCTTGACTGTGGCATGATATACATCTTGATAAACAATGATGTGTCGTACAAAGGTTCAAGCTGCAGGGACAAAGACAGTAATTGTAACTTTGATGTGTGTGATTATTCAGTCATCACCAGTCTAACTTAGGATTTAGGACTCCTGATATTTTGTACAGGACAGACTTACTGATGTCTCCATCAACATGGCTCGAGCCATAAATGCTGGAGACGATGGATCCATTAAGTCTGCTGTGAATGTCTCCCCAAGAGACGTGAAAGACAATGGGATTTCCATGGGAGCAACAGCCGTTGTAGCTGAAGTCATTGTAGCAAGTAAAAAATAAATTAAAACAGAAACATAAAGTCTGGGGAAAAAGTCATTTTGACTTGATCAGCTTGACAAATAGAGTACGTGTGGTGGCCCCAGGGCTTTGGCCCTTCTAGGGTCCTGTGTGTTTGCTCTGTGTCCTGCAAGGTGGAGATGAGATGGCATCAAGTAACTTGGAACACCTTGTCTACTTAACCCCACCTGCTCAGTCACCACATGCACAGCAGTAGCAGGTGATGAACATGAACGCCGCTGTTGACAAAATTAATCTCTGGCCTCAACTATTTATATTTCCAATTGAGGCATTTCTTCATTCAGTTGGCACAAACTTAGGATGAACTTCTTCTTCTTCTTCTTTCCTTTCGGCTTTTCCCTTCAGGGGTCGCCACAGCGAATCAATTTCCTCCATCTAGCCCTGTCCTTTGAATCCTCTTCTCTCACACCAACTACCTTCATGTCCTCTTTCACTACATCCATAAACCTCCTCTTTGGTCTTCCTCTAGGCCTCCTGCCTGGCAGTTCAAAACTCAGCATCCTTCTACCAATATATTCACTATCTCTCCTCTGGACATGTCCAAACCATCTCAGTCTGGCCTCTCTGACTTTATCTCCAGAACCTCTAACATGTGCTGTCCCTCTGATGGACTCATTCCTGATCCTATCCTTCCTGGTCACTCCCAGAGAGAACCTCAGCATCTTCATCTCTGCTACCTCCAGCTCTGTCTCCTGTCTTTTCCTCAGGGACACTGTCTCTAGACCAAACAACATCGCTGGTCTCACCACAGTTTTGTACACCTTTCCTTTCATTTTAGCTGAAACTCTTCTATCACACATCACACCTGACACTTTCCTCCACCCGTTCCATCCTGCCTGGACACGCTTCTTCACCTCTTTTCCAGACTCTCCATTGCTCTGGACTGTTGACCCTAAGTACTTCAAATCCTCCCCCTTCTTGATCTCTTCTCCCTGTAACCTCACTCTTCCACTTGGGTCCCTCTCATTCACACACATGTACTCTGTCTTACTGCGGCTAACCTTCATTCCTCTCCTTTCCAGGACAAACCTCCACCTCTCTAGCTTCTCCTCCACCTGTTCCCTGCTCTCACTGCAGATCACAATGTCATCTACAAACATCATAGTCCATGGAGATTCCTGTCTAACCTCGTCTGTCAGCCTGTCCATCACCATAGCAACAAGAAGGGGCTCAGAGCTGATCCCTGATGCAGTCCCACCTCCACCTTGAACTCCTCTGTCACACCTACACACACCTCACCACTGTCTTACAGTCCTCATACATGTCCTGCACCGCTCTAACATACTTCTCTGCCACTCCAAACTTCCTCATACAATACCACAGTTCCTCTCTGGACACCCTGTCATAAACTTAGGATGGATTTACAATCCTTATATAAACCTCAAGAGTCGTGAAACAATGATAGGTAATGAGAGACAAACTGTTTGCCCTACAGCGACAGGAATCAAGGCTCCTGTTAACATACCTGAGGTGGCGAGAAAGTAGAGTTGGTATTGTTTGCTCCATCGACTACGGCTCGTAAAACTTGCAATCTCATTGATATTAAATCTCAAGAAATTTGAATAAAAATCAGAGTAATCAGCAAACATTTTATACAAACAATGGACCTGTTGTTGGTGCACCAGTTGTTGGTGCAGACATCACCGTGGCTTGATCGTCTTGAAGA
This sequence comes from Antennarius striatus, assembly GCF_040054535.1. Taxonomy (NCBI): domain Eukaryota; kingdom Metazoa; phylum Chordata; class Actinopteri; order Lophiiformes; family Antennariidae; genus Antennarius; species Antennarius striatus. The sequence goes on along the minus strand of NC_090798.1, from coordinate 12,633,124 downwards.
AAAAAGGAAAACAATGGAACACAATCAACAATAAATATGAAGTAGAAATGTCTTGAGTTCACATTTTTACGACCAAACTTGAGGACAAACAACACCCACAGAAGAATCAGAACATTCTTGACACTCAGTGAGAGATTGGACAGATACACCATTGATAAATGGTGTACTTCTTTGCTGTAAAGACCATTGGTGTGAAGCGACCAGTTACACTTTACTTACAAGTCATTGCATTGGTTGTGGGAGTTGGAGTAGTTTCCTCAATATTTCCTGATCCTTCAGCTGATCCTTCAGCTGATCCTTCAGCTGATCCTTCAGCTGATCCCTCAGCTGATCCTTCAGCTGATCCTTCAGCTGATCCTTCAGCTGATCCTTCAGCTGATCCCTCAGCTGATCCCTCAGCTGATCCTTCAGCTGATCCCTCAGCTGATCCTTCAGTTGAATCTTTAAACATATCTCCAGTTATGGCTTTTATTTCCACTGCAAAATGAAGTCCAACAGTGACTGTGGGTACAGAACAGAGGGAATTGTGTTTAACATTAATTTTCTGGAGCAATATTGACACTTTCAAGTCTTTATTTTGTTATTTCTTGAAAACTAACTTACCTGTAAGTATTAGCCAAATTGATAACTTTGGTCCAACACCCATTTTGTCAACTTTTGAACCTACAAATTTTGACAGGACAGCGAGTCATTCACTAAATACATAAACAGTAAACATCTTAAAATGTTAGATTTTTAAGTAATTACATTGTTTTCAAAATATATAACATAAACAAGAGTGTTTGCCTTTCGTTTTTATGTTTCAGTCCATTTAAAATGTTTGGTTTTTATTCAGCATTCAAAAAATCAGAAATGTGTTTAATAATTCAGTAAAAATAATATATTCTATTGCAAAAATCAGAGCATGATGAACAAAATATGTCATTGCGTTTTTTCATCATAGCATTAGTATGGATTTAGAGAGAAATTTCGTAAGATCTAAAGAGGAATATTAGAAAATGTCGGAAAAAAACACGTTTAAATTACCTTTATGTCACATATGAAGAGAGAAAATTACTTACCAAAAAGTAAGACTTGAAATAAATTAAAAATGAAAAGACAGTATATCCAGATTTGACTTAATTCTTCAACTGCTTCTTGTTACCTGATTCTGGTGCTCATCTGCGGTCTAATATATTACCACGAAGCAGAATGACACATTTTCAACACATTTTGTCACATATAGTGCACATATAGACTGAATTCCAAATGTTCACCATTCCATCTTTTCCATAAATAAATGTTTGGTTAAAGGATCCTGGTGCATCTGCTTTTAAAGTAAACAACACCCTTCAAAAGGTTTGCGAAAAGTAGAGTCGTAAAAATGTTGTGGTTTGTGTCATATATGTCACTGTAGCTTGAAATGCAAATGTAGCGCAGGCATTCCCTTTTATGCCATAAACACATTCTTTTTGTGGGAGTGGTAACTGCTAAACGTACAGATACAAAAATCGAGGGGATGGCTCTCTCTTCCCCAACTCAGCATGATAATTGATAGGAACATAGTGCTTAATAGTAGTTACACCATAGGTGGGAAGAGGGTGCGATTTGTCAAAATACTTGGATTTAGGGTTCAGGTAAGGGTTCACATTGAATACAAACTTAAAAAGACATGAAACATTTCATTTTCTTTGCCAGCCAATGATGTGGAAGATGAAGATGATGAAGATGTCCTCATTAGTTTACAGGACTGATCACGCCAACATAGCAAGAGGATGCATCCTAATGCTAACGGCCTAACATTAACAATCTATAGATTAAGATTTTACGTCTTGTCAAACTAACTCGTCAAATCTCAAACTGAGTGAACAGTTCGCTCTGAGTTCCTTTGGCCTTTTTGGCATTCCTGTCATTCTATCCACATCTTTGCAAAATTCCGAGCAGGGACCAAATGCACAGTGTACAGGTGCTGGTCATATAATTAGAATATCATGAAAGTTTATTTATTTCAGTAATTCCATTTAAAAAGGGAAACTATTGTATATTATGTCAATTCATTATACACAGACTGATATATTTCAATTCAGTATCTCAGAAAATCCTTGAGCAGTGGATATGTGCAATTTCCTCTGGGGTTATTCAAGTATCTATCTATTTATCTATTAGAACATGACTTCAGACTGATACGCTTCATAGCAATGCGGTGTGGCGAGTCACGTATGATGCTGTCTGTTGCATACCTTGACACAAGGCATGCAACAGCTGGAACCACATTTTGCACACGTCTCTTCGTGGCGGTTCTCGAAACTCTGACTTCAGCTGCAATCCCCTCTTTGTGGATCCACCATCGCTTTGTTTCACAATCCTGTAGTGTGAGATCACCTCCATAGCTTCTAACACACTTTTCCTATAAGAAAAGCTATAAGCTATAAGACCTGTTCACAATGCTCATTATAGAGTGCACACAAATCATCCTTCCACTTTCCTTTGCAACGCTTTATCCGCTATTGCGGGGAGCCTATCCCAGTTGACTTAGGGTGTGAGGTGGGGGAAACTCCAGGCGCGACGCCGGTGCAACGCGGAGCCACACAGACACAGACAAACATGCAAGCTCACACTCACACCGACGGGCAATTTGGATTGGCCAGTTGACCTGCAGCGTGTGTTTTTGGAGGTGGGAGGAAGCCGGAGAACCCGGAGAGAACCCACGCGGACTCGGGGAGAGCATGTAAACACCGCGCAGAGCGTGACTCATCATAATACTGTGTGCGGAGACTGTAAGAACACTGGCTAACTCAACTTCTTGTCTTCATCATCTGTAATTCTAACAAAACTTGTTGTTCCTGGGGAAAATTATATTGTGAGCATGCTCAGGGTCACTCTGAGACGGTGGAAGAAGAGTTCGGTGGATGTAATATGTTGTGACTACATTGATGGGGACATGAAGACCTACTGATAATAACTGAGAGACTCTGTAGTGGCTGGGAAGTTAAAAACAGCAATGTACCAAAATACAGTATTTTCTGAACTATAAAGTGCACCTAAAAGCCTATAATTTTCTCATAAACCTACTTCTTCTTCTTCTCCTTTGGGCTTTTCCCTTCAGGGGTCACCACAGCGAATCAATTGCCTCCATCTAACCCTGTCTTCTCATCCTCTTCTCTCACACCAACTACCTTCATGTCTTCCCTCATTACATCCATAAACCTCCTCTTTGGTCTTCCTCTAGACCTCCTGCCTGGCAGTTCAAAACTCAGCATCCTTCTACCAATATATTCACTATCTCTCCTCTGGACATGTCCAAACCATCTGAGGCCCCGCCCACACGATAACGGAATTTTTTTGAAAACGCAACTTTTTAAAAACGCATTGAAAATGATTCCCGTCCACACGACAGCGTTTTTTTGTCGCAGGCAAGATGTCATTGTTTTTAAAAAGTTGCGGATACAACCGTCCACAAGACAACGCAGACCCAGCGTTTTTAAAAAAAATCCACCTCGGCTAGCATTTTTGAAAAGCTGCGTTTTCGTTCCAGATATCTGCGTTGTTGTGTGGACGGAAGGCGTAAACACAACAAAATCTGTCAACGTGTGGACGGGGCCTCAGTCTGGTCTCTCTGACTTTATCTCCAAAACCTCTAACATGTGCTGTCCACATGATGTGCACATCTCCCTTGTTCTTAAAAATGGGCACCAGCACACTTCTCCTCCATTCCTCAGGCATCTTCTCACTATCTAAGATCCTGTTGAACAACCCAGTCAGAAACTCTACCGCCACCTCTCCTAGACACTTCCATACCTCTACAGGTATATCATCAGGACCGACTGCCTTTCCACTCTTCATCCTCTTCAATGCCCTCCTCACTTCATCCTGACTAATCTTTGCTACTTCCTGGTCCACAACAGTCACCTCTTCTAGTCTTTGTTCTCTCTCATTTTCCACGTTCATCAACTCTTCAAAGTACTCTTTCCATCTTCCCATCACACTACTGGCACCTGTCAATAGACTTCCATCTCTATCCTTAATCACCCTAACCTGCTGCACGTCCTTCCCATCTCTGTCTCTCTGTCTTGCCAACCTGTATAGATCAGTCTCTCCCTCCTTACTGTCCAACCTAGCATACAAGTCAACATAAGCTTCTTGTTTGGCCTTTGCTACCTCTACCTTCACCTTACGCTGCATCTCCCTGTACTCCTGTCTACTCTCCTCAGTCCTCTCAGTGTCCCACTTCTTCTTAGCTAACCTCTTTCTCTGTATACACTCCTGTACCTCCTCATTCCACCACCAAGTCTCCTTATCTACTTTCCTTCCAGATGACACACCAAGTACTCTCCTACCTGTCTCCCTGATCACATTAGCTGTAGTTGTCCAGTCATCTGGAAGCACCTCCTGACCCCCCAGAGCCTGTCTGAACTCCTTCCTGAAAGTCATGCAACACTCTTCCTTTTTCAGCTTCCACCATTTCGTCTTCTGCTCTGTTTTTGTCCTCTTCATCTTCCTCACCACCAGTCATCCTACACACCACCATCCTATGCTGTTTGGCTACACTCTCACCTACCACTACTTTACAGTCACTGATCTCTTTCAGGTTACACCGTCTACACAAGATGTAGTCTACCTGTGTGCTCCTACCACCACTCTTATAGGTCACTCTATGTTCCTGCCTCTTCTGGAAGAAAGTATTCACTACAGCCATTTACATCCTTTTTGCAAAGTCAACTACCATCTGTCCTTCTGCGTTCCTCTCATGGATACCAAACCTGCCCATCACCTCCTCATCACCTCTGTTTCCTGCACCAACATATCCATTGAAGTCTGCACCAATGACAACTCTCTCACTTCTAGGCATGCTCTGCATCACTTCATCAAAGTCCGACCAGAATTTCTCCTTCTCCTCCAGCTCACATCCTACCTGTGGAGCATACCCGCTAACAACATTGAACATCACACCTTCTATTTCTAGCTTCAGACTCATCACTCTATCTGACACTCTTTTTACCTCCAGGACATTCCTGACAAACTCCTCCTTCAAGATAACTCCTCCTCCATTTCTCTTCCCATCTACACCATGATAGAACAACTTGAACCCTGCTCCTAAACTTCTAGCCTTGCTACCTTTCCACCTGGTCTCCTGGACACACAGTATGTCTACCTTCCTCCTCTGCATCATGTCAACCAACTCTCTACCTTTTCCTGTCATAGTTCCAACATTTAACGTCCCTACTCTCAGTCCTATACTCTTGGCGCTCCTCTCTCCTCCTACGAACAGACTTTCCTCCTCTCCTTCTTCGACCAACAGTAGTCCAATTTCCACCGGCACCCTGTAGGTGAACAGCACCGATGGCGGTCGTTGTTAACCCGGGCCTCGACCGATCCGGTATGGAAGTCATAGGTTTGATTTGCATGTTTGATTTGGCAGAAGTTTTACGTCGGATGCCCTTCCTGACACAACCCTCTGTATTTATCCGGGCTTGGGACCGGCATGATAAGACACTGGCTTGTGTCCTCTTGTGGCTACATTTTTCTCATAAACCTACAGTGTGTCTTATAATCCGGTGCACCTTAAATATGAAATAAATTATAAGATAAAGAATTCTTTAAAGGTGCACCTTATCATCCAGTGTGCCTTATAGTGTGGAAAATATTGTAAATTTAATTTATGAATTGGTTGACAACATAATATAATGACAGAGGTGTTTGTTAATTCTGGGAGACGGGAATTTCACAAGCCAAACTGCTTCTACCCGTCAGCCCTTTTTTTTTTTTCAAATGTTGTTTTTTGATGTAAGCGTAATAAACGTGAGACGTCTGTTGTTATAACATGTCCGAAAATAAAATAAACTAAACAAATAAAAATAATGATCTCAATTGATTAAGTCAGTTAATTAAAACACTAAATGATAGTGCTATCATAACTGAAAACTCAAACATCATACATTCCGAAGATGACGCTCAGCGAGTATATATATTTTATAGAAACGGTAAGGCTTTTTGTTATTTTGGCATTTCCAAGTATTTGAGTTTTAAGAGATAATCCAAGTAACTAATTTAAGAATAATTTTTCTCAGATTGTAAAAAAAAAAGAAAAAAAAAAGGAGAGGGGCACATTTAAATTCATTTAGCGTATTCACATAAAATAAATAACTCATACACATTTACATCATGAATATTATGGGGGTCTATAGGGATATTATTGTCAAATTACTGGTGAAAAAGGTATTTTAGATGGATAGATGGAAATAATGACTCATGGTTAGACTGACTGAAGTATATCAAGTCCCTTTAATGCAAAGAAACATGCAGTACCTAAACCTCTGATGATAAACTTAAGACACTAACACATTGATTGTGTGATGATAAATGAAAACAGAAACATTGTACATTTCTAAGGTGACACTCATTGAGTATATTTATATCAAAGGCACAGATTATATTGTTCTCCCATCAGCATTAAGTTCAACAAAGAAGCACCACTTAGGATTTATTTCATAACATCTGTTAGTTTGGCATGTCCAAAACTTTTTGTTTTAAGAACTAATCCAAGTAACTAATTTATCTAAGATGTGGACAAAAAGTAACGGAGCACGTTTAAATCGATTTAGTGTATTCATCTCACATAAATAATTCATAAGCTTTCATATCATAACATCATAGCAGCATTTTTTTTCACATTGTGCAAAAGCATAGATGATTTCTTGATAAATAAATGTAATAATGTCGGCTTGCTATGTTGTCGCTTGCCGTATATTTATATAACGGCGCTGATATGGATTCACCCCGATGTCTACGATTGAGTCACTTCCGCTGTCATGGCGCGCGTCCTATCTTGTGCTATATTTTCTTAGAATAGTCCTCCATGGCATTAAAATATTGAACATTTCATAAAAGTTGCGACAACTCTTTCCATTATCAATTTAATTAACTTTCAAGTGGACTAACACTGACATTGATGTAATTAATCTTGATTTGTATGAACTTGAAATATATCGCAAATAGCTCAAGATAGTCAGCAACCAGCGACCCATGACAGCGGATGAAGCTGGTTTAGAAGATGAATGAATGAACTATAGTTCAAGAAACCAAATAATGTTTGCACCGTTTCTGTTGTTCTGGAGAAATTAATGCCAGTACTGATTGTTTTGAGATTTTTTTGTTTCAGTATTCCAAAGGGATGTTTGGTGTCGTCTTCACCGATGGGATGTCTGAGATGTCAACCCTACAATAAAGAATTCTAGAGAAAGTTATCACCGGTGAATACATGTGTCGTTCTGGTCAACAAAGGTTGACCAGAACGATTAACAGAGAATTTAAAGATGAAAGTTCTTCACAAGCTTCATGACGTTGTTGATGAAGTTGTAGTCCTCAGAGGTCTTCTTGGGTATATGAAGTCCGTCTTCATAGCAGTGATAGCTCCCCTTTTCTGATGGGGTTTCTCATGGAAACAGATGCTAATGCTGGCTAGACAGTAGCCATGACAACAGCACAAAGAAGGATGCAGTGATGAGGCTGATTTTGTGACTCACTCCACTGGAAACACTTACAACTGATGAGAAAAGGAAACATTGCTTTAGTGATCAGATCAGTATTATTGTACGTTATTGATCAAGCAGCGTTCAGTGTTGTTTACCTGTGCCATTCACAGTGATGGAGGAGACGGAGATGTTGAAGGCTGTGATGTTTGAAGATGCGTTGATCAAAACATTTGCGATGTCCGTGATATTAGGAACATTACCAGCCGAAAATAGCATTAGTAAGTCATTAATAATTGAACCATTTCTGCAAAAGGAAAAATGACAAAATTTTATCAATTTTGTAGGAATATTTTACAAACTCTAAAGCTTATTTCATCATGACTTCATAAAATAAAATTTTTACCTGAATCCAGTGACATTCAAGGACATGAATGATGGGAATGTGTTGTTGTAGACAGGTTCAAGCTACAGGAAAAAAAAAGAAAGTAACTTTGATGTGTCTGATTATTCAGTCATCACAAGTCTGACTTTTAAAGTTATTACAGTATATTCCGCCTTATCAGGCGCACCTAAAAGCCTTTAACTTTCTCAAAAATCAAAAGTGCGCCTTATATATATGGAAAAATTAGAAAAGGCCATTTATTGAAGATGAGTTCTCGGCTCTCAGCTGTAACCTCAACCCCCACGCTGTTGCTTATCTTGTCTGCAGCCCAGACAGAATACACAAGTACAGACACTGACATTTAAATCAACTATATGTAGACTCTTGACTGTGACATGAGATGTATCTTGATAAATGTGATCAGTGACTTAGGACCCCTGATATTTTGCACGAGAGAGACTTACTGACGTCACTATCAGTACATCTCGAGCCATAAATACTGGAGACGATGAATCCATTAAGCCTGCTGTGAATGTCTCCCCACGAGACGTGAAAGACAATGGGATTGCCATGGGAGTAACAGCTGAAGTCATTGTGGTTGTAGATAGTAAAAAGAAAAATTAAAACAGAAACATGAAAAATGGGAAAAAGTCATTGTGACTTGATCTGCTTGACAAATAGAGTACGTGTGGCCCCAGTTACAGTTTACTTACCAGTCGTTGTACTGGTAGGGGGAGCTGGAGTTGTGGTCAAAGTTGTTGCTGAAAAAACAAAAGTAAAATGTAAAAACCTCAACAGTCATGAAACAATGACAGGTAATGAGAGACAAACTGAACTGCAGCGACAGGAAGCAAGGCTGCTGTTGACAAACCTATTACTACGACTGAGCCGCTGAGAATAGTAGAGTTGGTATTGTTTGCTCCATCGATTACGGCTTGTAAAACTTGAGAAGTTGTTGGAATTAGATCTGCGGATGCAGAACTCTTCAGCACAACCGTCACAACCACTTGGGTTTGAGTCGTTTGTATCCAGACTAAAGCTGGTCTGTATCAAAAATGCATCTGGTATTAGTGTGATAGATGATATTATTGTTGAAATAACATGCAGATGTTACCTGAAACACCGAGCAATACACTCCATAAACGCACAGCCAAAAGCTTCTCTAAGGATGTCTCCACACTGCATGAAGGAAACACAGAAAAAATATTTTTAAAAATCAATGTTTTCCAAATAGCAACCAAAAATGTTAAACTTTATCATCACACCTATGAGTACTGGTAAAACATTTCTTACCTCGCTTTCAACTATGTTTACTAGATCCATATACTCTTGACTGCTTCTGTTATCGAGTTCTGGTACGAATTCATGTTTCAAAGTAAAACTAAGTTCCACAGCTAATTCAGGAGGTGGAGTCAGAGGAGTTTCGTCAACATCTGTTGATCCTTCAGTTGATCCATCTGTTGATCCATCAGTTGATCCATCAATCCTTGAATCTCCAAATATGGCTTGTGTTTGAATTATAAATTGGAGTCCAACAGCAACTGTGGTAAGAAAAAGAGGAACATGTGTTTTACAATCATTCTCTGGAGCACTATTGACATCTTCACGTCTTTATTTTGTTATTTAGTGAAACATAACTTACCTGTAAGTAGTAGCCAAATTGTTCCAACACCCATTTTGTCAACTTTTGAACCTGCAACTTTTGACAAGACACTATTTTCATGTTTCAGTCCAGTCAAAATGTTTTATATGGATGAATGCCATTTATTGTTCTTATTTATGCATGAATTATCGAGAAAAAACACTACATTTATAGAGAAAATTTATTCTCAGTACATAGAGTGGTTTTGAGCAAACAAATCAAAACTGATTAAAAAGGTTAACATTTAATGTCTGAATCAAACCAAAAACAAGTTGTTTTTCTGCTTATGTGTCCTCATAAATCATCTATTATCATATGTCAAAATAACAGTACAATGAAGTAATTTCAGTAGTAAAGATATACATGAGAAATTATTATTTTATTTCAGTGAACATGTTTCGCTATTTGATTCCATTTAGCATTTATAAAAACTACAAATGTTAATGATGATAATCATTGATGATAATGATAATGATAAATGATGATAATAAATATTATGATGATGATTATGATGATAATGATAAATAAATGATAAATGATAATTATAATGATAATTCATTAAAAAAAATTTATATTGCAAAACTCCAAGACTAATGAACAACATAATATGTTTTTTTTGTGTCATAGCATTAGTATGGATCAATACACACAACACGTGATTACAATCTAATAAGGTATATTTCCAAAAAAACACCTGTAAAATGAAAACCTCACAGTATAACATTTTCTATTTAATCAATTCCTTCTATATCACATTTGAAGAAAGAAAAGTACTTACCAAGAGCAATACTTGAAAAAAATTAAAAATGAAATAAGTAAGAAGATATCAGTTCAGTTATAGTGTTTCCAGATTTCACTTCTTTCTTTAATCGAGTTTGTCCAAGGACTTCTTGCTACTCGGTCCTGGTGCTCATCTACGATGACAGATGCCCAGGTTATATTTATTACTATGAACCTGAATGACGTGTTGTAACCTCAACACTAATCACATAATTTACCCACCATCCAGGTGTTCATCGTGATGATCAGTTCATCATGTTTGATTAAAGGACACTTGCATCTGCGTTTAAAGTAATCCGAACCCTCAAAATCTTAAATTTTATATAAGGTAAAGTAGTAATAGTTCAGTAGTATAGTGTGATACATGCTTCTGTAGTTTAAAATGTAAATTTAGCATTGGCACATCCTGATCTGACTGACATGATCACATTCTTTCTGTGGGAGTGGGGATAACTGTCAGATTAAAACATAATCTCAGACCTGTCACTGGATGAATCGATCTTTAATCCATGATTAACGTTCTTCAGGTGATGCCTGAACATAAAAGATGTAGATTTTTTCCGCCATCGTCACGAAAATGTTAATCACAGGACTTTAATACATCTCTAATGTATTAAAACACATTCTATAAAAGGTACAGACATTAACAGATACAAAAATCAAGGGGGAATACCTCCCTCTCCAAACTCAGCAAAAGCATTGATGGAGACAGGAAAGTGCTGAGTAACAGTTACCCAAAGGTGTGGAAATGCAAATCATTGTAGTACCTCAAACAACAAAGCCAGTGGTTTTAGAGGAAGTTGAACAGGTTGAGGGCGATACGGACCAGGTTCTGAAGGCAGACAAGATTAAAATAGAAACAAACCAGGAAGTCCGGAAAGAAAACAAGGGTCCTGGATGCTGCACTGGTTTTAATGGACTCTAAACGGTTTCCCTCCGTTTTATCATGGTGTCTTTAAGTCATGGGCCCTATTTAAAGGCAGCCCAGGAAAAAGCTCTGACTCTGTTCTGGTTCCTGAAGGAACCACTAGTGCATGGAGCCAGGCTGGATGTCTGCAGTGGAGCCACACCTGGGCTGTCTGCAGCGCTTTGCAGAACCAGGACCCTCCAGCAGCTGGTGGACAACGCCGGGCCTGCGTTGGGGGATGTCCAGGCTGTGAGCTCCCTGCTGAACATCCAGTCCACCAGGGGGGCTCAGGGGGGGCTACAACTGTGGAGGCAAAGACTCTTCGGGAAGGAGAGAGGCCTCCTCCTGGACTATAGTACAGGGACTGTACCGGACAGCAAAGACCCTTTCCCTGAGGTCCTCATCAGTCCCCTGTTTGGAGAACTGGAGGGTCCTCTCCTCGGAGATGAACGACAGATCAGCCTGCACACGGCCAACAAAAAAATACTGTACAGACAATGTGTAAAAGTGATCAACAAGAGAAGCCTGTGTGACAGAGCCCCCACTACCTGGGCCAACAGGATGACAGGAAGTGGACCTGACCCACAGTGGAGACTTCTGTACAAACCCCCCCTCAAGAAAAAAAACAGCCGACCTCCAGTGGAGGATTTTACATGGTGCCATCGGTTCCAATGCTTTATCTCTGTTTTTAACCCTGCGGTGTCCAGCCAGTGTCCCTTCTGTCCCCTTCAGGAGACAGTCTGTCATGCTTTCAGTGGGTGTGGGAGACTTCAGTGCTCTTCACTCTTCTAACGAATGTTTTTAATTCATTCAGTGAAAATTTTAGTACCAGGAAATCCATCTACGGTGCTGGGTACAATAGATCGAATCGGAGAAAGTGGCAGCTTTTAAATGTTATCTCTGGGGAGGCAAAACTCGCAATTTCTGTGACCAGGAACAGGAGAACTGAAAACAATACTGTTCCAGAAGCAGCTCCTGTTTTCTGCTGTAACATCAGATGTCGCTTAAAACTAGAATTTGGTTTCTATAAATTGACAAAAGACCTGAATAACTTTAGGAACATCTGGTGTCACAAAAATGTCCTATGCACTTTAGTTGATGACCACCTCACTTTTGCAAACTTCCTGTTATAATGTACTAATTTTTATATTGTATTTCCTTTTGTTTATTGGTTTTTAGTGTTTTTGAGTGTTTAATGTTTTTGAAGATGCCCAGGTTATATTTATTACTATGACGAATGTGTTATGACGAATTATGAATGACGTGTTGTAACCTCAACACTAATCACATAATTTACCCACCATCCAGGTGTTCATCGTGATGATCAGTTCATCATGTTTGATTAAAGGACACTTGCATCTGCGTTTAAAGTAATTCGAACCCTCAAAATCTTAAATTTTATATAAGGTAAAGTAGTAATAGTTCAGTAGTATAGTGTGATACATGCTTCTGTAGTTTAAAATGTAAACTTAGCATTGGCACATCCTGATCTGACTGACATGATCACATTCTTTCTGTGGGAGTGGGGATAACTGTCAGATTAAAACATAATCTCAGACCTGTCACTGGATGAATCGATCTTTAATCCATGATTAACGTTCTTCAGGTGATGCCTGAACATCAAAGATCCAGATTTTTTCCACCATCGTCACGAAAATGTTAATCACAGGACTTTAATACATCTCTAATGTATTAAAGCACATTCTATAAAAGGTACAGACATTAACAGATACAAAAATCAAGGGGGAATACCTCCCTCTCCAAACTCAGCAAAAGCATCGATGGAGACAGGAAAGTGCTGAGTAACAGTTACCCAAAGGTGTGGAAATGCAAATCATTGTAGTACCTCAAACAACAAAGCCAGTGGTTTTAGAGGAAGTTGAACAGGTTGAGGGCGATACGGACCAGGTTCTGAAGGCAGACAAGATTAAAATAGAAACAAACCAGGAAGTCCGGAAAGAAAACAAGGGTCAACCTGAGAAAGGTGACATAGAGGTAAAGACATTTGTCTAGGACTGTACGGAACAGGTACATTATATTAAATATTATGTCAATACATGCTTTTTAACATTGCATCCCATTCTACACTAACACAATAACGGTATTATGTTGAGTCAAAACAGAAACAACCTACATTTCTAAACCGATGCTAATGGAGTACATATATTTTATAGAAGCAGTAAATACTGTTCCCCATCAGCAAGCAGTTGAACAAAGGAGCTTCTTCTTCTTCTCCTTTTGAGCACAGCTTCCTCTGGAAAACTATGGAGAAGTTTGGGTTCAGCGCCGTGTTTATTGCCAAGATCCGGTTGTTGTACAGTGACGTTGAGAGTATACTATATATATACTATACTATATACTATATATATATATATATATATATATATATATAAAACGGCAGTTTGTGTGCCCCCTTCAGGGTGCACCGGGGCATCCGGCAGGGCTGTGCCCTGTCTGGGATGCTCTATGTACTCTCTCTGGAACCCCTCCTCTGTAGAATCCGCAAAAGCATCGACGGTTTGATTTTACCTGGTGTTAGAGAGAGCAGTCTTTTATCTGACTATGCTGATGATGTTGTTGTTCTTATCAAAAACCAGAGGGATGTTGATGTTCTGGTGGGTTTGACAAACTCATTCAATGTTTTAACTACTGCAAAAGTAAACTGGAGCCAAAGTGAAGCCCTTGCTGTTGGTGAGCAGCATGGCAACCTCCTGGTTCTTCCTCAAAACTTGTGTTGGAAGACTGATGGTCTCAAATATCTCGGTGTGTACCTGGGAAATGAGACAACAACCAGGAAGAACTGGGGGGGCGTCATTGAAAAAATAGAAGAGAAACTTAAAGAATGGAAATGGTTGCTCCCCAGAATGTCGTACAGAGGTCGAGTTTTACTGATAAACAACCTGGTGGCCTCACAGCTGTGGCACCGCTTGGCCTGAATGGACCCCCCATCAGGGTTAGCCCAGATCCAGACCAAACTTGTTAACTTTTCTGGGATGGGCTGCATTGGGTGCCTCAAGGAGTGTTGTCTTTATCAAGAGAGGAGGGGGGACAGGGCCTCATCCACCTGGCTAGCAGAACAGCCACGTTCAGATTACAGTTCATCCAGCGGTTTCTGACCGGACCAGCGGATCTGAGGTGGAGAGAGGTGGCCGGCTGCATCTTCAGACGTGTGAGCCACTTGGACCTGGATGCTGCTCTGTTTTTAATGGTCTCTAAGCTTCTAAAGTTAAATGGTTTGCCTCCGTTTTATCGTGGTGTTTTTAAGTCGTGGGCCCTATTTAAAAGCAGCCCAGGAAAAAGCTCTGACTCTGTTCTGGTTCCTGAAGGAACCACTAGTGCATGGGGCCAGGCTGGACGTCTGCAGTGGAGCCACACCTGGGCTGTCTGCAGCGCTTTGCAGAACCAGGACAATGACCCTCCAGCAGCTGGTGGACAACGCCGGGCCTGCGTTGGGGGATGTCCAGGCTGTGAGCTCCCTGCTGAACATCCAGTCCACCAGGGGGGCTCAGGGGGGGCTACAACTGTGGAGGCAAAGACTCTCCGGGAAGGAGAGAGGCCTCCTCCTGGACTATAGTACAGGGACTGTACCGGACAGCAAAGACCCTTTCCCTGAGGTCCACATCAGTCCCCTGTTTGGAGAACTGGAGGGTCCTCTCCTCGGAGATGAACGACAGATCAGCCTGCACACGGCCAACAAAAAAATACTGTACAGACAATGTGTAAAAGTAATGAACAAGAGAAGCCTGTGTGACAGAGCCCCCACTACCTGGGCCAGCAGGATGACGGGAAATGGACCTGACCCACAGTGGAGACTTCTGTACAAACCCCCCCTCAAGAAAAAACCAGCCGACCTCCAGTGGAGGATTTTACATGGTGCATCGGTTCAATGCTTTATCTCTGTTTTTAACCCTGCGGTGTCCAGCCAGTGTCCCTTCTGTCCCCTTCAGGAGACAGTCTTTCATGCTTTCAGTGAGTGTGGGAGACTTCAGTGCTCTTCACTCTTCTGACGAATGTTTTTAATCTGTTCAGTGAAAATTTTAGTATCAGGAAATTAATCTACTGTGCTGGGTACAATAGATCGAATCAGAGAAAGTGGCAGCTTTTAAATTTTATTTCTGGAGAGGCAAAACTCACAATTTCTGTGACCAGGAAGAGGAGAACTGAAAACAATACTGTTCAAGAAGCAGCTCCTGTTTTCTGCTGTAACATCAGATGTCGCTTAAAACTAGAATTTGGTTTCTATAAATTGACAAAAGAACTGCATAACTTTAGGAACATCTGGTGTCACAAAAATGTCCTATGCACTTTAGTTGATGACCACCTCACTTTTGCAAACTTCCTGTTAAAATGTACTAATTTTTATATTGTATTTCCTTTTGTTTATTGGTTTTTAGTGTTTTTTAGTGTTTAGTGTTTTTGAAGTTTCATCTAATGTAAAATTGTAAAATGTTTGAATGTGATTAAAGTGGTTTTGCAAAAATAAAAAAAAATCTCCTTTGGGCTTTTCCCTTTAGGGATCGCCACAGCACCCATCTAACCTTGTCTTCTGCATCCTCTTCTCTCACACTCTTCATCAAGCAGGTCTTCACCACCTGAGGGTACCCCAGGGTAGACTTACTAAGTTCCTTTGTGCGCCACCTTTGGCTCGCCTCCATGAGCTTACATGTTAACTTTATGAAGTTGTGGCTTTTCTTCTTGAGGGTTATATACCATATTTTAACCATGTCATGCCATATATAGTCTTCCTTTTTTCAAAAAACACATTACTGTTTATTCAGCGTATTTCATGGCCACCTGTGGTAGTACAATACGTCATACATATGCTCACATTCAACACAACAATGGTGATTTGTAGAGAGTTGCAGGTTGAACATGTTCACAAAGTCAGCACCAACCCCCCCGGCTTGTGTCTACATGGGTGTTTCTCTTCTTATATCATACAGAAATAGCAGGAGGTTGTGTCATACAGTGTGTTCATAAGAAAATAAATGATTTGTAAACATTTATACCATGGTTATCATGGGTGGGGGGGGGGTTAGTATTTATCTCATACAATGCAAAAGTACATAATATGTAATGAATGAAAATTGTGACTTTCCATTGTCAGTTTAATAAACATTGTAATGTAATCTTACCTGATTTCCATGAGCTTGAAAGGACTTGCCTTCATGTTTAATGTAAATCATGTTAAATACAGGTAGTCCTCAACATAGGAACATCCGACTTACAAGCATTCATAGATACGAACAACTACGCGCCGTCATATCCAACTACTGTAGTTCCCTTTTCTGCCACAAGCCTGATATTTTTTCAATAATATGTGGTTAACAGGAATCTATTTGAAGCTTAAAAATCAATATGTTTCCTATTATAGTTCAGAAAAGAAATTTAAAAAATTGCTAATATAATTTGATGAATTTACCATACATCACGGACGCTTAAGTTATGAATAAATGATAAAATAAAAGTCTCTTTAAGGTTACAAAGCAAATACAGGAATCATTATTATTTTTGCAATATTAAAAACTAATTTCTTTTAAATTTACCAATAAATACATTCAATTTGGTGGTTTATGGATCAGCAACATCAACATCTGACTCTAGCTGTTGGATGCGCTTAAAAATTGGTCGAGAGTTCCCTGAAGCGTTTGATTCTTATCCTCCTCAAGGACGGACTTATAGGGAGCAAAAGTCTAAAGTAAATTAGATAGATACATGCTTTATTTATTAACTAATCTGAATTCAAAGCAATCGCATGAATCACCAGTGATTTTACAATTTCGATATTTGTGGCCGTAAAGCTATGTGAAATAACATAAACTTGATTTTTATTTTTCTGTGGGTTTTTTTCTTCAAATCAAGGACGACTTAGCTCAAAACAACCTGTACCTATATTGTATTTTACTATGTGTTATTGTTTCTGGTAAATCTTATGGAATAGCAGTTTCATATTAGTAGTAGTAATGACATTTAAATGACGTCAAATTGTGATTATAGATTTCAATTTAATAAATAATGACTTAAGAACATGCACCTTATGTACAACCTTTGGAATCGATGACTACCTGTATATCAACATAGTTCAAGAAGCCAGATTATGTTTGCATCGTTCCTGTTATTCTGAAGGAGTTAAAGTCAGCGAGATTTTCTTTTTGCTTCAGTATTCCAAGCTATGTTAGATATCACCAATGGGATGTCTGAGATCTCAAACCCACAATAAAGAATTCTACAGTACGTTATCAATGGTGAATACATGTGTCGTTCTGGTCAACCTTCTTTGTCAGTGTGTGGTAATAGGTAACACAGAATTTAATAATGAAAGTTGTTCACAAGCTTCATGACAGTTGTAGTCCTCAGAGGTCTTCTTGGGTATTTGAAGTCCGTCTTCATAGCAGTGATAGATCTCATTTTCTGAAGGGGTTTCTCATGGAAACACAGATGTTAATGCTGGCCTGACAGTAGCCATGACAACAGCACAAAGAAGGATGCAGTGATGAGGCTGATTTTGTGACTCACTCCACTGGAAACACTTACAACTGATGAGAAAAGGAAACATTGCTTTAGTGATCAGATCAGTATTACTGTACGTTATTGATCAAGTAGCGTTCAGTGTTGTTTACCTGTGCCATTCACAGTGATGGAGGAGACGGAGATGTTGAAGGCTGTGATGTTTGAAGACGCGTTGATCAAAACATTTGCGATGTCCATGATATTGGGAACATTACCAGCCGAAAATGCCACCAGTAAGTCATTAATAATTGAACCATTTCTGCAAAAGGAAACATGACAAAATTTTACCAGGGATGTAGGAATATTTTACAAACACTAAAGCTTATTTCATCATGACATTGTGAAATAAAATTATTACCTGAATCCAGCGACATTCAAGGACATGAATGATGGGAACGCATCATCATAGAAAGGTTCAAGCTGCAGGAACAAAAGAAAGTAATTGTAAGCACAGACTAAGAACTGACATTTAAATTAATTATATGTAGGCTCTTGACTGTGGCATGATATATATCTTGATAAAGATTATTAATGAACTAGGACTCCTGACATTTTGCATGAGAGAGACTTACTTCTGTGGTTATCGTCATGGCTCGGGCCATAAACGCTGGAGATGACGGATTCATTAAGTCTGCTGTGAATGTCTCCCCAAGAGACGTGAAAGAAAATGGAATTTCTGTGGTAGCCACAGCCGTTGTGGATGAAGTTGTTGTGGCTGTAGACATTTTAAAGAAAATTTAAAAAAAATTTAACATTAAAAAAGTTTTCGGGAAACGTTTTACACAGACAATGGAGCTGTTGTTGTTGAACTTGCAGCTGGTGCAACAGTTGTTGTTGCCGATATGTTGTTGGTTGGCACTGACACAGTCATTGTGTAAAACAAAAAGATTGGAACACTATGAACAATGAATATAATTTAGAAATGTCTTGAGTTTACATTTTTGTTTTTCATAGACATTTAATTTTCTTAACAGCTGACCAAACTTAAAACGAACCCACAGAAAAATCAGAACATTTTTGATATGCAACAAGAGATAGGACAGATATCAACGGTGTAGTTCTTTGCTGTAATGACCACTGGAGTGAAGTGACCAGCTACAGTTTACTTACGAGTATTTGTTGTTGGAGCTACAGTTGGCAAACTTGATGCTGTAAAAACAAAGATTGAACAGTATAAAGTACTATAGTGAAAAAACAAAAGTTAGATGAACATATAAAGTTACAGTTTACTCACAATTAGTTGCATTGGTTGTTGGAGCTGGAGTTAATGCTGTAAAAACAAATGAAGATTGAACAATATAAAGTACTATATTGAAAAAACAAAAGTTAGATGAACATATAAAGTTACAGTTTACTTACAATTAGTTGCGTTGGTTGTTGGAGCTGGAGTCGATGCTGTAAAAACAAAGATTGAACAGTATAAAGTACTATAGTGAAAAAACAAAAGTTAGATGAACATATAAAGTTACAGTTTACTTACAATTAGTTGCGTTGGTTGTTGGAGCTGGAGTCGATGCTGTAAAAACAAAGATTGAACAATATAAAGTACTATAGTGAAAAAACAAAAGTTAGATGAACATATAAAGTTACAGTTTACTTACAATTAGTTGCATTGGTTGTTGGAGCTGGAGTTAATGCTGTAAAAACAAATGAAGATTGAACAATATAAAGTACTATATTGAAAAAACAAAAGTTAGATGAACATATAAAGTTACAGTTTACTTACAATTAGTTGCATTGGTTGTTGGAGCTGGAGTCGATGCTGTAAAAACAAAGATTGAACAGTATAAAGTACTATAGTGAAAAAACAAAAGTTAGATGAACATATAAAGTTACAGTTTACTTACAATTAGTTGCGTTGGTTGTTGGAGCTGGAGTCGATGCTGTAAAAACAAAGATTGAACAGTATAAAGTACTATAGTGAAAAAACAAAAGTTAGATGAACATATAAAGTTACAGTTTACTTACAAATAGTTGCGTTGGTTGTTGGAGCTGGAGTCGATGCTGTAAAAACAAAGATTGAACAGTATAAAGTACTATAGTGAAAAAACAAAAGTTAGATGAACATATAAAGTTACAGTTTACTTACAATTAGTTGCGTTGGTTGTTGGAGCTGGAGTCGATGCTGTAAAAACAAAGATTGAACAATATAAAGTACTATAGTGAAAAAACAAAAGTTAGATGAACATATAAAGTTACAGTTTACTTACAAATAGTTGCGTTGGTTGTTGGAGCTGGAGTCGATGCTGTAAAAACAAAGATTGAACAGTATAAAGTACTATAGTGAAAAAACAAAAGTTAGATGAACATATAAAGTTACAGTTTACTTACAATTAGTTGCGTTGGTTGTTGGAGCTGGAGTCGATGCTGTAAAAACAAAGATTGAACAATATAAAGTACTATAGTGAAAAAACAAAAGTTAGATGAACATATAAAGTTACAGTTTACTTACAATTAGTTGCATTGGTTGTTGGAGCTGGAGTTAATGCTGTAAAAACAAATGAAGATTGAACAATATAAAGTACTAAGGTGAAAAAATGAAATTTAAATCAAAGTCTGGCATGAAGTGACCATTTACAGTTTACTAAACAACTTCCGACTTCCCACGACCAGTTGTGCATTGGTTGTGGGAGCTGAAGCTGTGGTCAAAGTTGTTTCTGTAAAAAACAAGAGAATATCTTCCCATGTATGTATTTGAATAAGCTCACTTGAAAACCTCATGCTGTCATGCTTCCGGCATCTGCTGCTAGCCGAGTTAGCTCTGGTCTTCACATTTGTCCATGTCTCTCACGTTGCTGTTTTGACTTTGTCAAATATGGTGGCGTATATTCTTTGATT
This sequence comes from Antennarius striatus, assembly GCF_040054535.1. Taxonomy (NCBI): domain Eukaryota; kingdom Metazoa; phylum Chordata; class Actinopteri; order Lophiiformes; family Antennariidae; genus Antennarius; species Antennarius striatus. Next base: position 12,612,614 of record NC_090798.1, on the reverse strand, counting down.
GTGACGGACCTCACGCTGTCGTGTGGGGAACCCCGATCCTTAATTCACTAGGACTGAACTCACGAAGCCGGCGTCTACCCGGATAGCCGAACCGTAACGCCAAATCGGCTTTTGTCTTTGCATTCATCTGTTCCAAACACACGGAGCCATTTCGGCTTCGTCAGACACAACGGTTTGTTTTCTTGTTTCTTCAACCTCTTATCTCAATGCGGATGTACATAATCCCCTCTCCCGAGGTGTTTCCAGGCCAACCAAGAGACATAGTCCCTCCAGCATGTCCCTGGTCTTCCCAGGGGCCTCCTCCCGGTAGGAGGAACTTCTCCCCAGTGAGGCATCAGGAGGCCTCTGGAACAGTTGCCCGAGTCACCTCAGCTTGCTCCGCTCCTCCCTGGTGTCTGAGCTCTTCTCCCTATCTCTAAGGGTACACCCAGCCACTCTACTAAGGAAACTCATTTCGGCTGCTTGTATCCCGAGTCTTGTCCTCGGGGAGAAGAGGAACATAGATTGACCGACACATACGATTCCACTGCAGAAGCTGCACCAATCCATCTCTCAATGTCAAGTTCCGTCCTTTCCTCACTCATAAGACCCCAAGATACTTAAACTCCTGCACTTGGGGCAAAAACTCCCCACCAACCTGGAGAGGGCAGACCACGTTTTTCCAGTCGAGAACCATGGCCTCAGATTTGGAGGTGCTGATCCTCGTCCTACCTGCATTGCGCTCAGCTGCAAAGTGCCCCGGTGCATGCTGGAGATCCAGGTTTGATGAAGGTTTGATGATATACAGCCAATAGGACAACACCATGTCCGAAAAGCAGAAATGAAATCCTTTGGTCCCCAAACTGGACAGTCCCAGATCTCTGGCTGCACCTAGAAATTCTGTCCATAAAGATCATGAACAGAACCTGTGATAAAGGCCAGCTCTGCCAAAGTCCAAAGACATCTGGAACAGGTTTGACTTACTGCTATCAATGTGAACTAAGTGCTTGCTTCAGTCAGAGATTGGACAATCCTCAGCAAAGGACCCCAAACCCCATACTCCCAGGCACTCCCCACAATATACCATGAGGTGCCATGGTTGAACACCCTCTCCAGATCCACAACGTATACATGGACTGGTTGGTCAAACTCGCACAAACCATGGTGCACTCGCTGGAGAATGTAGAGCCGGTCCAGTGTTCCACAACTGGGACGAAAACCACATCGCTTCCCCTGAATTCGAGGTTCAACTATCGGTCTTATCCTCCTCTTTAGTACCCTGGAATAGACTTTCCTTGGAAGGCTGAACAGTGTGATTCCACTAGAGTTGTAACGCACCCTCCTGTCCCCTTTTTTGAAAAGAGGGACCACCATGTTGGTCTGCCAATCAAAAGGTACTGTCTACAGCCGACATGCAATGTTAAAGAAATGTTTCAACTAAGACAATCCCTGCATATCCAGAGACTTGAGGTACTCAGAATCTCATTCAACCCTAGTGCCTTGCCATAAAAGAGTTTGGCAACCACCTCGGTGACTTAAGCTCTTGTGATGGACAAGTCCACCTCTGAGACATCTGCTTCCTCAGTGGAAGACATGATAGCAGGATTGAAGAGATACTCAAAATATTCTTTGTACCGCACGACAATAACCCCAGTTGACCCACACTTAGGTCAAAGACATTCATTCATTCATTTTCACGACTGCTACATCCTTTGTCGTAGGGAGCTGGAGCCTATCCCAGCTGACTTAGGACGTAAGGTGGGGGAAACTCCGGGCGCGACACCAGTGCACCGCGGAGCCACACAGACACGCAGACAAACATGCACTCACACACTCATACCTACGGTCAATTTGGAGGTGGGAGGAAGCCGGACAACCCGGAGAGAACCAACAAAGACACAGGGAGAACATGCTAACTCTCCACAGAGCAGTGACAGCACTACCCACTGTGCCACCGTGCCGCTTAGGATAAACATAAACCTTTGAAAAACCTCAACAGTCATAACAAAAAGACAGACAAGAGACAGTTTGTCCAACAGCGACAGGAATGAAGTGTCAGCCCCTTCATAACTTACCTATTACACTGACTGAGCTGGCGTCAATAGAGACGTTCAAGGTACCGTCGTTAGATGCATTAACTAAGGTTTGTGCAACATCATCAGTCGTTGGTATTTGATCAGATGGTGCAGTGTTGTTCAACACTACCTCCACTATTGCTTCAGTTCCAGCCATTCGTCTACCGGTCACAACTGGTCTGTATGAAAAAATGTTTTTATCATTGCAGATGATGTCATTGTTGAAATTAATGCATGAAATTCATGACTGCAAGCCATGAAGCAAAACAGTAGGACTTATAAAATTTTAGGTGTTACCTGAACCCTACGACAATAATGCGTAGAAACACATCGCCATAACGACTCCTGTAGACGATTGTGAACTGCGTGAAAGAATCAGAAAGGAGATGTGAACTAAGAATGTCAAACTTTCTCATCGCACCTATGAGTATTTATAAAACATTGCACTTACATCTCTTACAATCACAGCTTCAAGCTGCTGGAACTGTTGGCTGTTTGGATCCTCGAGTGCTGGTTCAAATGGAACTATCAAAACTACTGCAATTACCACAGCCACTGGGGGAGCTGGGGTGGTAGTAGTAGTTGGGATCAAGGTGGTGGTAGAGCTAGTGGTGGTGGTTGTAGTGGTTGAAATATTACTGTTTGCATTAGTGATAATAGATGTGGTAGGAGAAATGGGAATAATGGTTGCATTACTGACAGTACCAATACTAGTGCCACTAGAAATACTAACAGAGGCTGAAGTTGTATTAGTAGTAGCAGTATTGGTATTGGTACTGGCAGTGGTAGAATTGGTAGTAATAGGAAGAGTAGAAGTATCAGTAATCAGAATATTACTCATAGTGGTGACATTAGTGGCAGTAGAGGGAGTAGACATATCTGTACTGGTAGTGATAACATCATTACTGGTAGAGGTAGAAATAGGAATAGGAGTAACAGTATTCCCAATGGCAGTGGTAGCAGTGGTGAGAGGACTAGAAATAAGAGTATCTGTTGTTGATTCACTGATTGTTGTTGATTCTTGACTTGCAGTTAAAACTTCAGTGACAGAGGTGGGACTGGTGTCAATTGATTCATCATTTGTTGTTGTAGTTGATCCACCAGTTGTTTCTGACACAAGGCTTGTTGTTGATAGTTCAGTTGTACTTGAAGCTTCGTTGGCAGTTGATCCATCAGTTGGTGTTGTTGAGTCTCCTGTGGTTGTTGGTCCCATAGTTGATGTTGTTAATCCTTCAGTTGAACCTTCGGCGTCACCTGACCCTGAAGTTGAACCCTCTGTGTCATCTGACCCTGAAGTTGAACCTTCTGTGTCATCTGACCCTGAAGTTGAACCCTCGGTGTCACCTGACCAATCTGAGGCTTGTGTTTCCTTTATAAAATGAAGCCCAACAGTGACTGTGGGTAAAGAACAGAGGGACTGAATTGTTTAATATAACATCCTTTTGTAAATTAACTTTCCAGAGCATTATTGACACTTTCAAGTCTTTATTTTGTTATTCATTAAAAACTAACTTACCTGTAAGTATTAGCCAAATTGATAACTTTGGTCCAACACCCATTTTGTCAACTTTTGAACCTGCAACTTTTGACAGGACATTGACTCAATTATTAACAAAGTATATGAACGGCAAAAATCTTAAAATATTTTAATTTTTAAGCAAATCTATCATTTTATAAATCTGGAACATGAACAAGAATATTTGCTTTTCAATTTCATCTTTCAGTCCATTTAAAATGTTTTATATACCAGTGTGAATGACATTTATTCTTCTTCTTGAAGTTCTACAGAACCTTAGAAACCATGAAGTATCAAGAAAAATCAGACACGGGGAGAACATGCAAACCCCGCACAGAGCGGGACTCAAACCCGCAACCGGCTTGCTGTGCAGCGCCAGCGACACAGCAGTAACAAACAAAAAAAAGCATGTATGAGTTGCTGTTCTTTTTATGTGGCCTTTTGAAATATCAGTTATAATATGTCAAAACAAAACTAACAGAAAGTTAATTGTGGTAACCAAAATATATGAGAAAAAAATCTTGTTTTCAATTAATATTTTTCTAAAAAAGTTTTGGGCCATTCGGTTTTCATTCAGTATTCAAGAAAATTACTAATTTGCATAATAATTCATTAGAAAATATTTTATACTTCAAAAATCCATGACGAAAGAACAACATAAATTGCCATTGTTTTTGAGTTTCTTCACAGCCTTATATGAATACAATTGAAAGACTACAGACACACAACACCTAATTACAGTCCAAAAAGAAATAGATCACAAAACGGTCAAAACCCCCCCAAAAAACCCACATTGTATGATGAAAACATCACAGTGTAAAGTTTTGTGTTCAATAAATTATCTCTATATCAAATATAATGAGAGAAAATTACTCACCAAAACTAATACTTGAAATAAAAAAAAATAAAAAATAAGAAGATATCAGTTCAGCGATAGTGTTTCCAGATTTCACTAAATTCTTTAATAGTGTCCGTCCAACATCTTCCTGTTACCCAATCCCAGTGCACATTTGTTTGAGCCTAATATATAGGCAGAAACCAGAATGATATGTTGTGACATCATCACCATAAAAGAAGCCAGATACAGTCATTGGTCTGTCCTGACTGATATTTTCATTTCACCTGAAAAGGTTTCACTTCTTGTAAACACACAATCTGAAGGCAGACAAGAAAAAAAAAAACCGACCAGGAAGTCATGAAAGAAAACTGGGGTCAACCTAAGAGAAGTGACATACTGTAGGTACACAGTTCTAGAACTGTGTGCTACATTGTAATAAATATATATTAAATGTTATGTTTCTCTTCAGGTTTTTTTTTTTATCTTCATGAACTGAAGAAACATTTTGCTGATTTGTTATCAGCATTGTCTGTAAAAAGAAGCAAGAAAAAAAAGAAATCTGGGCGAATAACTGGTCTAACCACCCCACAGACATGCGAGAAATAACACAAGAAGCCATCCGGTGCATAGCTCACTTTGACAGTCCTTGATGCAACAATCCATGATGCTGATAGTATCTGGTTCACATTTCTTTTTGGAGCAGTATGTACAACTGAGCTGACAATCTGAACAATCAGTTTGACAAATCTGTTGGAACATGAGGGGCACAGGGTTGGAACTGCACAACCCGCAGAACAAATACTTTTATTTTAACACAAAGTTGACCGACAAAAACACTCATAGTGAGGAATAAAATCTGCTCTCAAAAAGGAAACAAAAACTGGTGCCAAGAAAAACACTCGAGATGATTCTCAAGTGTGTATGATTGGTAAACCAGGTAGGGGTAAACAGGTGAGACCAAATCAGGGGTTGAGTTATCAATTACAATGGAGGGAAAATACACAAAGTGAGGAAGACAGAATCTGCAATGAGAGGGAAAAGATAGAGAAAGAACGTTAGAAAGAAGGATTTTTTGAAAGAAAAACACTTTTTTCCGGTTTTTAAAAGCACATTTCTTCACAAAAAAGAAAAATTATTGTATTTTATGCACCATAAGGCGTGCTTAAAAGCTTTGAATTTTCTCAATAATTTATTTTACGCAAAATCATCGAACACTGAGTTCCAAAATCTGTAAAAAAAAATTTCTCTCAAAAAGCAGGAACTGACTTGTGAGCCTCTGACAGTCCAGGAAAACCCTCCATTGGAGATCTCCAACCTTTTTGGTAAACGGTGGCTTGTAGAAAGACTCCCATGAAGGGTTCACACCCGGTGCCAGACGAAGGTGAACCCTCCATGGTGTGTGAGCCCGATCTTTAAGTTTGTCTTTGTTTAAAATTTTAACCATCAGTTTGTAGATTTTTTTTTTCCATCACTGTCACTGAGCCTCGACAGGTCTTGGATTTAAAAGACCTGTAGAATAAAAACTGATCAAAGTCAGTTGCTGTGCGGTGAGTGGGCTCTTCCATCTTCTCAGTAGATTGTCAATGAGCCTCACTGAGGACACGGCCACCGTGGAGGACAGAGCAGCAACATCTTCAAAGATGGGTCCACAAACCTCCCCCACATGCCCAAGGGTGGAGATTTTAGCTGTGATAAACTTGTTCTTCACTGTTGCCCCTGTAAGATGTCTCACATTAAAAAGTCCTCCTTTGAAAATAAGTTCTTTTAAAATCCACAAGCCGCTCACAAGCCGCTCATTTGGGGAGATAAATAAAGTACAGTACATTTCTTCTTCTTCTTAAGGTAACCCTCAGGGAGTATATACATATTTTATAGAAACAGAATTTTTCTCACACTGTGCAAAACTATAGATTTTTTTAATTTAATTAGTCAGTGTATTTTTATCTTTCCAGACATGTTATGTTACAGCAGACTTCACTTGAATCAGTTTTGGAACATCAACAACAACATCGGAAAAGAAAAAAAAAGGTTGACGGATAGAAGCCATTGGCTTGTAAAATTCCCGTCCCCTGAATCAAAAACATCTCTCTCATTACGACACATCATCAACCAAACTCATACATTACATATCACATTGAAAATATTTTATTTTGGTACATTGTTGTTTTGAATCAACCATTCAGTCTAATAGATGTCTCATTTGTGCACTAGATAACCTTAGAGAAGATTGATGTGCATGAAACTTTATGCAGATATAATTATCAAACATCACTGGATAGTCATCCATGGCATTACATTGAACACTTTATGAAAGTTGTGTACAAGAAGCCAGATTATGTTTGCATTGTTCCTTGTTGTTCTGAGGGAATAAATCTCAGTTCTGCTTGGGTTTTTTTTATTGTATTCTTTTGTTTCAATTCTCCAAAGGAGGAATCTTCTTCACCGATGGGCTGACTGACATGTTAACCCCACAATAGAGGATAAATGTGTCGTTCTGATCAACCTTTGTTGTCAGTGTGTGGTCATAACTAACACAGAATTTAATAATGAAAGTTCTACACAAGCTTCATGACAGTTGTAGTCCTCAGAGGTCTTCTTGGGTATATGAAGTCCGTCTTCATAGCAGTGATAGCTCCCCTTTTCTGATGGGGTTTCTCATGGAAACAGATGCTAATGCTGGCTTGACAGTAACCATGACAACAGCACAAAGAAGGATGCAGTGATGAGGCTGATTTTGTGACTCACTCCACTGGAAACACTTATAACTGTTGAGAAAAGGAAACATTGCTTTAGTGATCAGATCAGTATTACTGTACGTTATTGATCAAGTAGCATTCAGTGTTGTTTACCTGTGCCATTCACAGTGATGGAGGAGACGGAGATGTTGAAGGCTGTGATGTTTGAAGACGCGTTGATCAAAACATTTGTAATGTCATTGATATTGGGAACAAGGTCAGGCACAAATTCAAGTCCCATCTCATTAATAATTGAACCATTTCTGCAAAAGGAAACATGACAAAATTTGATGATCAATGTAAAAACATTTGACAAACTCTAACGCTTATTTCATCTTGACATTACGAAATAAATTGTTACCTGAATTCAAGGACAATCAACGAGATGAATGATGATGGGAATGCCGCATCATAGAAAGGTTTAAGCTGCAGAGAAACAATAAAATTATTGTTACAGTAACCTTGGTGTGATGGATTACTGAGTCTCCACAATTTTGACAAATTTATTATATGTAGACTCTTGACTGTGGCATTATATATATCTTGATAAACATTATCAATGAAATAGGACTCCTGATATTTTATAGGAGAGAGACTTACTGTTGTCTCTATCAGTGAGGATCGACTCATAAATGCTGGAGATGATGGATTCAATAAGTCTACTGTGAATGACTCCCCAAGAGACGTGAAAATCACCAGAATCTGTGTGGTAGCCACAGCTGTTGTAGGAGTAAATGAAGTTGTTGTGGCTGTACACATTTTACAGAAAGTAAAAAAAAACACACACACACACAAACAAAAAAAATCAGAACATTTTTGATACTGAACAATAGACAGATATCATTTCTTTGATGTAACGACCACTGGAGTGAAGTGACCGGTTATAGTTTACTTACCAGTTGTTGCATTGGTTGTGGGAGCTGAAGTTGTAGTCAAAACTGTTAAAAACAAAAGGATTAACAAATAAAGATGGAATGAAATGAAAAATACAGTAAATAGAAGAAAGTCAGCTGAACATATGGCATCAAGTACTCATATTTCTAATTGAGGCATTTGTTCATTCAGTTGACCCGAACCCAAACACAAATCCCATAAAAACAAAGATAGATCATGAGAGACAGATTGTTGGTCCAACAGCGACAGGAATGAAGTGTCAGCCCCTTCATAACTTACCTATTACACTGACTGAGCTGGCATCAATAGAGATGTTCAAGGTACCGTCGTTAGATGCACTAACTAAGGTTTGTGCAACATCATCAGTCGTTGGTATTTGATCAGATGGTGCAGTGTTGTTCAACACTACCTCCACTATTGCTTCAGTTCCAACCATTCGTCTACCGGTCACAACTGGTCTGTATGAAAAATGTTTTTATCATTGCAGATGATGTCATCGTTTAAATAATGAAGGAAATTCATGACTGCAAGCCATGAAGTATAACAGTAGGACTTATCAAATTTAGGTGTTACCTGAACCCTACGACAATAATGCGTAGAAACACATCGCCATAACGACTCCTGTAGACGATTGTGAACTGCGTGAAAGAATCAGAAAGGAGATGTGAAAACATCCAGTATTTTCCGATTAAGATCTAAGAATGTTAAACTTTCTCATCGCACCTAAGAGTATTGGTAAAATATTCCACTTACGTCATTTACAATTACAGCTTCAAGCTGCTGGAACTGTTGGCTGTTTGGATCCTCGAGTGCTGGTTCAAATGGAACTATCAAAACTACTGCAATTACCACAGCCACTGGGGGAGCTGGAGTGGTAGTAGTAGTTGTGACCAAGGTGGTGGTAGAGCTAGTGGTGGTGGTTGTAGTGGTTGAAATATTACTGTTTGCATTAGTGATAGTAGATGTGGAAGGAGGAGTGGGAATAATGGTAACATTATTAATAGTAGTGGCAGTAGTATTGGTACTAACAGAGGTTGTAGCAGAAGTAGTAGTAGTTGTAGTAGTATTGGTAGTGGCATTAGCAGTGGTATCATTAGTGGTAGTAGTAGGAGGAGTAGTATTAGCAGGAGTGCTTGAAATGTTAGCATTAATGGTAGGAGTAGAAGTAGTTCTGGTAGTAGTCGTGGTGGCATTACTCGTAGTACTAATATCAGTAGTTTCTGTTTCTGACACAAGGCTTGTTGTTGATAGTTCAGTTGTACTTGAAGCTTCGTTGGCAGTTGATCCATCAGTTGGTGTTGTTGAGTCTCCTGTGGTTGTTTGTCCCTCAGCTGATGTTGTTAATCCTACAGTTGATACTCCGGTGTCAGCCGGTCCTTCGGTTAAACCTGTAAAACAAATAAAGATTGAACAATATAAAGAACTATGGTGAAAAAATAAAAGTTAGATGAAAGTATAACGTTTCAGTTTACTTACGAGTTGTTGCATTAGTTGTTTGAACTGGAGTTGTTAAAGTAGATGCTGTAAAAACAAAGATTGAACAATATAAAGAGCTATGCTAAAATTATTAAAGTTAAATTCAAATATAAGGTTACCGTTTACTTACCAGTTGTTGCATTGGTCGTGGGAGCTGAAGTTGTAGTCAAAGCTGTTAAACACAAAAGAATTAAAAAATAAAGATGGAATGAAATTAAAAAATGTGGTAAATAGAAAGTCAGCTGAAAATATGGTACCAACTATTCATATTTCTAATTGAGGCATTTGTTCATTCAGTTGACCCAAACACAAATCCCATAAAAACCTCGACTGTTATGACACAAAGATAGATCATGAGAGACAGATTGTTGGTCCACCAGCGACAGGAATGAAGTGTCAGCCCCTTCATAACTTACCTATTACACTGACTGAGCTGGCATCAATAGAGACGTTCAAGGTACCGTCGTTAGATGCATTAACTAAGGTTTGTGCAACATCATCAGTCGTTGGCATTTGATCAGATGGTGCAGTGTTGTTCAACACTACCTCCACTATTGCTTCAGTTCCAGCCATTCGTCTACCGGTCACAACTGGTCTGTATGAAAAATATTTTTATCATTGCAGATTATGTCATTGTTTAAAATTAATAGATGAAATTCATGACTGCAAGCCATGAAGTAAAACAGTAGGACTTATCAAATTTAGGTGTTACCTGAACCCTACGACAATAATGCGTAGAAACACATCGCCATAACGACTCCTGTAGACGATTGTGAACTGCGTGAAAGAATCAGAAAGGAGATGTGAAAACATCCAGTATTTTCCGATTAAGATCTAAGAATGTTAAACTTCCTCAATGCACCTTCCTAAATGAGTATTGGTAAAATATTCAACTTACATCATTTACAATTACAGCTTCAAGCTGCTGGAACTGTTGGCTGTTTGGATCCTCGAGTGCTGGTTCAAATGGAACTATCAAAACTACTGCAATTACCACAGCCACTGGGGGAGCTGGAGTGGTAGTAGTAGTTGTGACCAAGGTGGTGGTAGAGCTAGTGGTGGTGGTTGTAGTGGTTGAAATATTACTGTTTGCATTAGTGATAGTAGATGTGGAAGGAGCAGTGGGAATAATGGTCATGTTATTAATAGTAGTGGCAGTAGTAACGATACTAACAGAGGTTGTAGTAGATGTAGTAGTAGTTGTAGTAGTATTGGTAGTGGCATTAGCAGTGGTATCATTAGTGGTAGTAGTAGTAGGAGTAGTATTAGCAGGAGTGCTTGAAATGTTAGCATTAATGGTAGGAGTAGAAGTAGTTCTGGTAGTAGTCATGGTGGTATTACTCGTAGTACTGATATCAGTAGTACTATTGGCACTAACAGAAGTCGTAGTAGTATCCGTAGAAGTAGTAGTATTGGTGCTGACACTAGCAGTAGTCTCATTAATTGTACTAGAAGTAGAAGGAAGAGTAGTAATATTGGTACTTGTACTGGCAGTGGTAGCATTGGTAGTAATAGGAAGAGTAGAAGTATCAGTCATCAGAATATTACTCATAGTGGTGACATTAGCGGCAGTAGAGGGAGTAGACATATTTGTACTGGTAGTGATAACCTCATTACTGGTAGAGGTAGAAATAGGAATAGGAGTAACAGTATTCCCAATGGCAGTGGTAGCAGTGGTGAGAGGACTAGAAATAAGAGTATCTGTTGTTGATTCACTGATTGTTGTTGATTCTTGACTTGTAGTTAAAACTTCAGTGACAGAGGTGGGACTGGTGTCAATTGATTCATCATTTGTTGTTGTAGTTGATCCACCGGTTGTTTCTGACACAAGGCTTGTTGTTGATAGTTCAGTTGTACTTGAAGTTTCGTTGGCAGTTGATCCATCAGTTGGTGTTGTTGAGTCTCCTGTGGTTGTTTGTCCCTCAGCTGATGTTGTTAATCCTACAGTTGATACTCCGGTGTCAGCCGGTCCTTCGGTTAAACCTGTAAAACAAATAAAGATTGAACAATATAAAAAACTATGGGGAAAAAATAAAAGTTAGATGAAAGTATAAAGTTACAGTTTACTTACGAGTTGTTGCATTAGTTGTTTGAACTGGAGTTGTCAAAGTAGATGCTGTAAAAACAAATACAGATTGAACAATATAAAGAGCTATGCTACAATTATTAAAGTTAGATTCAAATATAAGGTTACTGTTTACTTACCAGTAGTTGTATTGGTTGTCGGAACTGAAGTTAGGAAACTTGATGCTGCAAAAACAAATAAAGATTGAACAATATAAAGAACGATGGTGAAAAAATTAAACGTCTGGTGTGAAGTAACCGGTTACAGTTTACTTACCAGTTGTTGCATTGGTCGTGGGAGCTGAAGTTGTAGTCAAAGCTGTTAAACACCAAAGAATTAAAAAATAAAGATGGAATGAAATTAAAAAATGTGTAAATAGAAAGTCAGCTGAAAATATGGTACCAACTATTCATATTTCTAATTGAGGCATTTGTTCATTCAGTTGACCCAAACACAAATCCCATAAAAACCTCGACTGTTATGACACAAAGATAGATCATGAGAGACAGATTGTTGGTCCAACAGCGACAGGAATGAAGTGTCAGCCCCTTCATAACTTACCTATTGCACTGACTGAGCTGGCATCAATAGAGACGTTCAAGGTACCGTCGTTAGATGCATTAACTAAGGTTTGTGCAACATCATCAGTCGTTGGCATTTGATCAGATGGTGCAGTGTTGTTCAACACTACCTCCACTATTGCTTCAGTTCCAGCCATTCGTCTACCGGTCACAACTGGTCTGTATGAAAAATATTTTTATCATTGCAGATTATGTCATTGTTTAAAATTAATAGATGAAATTCATGACTGCAAGCCATGAAGTAAAACAGTAGGACTTATCAAATTTAGGTGTTACCTGAACCCTACGACAATAATGCGTAGAAACACATCGCCATAACGACTCCTGTAGACGATTGTGAACTGCGTGAAAGAATCAGAAAGGTGAAGAGATCCAGTATTTTCCAATTAATAACTAAAAATTTGAAACTTCCTCAATGCACCTTCCTAAATGAGTATTGGTAAAATATTCCACTTACATCATTTACAATTACAGCTTCAAGCTGCTGGAACTGTTGGCTGTTTGGATCCTCGAGTGCTGGTTCAAATGGAACTATCAAAACTACTGCAATTACCACAGCCACTGGGGGAGCTGGAGTGGTAGTAGTAGTTGTGACCAAGGTGGTGGTAGAGCTAGTGGTGGTTGTAGTGGTTGAAATATTACTGTTTGCATTAGTGATAGTAGATGTGGAAGGAGGAGTGGGAATAATGGTCATGTTATTAATAGTAGTGGCAGTAGTATCGATACTAACAGAGGTTGTAGTAGATGTAGTAGTAGTTGTAGTAGTATTGGTAGTGGCATTAGCAGTGGTATCATTAGTGGTAGTAGTAGTAGGAGTAGTATTAGCAGGAGTGCTTGAAATGTTAGCATTAATGGTAGGAGTAGAAGTAGTTCTGGTAGTAGTCATGGTGGTATTACTCGTAGTACTAATATCAGTAGTACTATTGGCACTAACAGAAGTCGTAGTAGTATCTGTAGAAGTAGTAGTATTGGTGCTGACACTAGCAGTAGTCTCATTAATTGTACTAGAAGTAGAAGGAAGAGTAGTAATATTGGTACTTGTACTGGCAGTGGTAGCATTGGTAGTAATAGGAAGAGTAGAAGTATCAGTCATCAGAATATTACTCATAGTGGTGACATTAGCGGCAGTAGAGGGAGTAGACATATTTGTACTGGTAGTGATAACCTCATTACTGGTAGAGGTAGAAATAGGAATAGGAGTAACAGTATTCCCAATGGCAGTGGTAGCAGTGGTGAGAGGACTAGAAATAAGAGTATCTGTTGTTGATTCACTGATTGTTGTTGATTCTTGACTTGTAGTTAAAACTTCAGTGACAGAGGTGGGACTGGTGTCAATTGATTCATCATTTGTTGTTGTAGTTGATCCACCAGTTGTTTCTGACACAAGGCTTGTTGTTGATAGTTCAGTTGTACTTGAAGTTTCGTTGGCAGTTGATCCATCAGTTGGTGTTGTTGAGTCTCCTGTGGTTGTTTGTCCCTCAGCTGATGTTGTTAATCCTACAGTTGATACTCCGGTGTCAGCCGGTCCTTCGGTTAAACCTGTAAAACAAATAAAGATTGAACAATATAAAAAACTATGGTGAAAAAATAAAAGTTAGATGAAAGTATAAAGTTACAGTTTACTTACGAGTTGTTGCATTAGTTGTTTGAACTGGAGTTGTCAAAGTAGATGCTGTAAAAACAAATACAGATTGAACAATATAAAGAGCTATGCTACAATTATTAAAGTTAGATTCAAATATAAGGTTACTGTTTACTTACCAGTAGTTGTATTGGTTGTCGGAATGGAAGTTAGGAAATTTGATGCTGTAAAAACAAATAAAGATTGAACAATATTAAGAACGATGGTGAAAAAATTAAACGTCTGGTGTGAAGTAACCGGTTACAGTTTACTTACCAGTTGTTGCATTGGTCGTGGGAGCTGAAGTTGTAGTCAAAGCTGTTAAAAACAAAAGAATTAAAAATTAAAGATGGAATGAAATTAAAAAATGTGGTAAATAGAAAGTCAGCTGAAAATATGGTACCAACTATTCATATTTCTAATTGAAGCATTTGTTCATTCAGTTGACCCAAACCCAAACCCAAATCCCATAAAAACAAAGATAGATCATGAGAGACAGATTGTTGGTCCAACAGCGACAGGAATGAAGTGTCAGCCCCTTCATAACTTACCTATTACACTGACTGAGCTGGCATCAATAGAGACGTTCAAGGTACCGTCGTTAGATGCATTAACTAAGGTTTGTGCAACATCATCAGGCGTTGGTATTTGATCAGATGGTGCAGTGTTGTTCAACACTACCTCCACTATTGCTTCAGTTCCAACCATTCGTCTACCTGTCACAACTGGTCTGTATGAAAAATGTTTTTATCATTGCAGATGATGTCATTGTTTAAAATTAATGCATAAAATTCATGACTACAAGCCATGAAGCAAAAAGGTAGGAATTTTAAGATGTTAGGTGTTACCTGAACCCTACGACAATAACGCGTAGAAACACAACGCCAAAACGCCTCCTGTAGACGATTGTGAACTGCGTGAAAGAATCAGAAAGGTGAAGAGATCCAGTATTTTCCAATTAATAACTAAAAATTTGAAACTTCCTCAATGCACCTTCCTAAATGAGTATTGGTAAAATATCCCACTTACATCATTTACAATTACAGCTTCAAGCTGCTGGAACTGTTGGCTGTTTGGATCCTCGAGTGCTGGCTCAAATGGAACTATCAAAACTACTGCAATTACCACAGCCACTGGGGGAGCTGGAGTGGTAGTAGTAGTTGTGACCAAGGTGGTGGTAGAGCTAGTGGTGGTGGTTGTAGTGGTTGAAATATTACTGTTTGCATTAGTGATAGTAGATGTGGAAGGAGGAGTGGGAATAATGGTCATGTTATTAATAGTAGTGGCAGTAGTATCGATACTAACAGAGGTTGTAGTAGAAGTAGTAGTAGTATTGGTAGTGGCATTAGCAGTGGTATCATTAGTGGTAGTAGTAGTAGTAGGAGGAGTAGTATTAGCAGGAGTGCTTGAAATGTTAGCATTAATGGTAGGAGTAGAAGTAGTTCTGGTAGTAGTCATGGTGGTATTACTCGTAGTACTGATATCAGTAGTACTATTGGCACTAACAGAGGTCGTAGTAGTATCCGTAGAAGTAGTAGTATTGGTGCTGACACTAGCAGTAGTCTCATTAATTGTACTAGAGGTAGAAGGAAGAGTAGTAATATTGGTACTTGTACTGGCAGTGGTAGCATTAGTAGTAATAGGAAGAGTAGAAGTATCAGTCATCAGAATATTACTCATAGTGGTGACATTAGCGGCAGAAGAGGGAGTAGACATATTTGTACTGGCACTGGTAGTGATAACCTCATTACTGGTAGAGGTAGAAATAGGAATAGGAGTAACAGTATTCCCAATGGCAGTGGTAGCAGTGGTGAGAGGACTAGAAATAAGAGTATCTGTTGTTGATTCACTGATTGTTGTTGATTCTTGACTTGTAGTTAAAACTTCAGTGACAGAGGTGGGACTGGTGTCAATTGATTCATCATTTGTTGTTGTAGTTGATCCACCAGTTGTTTCTGACACAAGGCTTGTTGTTGATAGTTCAGTTGTACTTGAAGTTTCGTTGGCAGTTGATCCATCAGTTGGTGTTGTTGAGTCTCCTGTGGTTGTTTGTCCCTCAGCTGATGTTGTTAATCCTACAGTTGATACTCCGGTGTCAGCCGGTCCTTCGGTTAAACCTGTAAAACAAATAAAGATTGAACAATATAAAAAACTATGGTGAAAAAATAAAAGTTAGATGAAAGTATAAAGTTACAGTTTACTTACGAGTTGTTGCATTAGTTGTTTGAACTGGAGTTGTCAAAGTAGATGCTGTAAAAACAAATACAGATTGAACAATATAAAGAGCTATGCTACAATTATTAAAGTTAGATTCAAATATAAGGTTACTGTTTACTTACCAGTAGTTGTATTGGTTGTCGGAATGGAAGTTAGGAAATTTGATGCTGTAAAAACAAATAAAGATTGAACAATATTAAGAACGATGGTGAAAAAATTAAACGTCTGGTGTGAAGTAACCGGTTACAGTTTACTTACCAGTTGTTGCATTGGTCGTGGGAGCTGAAGTTGTAGTCAAAGCTGTTAAAAACAAAAGAATTAAAAATTAAAGATGGAATGAAATTAAAAAATGTGGTAAATAGAAAGTCAGCTGAAAATATGGTACCAACTATTCATATTTCTAATTGAAGCATTTGTTCATTCAGTTGACCCAAACCCAAACCCAAATCCCATAAAAACAAAGATAGATCATGAGAGACAGATTGTTGGTCCAACAGCGACAGGAATGAAGTGTCAGCCCCTTCATAACTTACCTATTACACTGACTGAGCTGGCATCAATAGAGACGTTCAAGGTACCGTCGTTAGATGCATTAACTAAGGTTTGTGCAACATCATCAGGCGTTGGTATTTGATCAGATGGTGCAGTGTTGTTCAACACTACCTCCACTATTGCTTCAGTTCCAACCATTCGTCTACCTGTCACAACTGGTCTGTATGAAAAATGTTTTTATCATTGCAGATGATGTCATTGTTTAAAATTAATGCATAAAATTCATGACTACAAGCCATGAAGCAAAAAGGTAGGAATTTTAAGATGTTAGGTGTTACCTGAACCCTACGACAATAACGCGTAGAAACACAACGCCAAAACGCCTCCTGTAGACGATTGTGAACTGCGTGAAAGAATCAGAAAGGTGAAGAGATCCAGTATTTTCCAATTAATAACTAAAAATTTGAAACTTCCTCAATGCACCTTCCTAAATGAGTATTGGTAAAATATCCCACTTACATCATTTACAATTACAGCTTCAAGCTGCTGGAACTGTTGGCTGTTTGGATCCTCGAGTGCTGGCTCAAATGGAACTATCAAAACTACTGCAATTACCACAGCCACTGGGGGAGCTGGAGTGGTAGTAGTAGTTGTGACCAAGGTGGTGGTAGAGCTAGTGGTGGTGGTTGTAGTGGTTGAAATATTACTGTTTGCATTAGTGATAGTAGATGTGGAAGGAGGAGTGGGAATAATGGTCATGTTATTAATAGTAGTGGCAGTAGTATCGATACTAACAGAGGTTGTAGTAGAAGTAGTAGTAGTATTGGTAGTGGCATTAGCAGTGGTATCATTAGTGGTAGTAGTAGTAGTAGGAGGAGTAGTATTAGCAGGAGTGCTTGAAATGTTAGCATTAATGGTAGGAGTAGAAGTAGTTCTGGTAGTAGTCATGGTGGTATTACTCGTAGTACTGATATCAGTAGTACTATTGGCACTAACAGAGGTCGTAGTAGTATCCGTAGAAGTAGTAGTATTGGTGCTGACACTAGCAGTAGTCTCATTAATTGTACTAGAGGTAGAAGGAAGAGTAGTAATATTGGTACTTGTACTGGCAGTGGTAGCATTAGTAGTAATAGGAAGAGTAGAAGTATCAGTCATCAGAATATTACTCATAGTGGTGACATTAGCGGCAGAAGAGGGAGTAGACATATTTGTACTGGCACTGGTAGTGATAACCTCATTACTGGTAGAGGTAGAAATAGGAATAGGAGTAACAGTATTCCCAATGGCAGTGGTAGCAGTGGTGAGAGGACTAGAAATAAGAGTATCTGTTGTTGATTCACTGATTGTTGTTGATTCTTGACTTGTAGTTAAAACTTCAGTGACAGAGGTGGGACTGGTGTCAATTGATTCATCATTTGTTGTTGTAGTTGATCCACCAGTTGTTTCTGACACAAGGCTTGTTGTTGATAGTTCAGTTGTACTTGAAGTTTCGTTGGCAGTTGATCCATCAGTTGGTGTTGTTGAGTCTCCTGTGGTTGTTTGTCCCTCAGCTGATGTTGTTAATCCTACAGTTGATACTCCGGTGTCAGCCGGTCCTTCGGTTAAACCTGTAAAACAAATAAAGATTGAACAATATAAAAAACTATGGTGAAAAAATAAAAGTTAGATGAAAGTATAAAGTTACAGTTTACTTACGAGTTGTTGCATTAGTTGTTTGAACTGGAGTTGTCAAAGTAGATGCTGTAAAAACAAATACAGATTGAACAATATAAAGAGCTATGCTACAATTATTAAAGTTAGATTCAAATATAAGGTTACTGTTTACTTACCAGTAGTTGTATTGGTTGTCGGAATGGAAGTTAGGAAATTTGATGCTGTAAAAACAAATAAAGATTGAACAATATTAAGAACGATGGTGAAAAAATTAAACGTCTGGTGTGAAGTAACCGGTTACAGTTTACTTACCAGTTGTTGCATTGGTCGTGGGAGCTGAAGTTGTAGTCAAAGCTGTTAAAAACAAAAGAATTAAAAATTAAAGATGGAATGAAATTAAAAAATGTGGTAAATAGAAAGTCAGCTGAAAATATGGTACCAACTATTCATATTTCTAATTGAAGCATTTGTTCATTCAGTTGACCCAAACCCAAACCCAAATCCCATAAAAACAAAGATAGATCATGAGAGACAGATTGTTGGTCCAACAGCGACAGGAATGAAGTGTCAGCCCCTTCATAACTTACCTATTACACTGACTGAGCTGGCATCAATAGAGACGTTCAAGGTACCGTCGTTAGATGCATTAACTAAGGTTTGTGCAACATCATCAGGCGTTGGTATTTGATCAGATGGTGCAGTGTTGTTCAACACTACCTCCACTATTGCTTCAGTTCCAACCATTCGTCTACCTGTCACAACTGGTCTGTATGAAAAATGTTTTTATCATTGCAGATGATGTCATTGTTTAAAATTAATGCATAAAATTCATGACTACAAGCCATGAAGCAAAAAGGTAGGAATTTTAAGATGTTAGGTGTTACCTGAACCCTACGACAATAACGCGTAGAAACACAACGCCAAAACGCCTCCTGTAGACGATTGTGAACTGCGTGAAAGAATCAGAAAGGTGAAGAGATCCAGTATTTTCCAATTAATAACTAAAAATTTGAAACTTCCTCAATGCACCTTCCTAAATGAGTATTGGTAAAATATCCCACTTACATCATTTACAATTACAGCTTCAAGCTGCTGGAACTGTTGGCTGTTTGGATCCTCGAGTGCTGGCTCAAATGGAACTATCAAAACTACTGCAATTACCACAGCCACTGGGGGAGCTGGAGTGGTAGTAGTAGTTGTGACCAAGGTGGTGGTAGAGCTAGTGGTGGTGGTTGTAGTGGTTGAAATATTACTGTTTGCATTAGTGATAGTAGATGTGGAAGGAGGAGTGGGAATAATGGTCATGTTATTAATAGTAGTGGCAGTAGTATCGATACTAACAGAGGTTGTAGTAGAAGTAGTAGTAGTATTGGTAGTGGCATTAGCAGTGGTATCATTAGTGGTAGTAGTAGTAGTAGGAGGAGTAGTATTAGCAGGAGTGCTTGAAATGTTAGCATTAATGGTAGGAGTAGAAGTAGTTCTGGTAGTAGTCATGGTGGTATTACTCTTAGTACTGATATCAGTAGTACTATTGGCACTAACAGAGGTCGTAGTAGTATCCGTAGAAGTAGTAGTATTGGTGCTGACACTAGCAGTAGTCTCATTAATTGTACTAGAGGTAGAAGGAAGAGTAGTAATATTGGTACTTGTACTGGCAGTGGTAGCATTAGTAGTAATAGGAAGAGTAGAAGTATCAGTCATCAGAATATTACTCATAGTGGTGACATTAGCGGCAGAAGAGGGAGTAGACATATTTGTACTGGCACTGGTAGTGATAACCTCATTACTGGTAGAGGTAGAAATAGGAATAGGAGTAACAGTATTCCCAATGGCAGTGGTAGCAGTGGTGAGAGGACTAGAAATAAGAGTATCTGTTGTTGATTCACTGATTGTTGTTGATTCTTGACTTGTAGTTAAAACTTCAGTGACAGAGGTGGGACTGGTGTCAATTGATTCATCATTTGTTGTTGTAGTTGATCCACCAGTTGTTTCTGACACAAGGCTTGTTGTTGATAGTTCAGTTGTACTTGAAGTTTCGTTGGCAGTTGATCCATCAGTTGGTGTTGTTGAGTCTCCTGTGGTTGTTTGTCCCTCAGCTGATGTTGTTAATCCTACAGTTGATACTCCGGTGTCAGCCGGTCCTTCGGTTAAACCTGTAAAACAAATAAAGATTGAACAATATAAAAAACTATGGTGAAAAAATAAAAGTTAGATGAAAGTATAAAGTTGCAGTTTACTTACGAGTTGTTGCATTAGTTGTTTGAACTGGAGTTGTCAAAGTAGATGCTGTAAAAACAAATACAGATTGAACAATATAAAGAGCTATGCTACAATTATTAAAGTTAGATTCAAATATAAGGTTACCGTTTACTTACCAGTAGTTGTATTGGTTGTCGGAACGGAAGTTAGGAAACTTGATGCTGTAAAAACAAATAAAGATTGAACAATATAAAGAACGATGGTGAAAAAATTAAACGTCTGGTGTGAAGTAACCGGTTACAGTTTACTTACCAGTTGTTGCATTGGTCGTGGGAGCTGAAGTTGTAGTCAAAGCTGTTAAAAACAAAAGAATTAAAAAATAAAGATGGAATGAAATAAAAAAATATGGTAAATAGAAAGTCAGCTGAAAATATGGTACCAACTATTCATATTTCTAATTGAGGCATTTGTTCATTCAGTTGACCCAAACACAAACACAAATCCCATAAAAACCTCGACTGTTATGACACAAAGATAGATCATGAGAGACAGATTGTTGGTCCAACAGCGACAGGAATGAAGTGTCAGCCCCTTCATAACTTACCTATTACAGTGACTGAGCTGGCATCAATAGAGATGTTCAAGGTACCGTCGTTAGATGCATTAACTAAGGTTTGTGCAACATCATCAGGCGTTGGTATTTGATCAGATGGTGCAGTGTTGTTCAACACTACCTCCACTATTGCTTCAGTTCCAGCCATTCGTCTACCGGTCACAACTGGTCTGTATGAAAAATGTTTTTATCATTGCAGAGGATGTCATCGTTTAAATAAATGAAGGAAATTCATGACTGCAAGCCATGAAGCAAAACAGTAGGACTTATCAAATTTAGGTGTTACCTGAACCCTACGACAATAATGCGTAGAAACACATCGCCATAACGACTCCTGTAGACGATTGTGAACTGCGTGAAAGAATCAGAAAGGTGAAGAGATCCAGTATTTTCCAATTAATAACTAAAAATTTGAAACTTCCTCAATGCACCTTCCTAAATGAGTATTGGTAAAATATTCCACTTACATCATTTACAATTACAGCTTCAAGCTGCTGGAACTGTTGGCTGTTTGGATCCTCGAGTGCTGGTTCAAATGGAACTATCAAAACTACTGCAATTACCACAGCCAATGGGGGAGCTGGAGTGGTAGTAGTAGTTGTGACCAAGGTGGTGGTAGAGCCAGTATCTATTATTGATTCACTGATTGTTGTTGATTCTTGACTTGTAGTTAAAACATCAGTGACAGAGGTGGGACTGGTGTCAATTGATTCATCATTTGTTGTTGTAGTTGATCCACCAGTTGTTTCTGACACAAGGCTTGTTGTTGATAGTTCAGTTGTACTGATGGTAGTTGATCCATCAGTTGATGTTGTTGAGACTCTTGCCGTTGGTGATCCCTCAGCTGATGTTGTTGAGTCTCCTGTGGTTGTTGGTTGCTCAGTTGATGTTCTTAATCCTTCAGTTGAAGCTTCGGCATCAGCTGACTCTTCGGTGGAACCTTCGGTGTCAGTTGATCCTTCTGTTGAACCTTCGGTGTCAGCCGATCCTTCTGTTGAACCTTCGGTGTCAGTTGATCCTTCTGTTGAACCTTCAGTGTCAGCCGATCCTTCTGTTGAACCTTCGGTGTCAGTTGATCCTTCTGTTGAACCTTCGGTGTCAGTTGATCCTTGTGTTGAACCTTCGGTGTCAGCCGATCCTTCTGTTGAACCTTCGATGTCAGTTGATCCTTCTGTTGAACCTTCGATGTCAGCCGATCCTTCTGTTGAACCTTCGATGTCAACCGATCCCTCAGTTGAACTTTCGATGTCAGTTGATCCTTCTGTTGAACCTTCAGTGTCAGCCGATCCTTCCGCTGTACTTCCGTTATCAGCCGATCCTTCTGTTGAACCTTCGATGTCAACAGATCCTTCTGTTGAACCTTCAACGTCAGTTGATCCTTCTGTTGAACCTTCGGTGTCAGTTGATCCTTCTGTTGAACCTTCGGTGTCAGTTGATCCTTCTGTTGAACCTTCGGTGTCAGCCGATCCTTCTGTTGAACCTTCGATGTCAGTTGATCCTTCTGTTGAACTTTCGATGTCAACCGATCCCTCTGTTGAACTTTCGATGTCAGTTGATCCTTCTGTTGAACCTTCGGTGTCAGTTGATCCTTCTGTTGAACCTTCGGTGTCAGCCGATCCTTCTGTTGAACCTTCGATGTCAGTTGATCCTTCTGTTGAACTTTCGATGTCAACCGATCCCTCTGTTGAACTTTCGATATCAGTTGATCCTTCTGTTGAACCTTCAGTGTCAGCCGATGCTTCCGCTGTGCTTCCGTTATCCGCCGATCCTTCTGTTGAACCTTCGACGTCAATTGATCCTTCTGTTGAACCTTCAGTGTCAGCCGATCCTTCTGTTGAACCTTCGATGTCAAATGATCCTTCTGTTGAACCTTCGATGTCAGTCGATCCTTCTGTTGAACCTTCAATGTCAACCGATCCTTCTGTTGAACCTTCAACGTCAGTTGATCCTTCAATGTCAGCCGATCCTTCTGTTGAACCTTCGACGTCAGTTGATCCTTCTGTTGAACCTTCGATGTCAGCCGATCCTTCTGTTGAACCTTCGATGTCAGACGATGCTTCTGTTGAACCTTCAGTGTCTGCCGATCCTTCCGCTGTACTTCCGTTATCAGCCGATCCTTCTGTTGAACCTTCGATGTCTACAGATCCTTCTGTTGAACCTTCGATGTCCAACGATCCTTCTGTTGAACCTTCGACGTCTGTTGAACCTTCAGTCTCAGCCGATCCTTCTGTTGAACCTTCGATGTCAAATGATCCTTCTGTTGAACCTTCGACGTCAGTTGATCCTTCTGTTGAACCTTCGATGTCAAACGATCCTTCTGTTGAACCTCCATTGTCTGCCGATCCTTCTATTGATTCTCCGGTTTCAGCCGAACCTTCTGTTGAACCTTCGATGTCAGTTGATCCTTCTGTTGAACTTTCGGTGTCAGCCGATCCTTCTGTTGAACCTTCGGTGTCAGTTGATCCTTCTGTTGAACCTTCGGTGTCAGCCGATCCTTCTGTTGAACCTTCGATGTCAGTTGATCCTTCTGTTGAACCTTCGACGTCAGCCGATCCTTCCACTGTACTTCCGTTATCAGCCGATCCTTCTGTTGAACCTTCGATGTCAACAGATCCTTCTGTTGAACCTTCGATGTCAGACGATCCTTCTGTTGAACTTCCATTGTCTGCCGATCCTTCTATTGATTCTCCGGTTTCAGCCGATTCATCTGTTGAACCTTCGATGTCAGTTGATCCTTCTGTTGAACCTTCGGTGTCAGTTGATCCTTCTGTTGAACCTTCGATGTCAACCGATCCCTCTGTTGAACTTTCGATGTCAGTTGATCCTTCTGTTGAACCTTCAGTGTCAGCCGATCCTTCTGTTGAACCTTCGATGTCAAATGATCCTTCTGTTGAACCTTCGATGTCCAACGATCCTTCTGTTGAACCTTCGACGTCTGTTGAACCTTCAGTCTCAGCCGATCCTTCTGTTGAACCTTCGATGTCAAATGATCCTTCTGTTGAACCTTCGACGTCAGTTGATCCTTCAATGTCAGTTGATCCTTCTGTTGAACCTTCGATGTCAAACGATCCTTCTGTTGAACCTCCATTGTCTGCCGATCCTTCTATTGATTCTCCGGTTTCAGCCGAACCTTCTGTTGAACCTTCGATGTCAGTTGATCCTTCTGTTGAACTTCCGTTATCAGCCGATCCTTCTGTTGAACCTTCGACGTCAATTGATCCTTCTGTTGAACCTTCAGTGTCAGCCGATCCTTCTGTTGAACCTTCGATGTCAAATGATCCTTCTGTTGAACCTTCAATGTCAACCGATCCTTCTGTTGAACCTTCAACGTCAGTTGATCCTTCAATGTCAGCCGATCCTTCTGTTGAACCTTCGACGTCAGTTGATCCTTCTGTTGAACCTTCGATATCAGTTGATCCTTCTGTTGAACCTTCGATGTCAGCCGATCCTTCTGTTGAACCTTCGATGTCAGACGATCCTTCTGTTGAA
This sequence comes from Antennarius striatus, assembly GCF_040054535.1. Taxonomy (NCBI): domain Eukaryota; kingdom Metazoa; phylum Chordata; class Actinopteri; order Lophiiformes; family Antennariidae; genus Antennarius; species Antennarius striatus. The sequence goes on along the minus strand of NC_090798.1, from coordinate 12,588,171 downwards.
CCTTCAGTGTCTACAGATCCTTCTGTTGAACCTTCGATTTCCAACGATCCTTCTGTTGAACCTTCGACGATTGTTGAACCTTCAGTCTCAGCCAATCCTTCTGTTGAACCTTCGATGTCAAATGATCCTTCTGTTGAACCTTCGACGTCAGTTGATCCTTCAATGTCAGTTGATCCTTCTGTTGAACCTTCGGTGTCAGTTGATCCTTCTGTTGAACCTTCGATGTCAGCCGATCCTTCTGTTGAACCTTCGATGTCAACCGATCCCTCTGTTGAACTTTCGATGTCAGTTGATCCTTCTGTTGAACCTTCGGTGTCAGTTGATCCTTCTGTTGAACCTGCTGTGTCAGCCGATCCTTCTGTTGAACCTTCGATGTCAGTTGATCCTTCTGTTGAACTTTCGATGTCAACCGATCCCTCTGTTGAACTTTCGATATCAGTTGATCCTTCTGTTGAACCTTCAGTGTCAGCCGATGCTTCCGCTGTGCTTCCGTTATCCGCCGATCCTTCTGTTGAACCTTCGACGTCAATTGATCCTTCTGTTGAACCTTCAGTGTCAGCCGATCCTTCTGTTGAACCTTCGGTGTCAGCCGATCCTTCTGTTGAACCTTCGATGTCAGTTGATCCTTCTGTTGAACCTTCGACGTCAGCCGATCCTTCCACTGTACTTCCGTTATCAGCCGATCCTTCTGTTGAACCTTCGATGTCAACAGATCCTTCTGTTGAACCTTCGATGTCAGACGATCCTTCTGTTGAACTTCCATTGTCTGCCGATCCTTCTATTGATTCTCCGGTTTCAGCCGATTCATCTGTTGAACCTTCGATGTCAGTTGATCCTTCTGTTGAACCTTCGGTGTCAGTTGATCCTTCTGTTGAACCTTCGATGTCAACCGATCCCTCTGTTGAACTTTCGATGTCAGTTGATCCTTCTGTTGAACCTTCAGTGTCAGCCGATCCTTCTGTTGAACCTTCGATGTCAAATGATCCTTCTGTTGAACCTTCGATGTCCAACGATCCTTCTGTTGAACCTTCGACGTCTGTTGAACCTTCAGTCTCAGCCGATCCTTCTGTTGAACCTTCGATGTCAAATGATCCTTCTGTTGAACCTTCGACGTCAGTTGATCCTTCAATGTCAGTTGATCCTTCTGTTGAACCTTCGATGTCAAACGATCCTTCTGTTGAACCTCCATTGTCTGCCGATCCTTCTATTGATTCTCCGGTTTCAGCCGAACCTTCTGTTGAACCTTCGATGTCAGTTGATCCTTCTGTTGAACTTCCGTTATCAGCCGATCCTTCTGTTGAACCTTCGACGTCAATTGATCCTTCTGTTGAACCTTCAGTGTCAGCCGATCCTTCTGTTGAACCTTCGATGTCAAATGATCCTTCTGTTGAACCTTCAATGTCAACCGATCCTTCTGTTGAACCTTCAACGTCAGTTGATCCTTCAATGTCAGCCGATCCTTCTGTTGAACCTTCGACGTCAGTTGATCCTTCTGTTGAACCTTCGATATCAGTTGATCCTTCTGTTGAACCTTCGATGTCAGCCGATCCTTCTGTTGAACCTTCGATGTCAGACGATCCTTCTGTTGAACCTTCAGTGTCTACAGATCCTTCTGTTGAACCTTCGATTTCCAACGATCCTTCTGTTGAACCTTCGACGATTGTTGAACCTTCAGTCTCAGCCAATCCTTCTGTTGAACCTTCGATGTCAAATGATCCTTCTGTTGAACCTTCGACGTCAGTTGATCCTTCAATGTCAGTTGATCCTTCTGTTGAACCTTCGGTGTCAGTTGATCCTTCTGTTGAACCTTCGATGTCAGCCGATCCTTCTGTTGAACCTTCGATGTCAACCGATCCCTCTGTTGAACTTTCGATGTCAGTTGATCCTTCTGTTGAACCTTCGGTGTCAGTTGATCCTTCTGTTGAACCTGCTGTGTCAGCCGATCCTTCTGTTGAACCTTCGATGTCAGTTGATCCTTCTGTTGAACTTTCGATGTCAACCGATCCCTCTGTTGAACTTTCGATATCAGTTGATCCTTCTGTTGAACCTTCAGTGTCAGCCGATGCTTCCGCTGTGCTTCCGTTATCCGCCGATCCTTCTGTTGAACCTTCGACGTCAATTGATCCTTCTGTTGAACCTTCAGTGTCAGCCGATCCTTCTGTTGAACCTTCGATGTCAAATGATCCTTCTGTTGAACCTTCGATGTCAGTCGATCCTTCTGTTGAACCTTCAATGTCAACCGATCCTTCTGTTGAACCTTCAACGTCAGTTGATCCTTCAATGTCAGCCGATCCTTCTGTTGAACCTTCGACGTCAGTTGATCCTTCTGTTGAACCTTCGATGTCAGCCGATCCTTCTGTTGAACCTTCGATGTCAGACGATGCTTCTGTTGAACCTTCAGTGTCTGCCGATCCTTCCGCTGTACTTCCGTTATCAGCCGATCCTTCTGTTGAACCTTCGATGTCTACAGATCCTTCTGTTGAACCTTCGATGTCCAACGATCCTTCTGTTGAACCTTCGACGTCTGTTGAACCTTCAGTCTCAGCCGATCCTTCTGTTGAACCTTCGATGTCAAATGATCCTTCTGTTGAACCTTCGACGTCAGTTGATACTTCTGTTGAACCTTCGATGTCAAACGATCCTTCTGTTGAACCTCCATTGTCTGCCGATCCTTCTATTGATTCTCCGGTTTCAGCCGAACCTTCTGTTGAACCTTCGATGTCAGTTGATCCTTCTGTTGAACTTTCGGTGTCAGCCGATCCTTCTGTTGAACCTTCGGTGTCAGTTGATCCTTCTGTTGAACCTTCGGTGTCAGCCGATCCTTCTGTTGAACCTTCGATGTCAGTTGATCCTTCTGTTGAACCTTCGACGTCAGCCGATCCTTCCACTGTACTTCCGTTATCAGCCGATCCTTCTGTTGAACCTTCGATGTCAACAGATCCTTCTGTTGAACCTTCGATGTCAGACGATCCTTCTGTTGAACTTCCATTGTCTGCCGATCCTTCTATTGATTCTCCGGTTTCAGCCGATTCGTCTGTTGAACCTTCGATGTCAGTTGATCCTTCTGTTGAACCTTCGGTGTCAGTTGATCCTTCTGTTGAACCTTCGATGTCAACCGATCCCTCTGTTGAACTTTCGATGTCAGTTGATCCTTCTGTTGAACCTTCAGTGTCAGCCGATCCTTCTGTTGAACCTTCGATGTCAAATGATCCTTCTGTTGAACCTTCGATGTCCAACGATCCTTCTGTTGAACCTTCGACGTCTGTTGAACCTTCAGTCTCAGCCGATCCTTCTGTTGAACCTTCGATGTCAAATGATCCTTCTGTTGAACCTTCGACGTCAGTTGATCCTTCAATGTCAGTTGATCCTTCTGTTGAACCTTCGATGTCAAACGATCCTTCTGTTGAACCTCCATTGTCTGCCGATCCTTCTATTGATTCTCCGGTTTCAGCCGAACCTTCTGTTGAACCTTCGATGTCAGTTGATCCTTCTGTTGAACTTTCGGTGTCAGCCGATCCTTCTGTTGAACCTTCGACGTCAGCCGATCCTTCCGCTGTACTGCCGTTATCAGCCGATCCTTCTGTTGAACCTTCGATGTCAACAGATCCTTCTGTTGAACCTTCGATGTCAGACGATCCTTCTGTTGAACTTCCATTGTCTGCCGATCCTTCTATTGATTCTCCGGTTTCAGCCGATCCGTCTGTTGAACCTTCGATGCCAGTTGATCCTACTGTTGAACCTTCGGTGTCAGTTGATCCTTCTGTTGAACCTTCGATGTCAGCCGATCCTTCTGTTGAACCTTCGATGTCAACCGATCCCTCTGTTGAACTTTCGATGTCAGTTGATCCTTCTGTTGAACCTTCGGTGTCAGTTGATCCTTCTGTTGAACCTTCGGTGTCAGCCGATCCTTCTGTTGAACCTTCGATGTCAGTTGATCCTTCTGTTGAACCTTCGATGACAGCCGATCCTTCTGTTGAACCTTCGATGTCAACCGATCCCTCTGTTGAACTTTCGATGTCAGTTGATCCTTCTGTTGAACCTTCAGTGTCAACAGATCCTTCTGTTGAACCTTCGACGTCAGTTGATCCTTCTGTTGAACCTTCGGTGTCAGCCGATCCTTCTGTTGAACCTTCGATGTCAGTTGATCCTTCTGTTGAACCTTCGGTGTCAGTTGATCCTTCTGTTGAACCTTCGGTGTCAGCCGATCCTTCTGTTGAACCTTCGATGTCAACCGATCCCTCTGTTGAACTTTCGAAGTCAGTTGATCCTTCTGTTGAACCTTCTGTGTCAGCCGATTCTTCCGCTGTGCTTCCGTTATCAGCCGATCCTTCTGTTGAACCTTCGACGTCAATTGATCCTTCTGTTGAACCTTCAGTGTCAGCCGATCCTTCTGTTGAACCTTCGATGTCAAATGATCCTTCTGTTGAACCTTCAATGTCAACCGATCCTTCTGTTGAACCTTCAACGTCAGTTGATCCTTCAATGTCAGCCGATCCTTCTGTTGAACCTTCGACGTCAGTTGATCCTTCTGTTGAACCTTCGATGTCAGTTGATCCTTCTGTTGAACCTTCGATGTCAGCCGATCCTTCTGTTGAACCTTCGATGTCAGACGATCCTTCTGTTGAACCTTCAGTGTCTACAGATCCTTCTGTTGAACCTTCGATTTCCAACGATCCTTCTGTTGAACCTTCGACGATTGTTGAACCTTCAGTCTCAGCCAATCCTTCTGTTGAACCTTCGATGTCAAATGATCCTTCTGTTGAACCTTCGACGTCAGTTGATCCTTCAATGTCAGTTGATCCTTCTGTTGAACCTTCGATGTCAAACGATCCTTCTGTTGAACCTTCAACGTCAGTTGATCCTTCTGTTGAACCTTCGATGTCAGTCGATCCTTCTGTTGAACCTTCGATGTCAAATGATCCTTCTGTTGAACCTTCGACGTCAAACGATCCTTCTGTTGAACCTTCAACGTCAGTTGATCCTTCTGTTGAACCTTCGATGTCAGTCGATCCTTCTGTTGAACCTTCGATGTCAAATGATCCTTCTGTTGAACCTTCCATGTCAGACGATCCTTCTGTTGAACCTCCATTGTCTGCCGATCCTTCTATTGATTCTCCGGTTTCAGCCGAACCTTCTGTTGAACCTTCGATGTCAGTTGATCCTTCTGTTGAATTTTCGGTGTCAGCCGATCCTTCTGTTGAACTTTCGACGTCAGCCGATCCTTCCGCTGTACTTCCGTTATCAGCCGATCCTTCTGTTGAACCTTCGATGTCAACAGATCCTTCTGTTGAACCTTCGATGTCAGACGATCCTTCTGTTGAACTTCCATTGTCTGCCGATCCTTCTATTGATTCTCCGGTTTCAGCCGATCCGTCTGTTGAACCTTCGATGTCAGTTGATCCTTCTGTTGAACCTTCGGTGTCAGTTGATCCTTCTGTTGAACCTTCGATGTCAGCCGATCCTTCTGTTGAACCTTCGATGTCAACCGATCCCTCTGTTGAACTTTCGATGTCAGTTGATCCTTCTGTTGAACCTTCAGTGTCAGCCGATCCTTCTGTTGAACCTTCGATGTCAAATGATCCTTCTGTTGAACTTTCGACGTCAATTGATCCATCTGTTGAACCTTCAATGTCAGTCGATCCTTCAGTTGAACCTTCAATGTCAAGCGATCCTTCTGTTGAACTTTCAATGTCAAACGATCCTTCTGTTGAACCTTCAATGTCAGTTGATCCTTCAATGTCAGCCGATCCTTCTGTTGAACCTTCGATGTCAGTTGATCCTTCTGTTGAACCTTCGGTGTCAGCCAATCCTTCTGTTGAACCTTCGATGTCAGTTGATTCTTCTGTTGAACCTTCAATGTCAGCCGATCCTTCTGTTGAACCTTCAGTGTCTGCCGATCCTTCCGCTGTACTTCCGTTATCAGCCGATCCTTCTGTTGAACCTTCGATGTCAACAGATCCTTCTGTTGAATCTTCGATGTCAGTTGATTCTTCTGTTGAACCTTCAATGTCAGCCGATCCTTCTGTTGAACCTTCGATGTCAGACGATCCTTCTGTTGAACCTTCAGTGTCTGCCGATCCTTCCGCTGTACTTCCGTTATCAGCCGATCCTTCTGTTGAACCTTCGATGTCAAATGATCCTTCTGTTGAACCTTCGACGTCAGTTGATCCTTCAATGTCAGTTGATCCTTCTGTTGAACCTTCGATGTCAAACGATCCTTCTGTTGAACCTTCGACGTCAGTTGATCCTTCTGTTGAACCTTCGATGTCAGTCGATCCTTCTGTTGAACCTTCAATGTCAACCGATCCTTCTGTTGAACCTTCGATGTCAGTTGATTCTTCTGTTGAACCTTCAATGTCAGCCGATCCTTCTGTTGAACCTTCGACGTCAGTTGATCCTTCTGTTGAACCTTCGATGTCAGTTGATCCTTCTGTTGAACCTTCGATGTCAGCCGATCCTTCTGTTGAACCTTCGATGTCAGACGATCCTTCTGTTGAACCTTCAGTGTCTACAGATCCTTCTGTTGAACCTTCGATTTCCAACGATCCTTCTGTTGAACCTTCGACGTCTGTTGAACCTTCAGTCTCAGCCAATCCTTCTGTTGAACCTTCGATGTCAAATGATCCTTCTGTTGAACCTTCAACGTCAGTTGATCCTTCTGTTGAACCTTCGATGTCAGTCGATCCTTCTGTTGAACCTTCGATGTCAAATGATCCTTCTGTTGAACCTTCGACGTCAGTTGATCCTTCTGTTGAACCTTCCATGTCAGACGATCCTTCTGTTGAACCTCCATTGTCTGCCGATCCTTCTATTGATTCTCCGGTTTCAGCCGAACCTTCTGTTGAACCTTCGGTGTCAGTTGATCCTTCTGTTGAACCTTCGGTGTCAGCCGATCCTTCTGTTGAACCTTCGACGTCAGTTGATCCTTCAATGTCAGTTGATCCTTCTGTTGAACCTTCGATGTCAAACGATCCTTCTGTTGAACCTTCAACGTCAGTTGATCCTTCTGTTGAACCTTCGATGTCAGTCGATCCTTCTGTTGAACCTTCGATGTCAAATGATCCTTCTGTTGAACCTTCGACGTCAGTTGATCCTTCTGTTGAACCTCCATTGTCTGCCGATCCTTCTATTGATTCTCCGGTTTCAGCCGAACCTTCTGTTGAACCTTCGATGTCAGTTGATCCTTCTGTTGAACTTTCGGTGTCAGCCGATCCTTCTGTGGAACTTTCGACGTCAGCCGATCCTTCCGCTGTACTTCCGTTATCAGCCGATCCTTCTGTTGAACCTTCGATGTCAACAGATCCTTCTGTTGAACCTTCGATGTCAGACGATCCTTCTGTTGAACTTCCATTGTCTGCCGATCCTTCTATTGATTCTCCGGTTTCAGCCGATCCGTCTGTTGAACCTTCGATGTCAGTTGATCCTTCTGTTGAACCTTCGGTGTCAGTTGATCCTTCTGTTGAACCTTCGATGTCAGCCGATCCTTCTGTTGAACCTTCGATGTCAACCGATCCCTCTGTTGAACTTTCGATGTCAGTTGATCCTTCTGTTGAACCTTCAGTGTCAGCCGATCCTTCTGTTGAACCTTCGATGTCAAATGATCCTTCTGTTGAACCTTCGACGTCAATTGATCCATCTGTTGAACCTTCAATGTCAGTCGATCCTTCAGTTGAACCTTCAATGTCAAGCGATCCTTCTGTTGAACTTTCAATGTCAAACGATCCTTCTGTTGAACCTTCAATGTCAGTTGATCCTTCAATGTCAGCCGATCCTTCTGTTGAACCTTCGATGTCAGTTGATCCTTCTGTTGAACCTTCGGTGTCAGCCAATCCTTCTGTTGAACCTTCGATGTCAGTTGATTCTTCTGTTGAACCTTCAATGTCAGCCGATCCTTCTGTTGAATCTTCGATGTCAGCCGATTCTTCTGTTGAACCTTCAGTGTCTGCCGATCCTTCCGCTGTACTTCCGTTATCAGCCGATCCTTCTGTTGAACCTTCGATGTCAACAGATCCTTCTGTTGAATCTTCGATGTCAGTTGATTCTTCTGTTGAACCTTCAATGTCAGCCGATCCTTCTGTTGAACCTTCGATGTCAGACGATCCTTCTGTTGAACCTTCAGTGTCTGCCGATCCTTCCGCTGTACTTCCGTTATCAGCCGATCCTTCTGTTGAACCTTCGATGTCAAATGATCCTTCTGTTGAACCTTCGACGTCAGTTGATCCTTCAATGTCAGTTGATCCTTCTGTTGAACCTTCGATGTCAAACGATCCTTCTGTTGAACCTTCGACGTCAGTTGATCCTTCTGTTGAACCTTCGATGTCAAATGATCCTTCTGTTGAACCTTCGACGTCAGTTGATCCTTCTGTTGAACCTTCGATGTCAGTTGATTCTTCTGTTGAACCTTCAATGTCAGCCGATCCTTCTGTTGAATCTTCGATGTCAGCCGATCCTTCTGTTGAACCTTGAGTGTCTGCCGATCCTTCCGCTGTATTTCCGTTATCAGCCGATCCATCTGTTGAACCTTCGATGTCAACAGATCCTTCTGTTGAAACTTCGACGTCTGTTGAACCTTCAGTGTCAGCCGATCCTTCTGTTGAACCTTCGATGTCAGTCGATCCATCAGTTGAACCTTCGATGTCAGTCGATCCTTCAGTTGAACCTTCAATGTCAACCGATCCTTCTGTTGAATCTTCGATGTCAGTTGATCCTTCGGCTGTACCTCCGGTGTCAGCTGATCCGTCTGTGGAACCTTCAATGTCAACCGATCCTTCTGTTGAACCTTCAGTGTTAGCCGATCCTTCTGTTGAACCTTCGATGTCAACAGATCCTTCTGTTGAACCTTCGATGTCAACCGATCCTTCTGTTGAACCTTCGATGTCAACAGATCCTTCTGTTGAACCTTCGATGTCAAACGATCCCTCTGTTGAACCTTCGACATCAGTTGATCCTTCTGTTGAACCTTCGATGTCAAACGATCCTTCTGTTGAACCTTCGACATCAGTTGATCCTTCTGTTGAACCTTCGATGTCAAACGATCCTTCTGTTGAACCTTCGACGTCAGTTGATCCTTCTGTTGAACCTTCGATGTCAACCGATCCCTCTGTTGAATTTTCGATGTCAGTTGATCCTTCTGTTGAACCTTCGGTGTCAGCCGATCCTTCTGTTGAACCTTCGATGTTAGTTGATCCTTCTGTTGAACCTTCGATGTCAACCGATCCATCTGTTGAACCTTCGACATCAGTTGATCCTTCTGTTGAACCTTCGGTGCCAGCCGATCCTTCTGTTGAACCTTCGATGTCAACCGATCCCTCTGTTGAATTTTCGATGTCAGTTGATCCTTCTGTTGAACCTTCGGTGTCAGCCGATCCTTCTGTTGAACCTTCGATGTTAGTTGATCCTTCTGTTGAACCTTCGATGTCAACCGATCCATCTGTTGAACCTTCGACATCAGTTGATCCTTCTGTTGAACCTTCAATATCAGCCGATCCATCTGTTGAACCTTCAATGTCAGTTGATTCTTCTGTTGAATCTTCGATGTCAGTTGATCCTTCGGCTGTACCTCCGGTGTCAGCTGATCCATCTGTGAAACCTTCAATGTCAACCGATCCTTCTGTTGAACCTTCAGTGTTAGCCGATCCTTCTGTTGAACCTTCGATGTCAACCGATCCTTCTGTTGAACCTTCGATGTCAAACGATCCTTCTGTTGAACCTTCGACATCAGTTGATCCTTCTGTTGAACCTTCGATGTCAAACGATCCTTCTGTTGAACCTTCGACATCAGTTGATCCTTCTGTTGAACCTTCGATGTCAAACGATCCTTCTGTTGAACCTTCGACATCAGTTGATCCTTCTGTTGAACCTTCGGTGCCAGCCGATCCTTCTGTTGAACCTTCGATGTCAGTTGATTCTTCTGTTGAACCTTCGATGTCAGTTGATTCTTCTGTTGAACCTTCAATGTCAGCCGATCCTTCTGTTGAATCTTTGATGTCAGTTGATCCTTCGGCTGTACCTCCGGTGTCAGCTGATCCTTCTGTGGAACCTTCAATGTCAACCGATCCGTCTGTTGGACCTTCGATGTCAACCGATCCTTCTGTTGAACTTTCGATGTCAGTTGATTCTTCTGTTGAACCTTCAGTGTCAGCCGATCCTTCAGTTGCACCTTCGGTGTCAGCCGATCCTTCTGTTAAACCTCCGTTATCAGCCGATCCTTCTGTTGAACCTTCGATATCAGTCGATCCTTCTGTTGAACCTCCGTTTTCTGCCGATCCTTCTGTTGAACCTTCGGTGTCAGCCAATTCTTCGGTTGCACTCTCGATGTCGGCCAATACTTCTGTTGAACCTTCGGCGTCAGCTGATCCGTCTGCTGTACTTCCGGTGTCAGCCAATCCTTCGGTTGAACCTCCAGTGTCCACCGATCCTTCTGTTGATCCTCCTGTGTCAGCCGATCCTTCTTTTGAACCTTCGGTGTCAGCCGATCCTTTGGTTGAACCTCCAGCATTAGCCGATCCTTCTGTTGGACTTTCAGACATATCTGGAATTTGTGCTTGTGTTTCCATTATAAAATGAAGCCCTAAAGTGACTGTGGGTAAAGAACAGGGGGAGTGATATGTTTAATATAACATCCTTTTGAAAATGTATTTTCTAGAGCATTATTGACACTTTCATGTCTTTATTTTTTTATTCATTAAAAACTAACTTACCTGTAAGTAGTAGCGAAGTTGATAAATTTGGTCCAACACCCATTTTGTCAACTTTTGAACCTGCAACTTTTGACAGGACAGTGACTCACTTTCAAACAACGTATTTGAACAGCAAAGATCATAAAGTATTTGATTTTTAAGCAGTTATAACCGCTTTTCTAAATATATAACATAAGCAAGGTTATTTGCTTTTCATTTTCATGTTTCAGTCCATTTAAAATGTTTCATATACCACGGGTTGAAGGACTTACCTTGATCTTACTGATGTTCTACAGAATCTTTTAAGGTATGGAGTAATTATCAAGAAAAGACACTGAATTTCTAATGATTAGTAATTCCCAGTGCATATAATAATTTTGAGCCAGCAAATCAAAACTGATTAAAAGAAAGTGAAAAACAAAGAAATCAAAAATTAGTTTTTCTGTTTATGTGACCTTATCAAGTGTTCATTATTATGTATCGATACAAAAATATCGTACAAAATGTACAAAAAAGAATTTAATTCTTGTTTTCAGTAAGTATGTTTCTAAAAATAATTTGACTGTTTACCTTTCATTGAGCATTCAAAACAAATCATTAACGTGCATAATAATTCAGTAGAAAATGTTTTGAATGTAAACAGCAGAGTGTAACATTTTCTATTCAATAAATTGTCTCTATATCAAATATAATGAGAGAAAATTACTCACCAACAGCAATACTTGAATGAAGAAAATATCAGATCAGTTACAGTGTTTCCAGATTTCACATAATTCTTTAATTGACTCCGTCCAGAGCCTTCTTGTAACCCAATTCTAGTTTACATTGATATCAAAACTGAAACAAGGAAATACTGTGAAAGAAGTCAGACACAACTAATAGATTTAGAGATGAACATATTTGGGGTTTTACACACATGTTCTGAAGGCTTTCAGGATTAACGAACAAAGAAACCAGGAAGTGATGAAAGACAACTGACATTAACCTGAGAAAAGTGATATAGTGATAGTACGTCTAGGACTGTGTGTACATTATATTAAATATTATGTTTCTTTTCGTGTTTTTTTAATATAAGTAAATCCTGTGATCTACATAATCCTTTAGCTGATTTGTTATCAGTGTAGTCTTTTGGAAAGGACAAAGATGGAAAGACATGAGGATATAATTGGTCTAACCACCGCAGACATTCACTTTGACAGTCCTTGATATATCCATGCACAATGCTGATAGCATCACGTAAACCTTTCCTGAAAATCTGAACAATCAGTGTTAGAATCTTTTTGTAATTTTACTTGGCACAAGGATTGAACTGCACAACCCGCTGCACTCTAAGGAAGGATCAAAAACTGCTGTCACAAAAATTAAGTGGAACCTGGTGATGAGGAAAACACTGAGAAAACTCTCATGAATGGCTAAGCAAATGGCTAGAGCTACCACGGCTAATGGCTAGAGCCACTAGCCGTAAACAAGTTGGGCCTTTCATTCCCTCCATCATCATGGAGAATGTGATGCATGAACTGACGGCACAGTGCAAGACTGAGCAGCGCTACAGGAAAACTTGCTTGTTCGTCTTCTTTTGTGGCTAATAGGCAACACGCCCAACGCTAACAAGCTGACCAGCTTCTCCTCCACACGAGCCAACTGGGACATGAGCACTGCTGGTGAGAATAAAGGATAGATGCTGCCACTTGGGCCATGAGATTGTGAAAGCAATGCTTTTGGGATCTGGAGCTAACCGCATTTAGAATCATGCCCTACTACTTGGTGCATGACTTTTCACATTTCATTGTCCTGGCTGTCTATATTCCAGAGGGCAGACCCTGAAACAGCATGTGAGACCATCCATACCACCACCATTGCTCTTTGGACATGGTACTCAGAGGCTCTTTTTATCATCATGTCAGGTGACTTAAATCACGTAACCTTAGACACGTCACTACCTACAATGGTCAATTCTGTAGACTTCCTCACATGGAAAAACAGACCAATTCATTTGTTATACACTAATGCCAAAGAGGCACACAAAGCCACCCCCTCCCTCCACTACATAAATCAGATTATAACCTGGTGCATCTGCAGCACACATACATCGCTCTGGTGAAGAGGTTGTCAGTTACAACCCGGCATGTCAGGAGATGGTCCCCCGAAGCTGAGGAGACACTTAAGGACTACTTCCAGACCATAGACTGTGATGTTATAGTGGGCTCAAATGGGGAAAAACGTCAAGGGGGCTGTTCGGTGCAGTTACATTAACTTCTATGTGGACACGGTGGTCCCTGTCAGGAGAGTCAAGTGCTACCCTAATAATTAACCCTGGGTGACAAAGAAGGTCAAAACTGTTCTGAACAGGAATAAGCAGGTATTTATTTAGTACTGGGCGACATGGTGGTGCAGTGGGTAGCGCTGTCGCCCCACAACACGGCGGGTCCGGGTTCGAGTCCCGCTCTGTGCGGAGTTTGCATGCTCTCCCCGTGTCTGCGTGGGTTCTCCCCGGGTTCTCTGGCTTCCTCCCACCTCCAAAAGCATGTGCTTCGGGTTGATTGGCCGGTCCCAAATTGCCCGTAGGAGTGATCGTGTGTGCATGGTTGTCCGTCTTTGTGTGTGGCTCCATGGTGCACTGGCATTGTGCCCAGAGTGTCCCCCGCCCCACACCCTATGTCAGCTGAGTTAGGCTCCCGTGACCCGCTACGGCGGATGAAACGGTAGAAAATTAATGAAGGAATGAGGAAGGCTCAGAAAGCAGTAAGACTGCCTGAGGGAGGCCAAGACAGGATAGAAGAGTAAACTGGAAAAACCAGCTGGGGTGGGGGAGGTGTGGAGTACCACCTCAAATTCACTGGGTATGGCAGAGGGGGCAGTACAGTGGACAGGAACGTGGAGCGAGCTGATGGACTGAACAGCTTGTTAAATCAGTTCAGCTCCCCCTCCACTCCCTCCTCCTCATTTTGGACGTCCTCCGGCCCTACAGACAACTTTGTGCATGGCTCTTTCTCTCTTTCTACCTCTTGTACCCCTCCCGAGCCCACTCCAGAAGTTGCTGCACATAACTGACCCATTTTGTCCATTTCACTCGCTGGACCCCCTACTTCACTGGATTCAGCAGAACTACTACTATCTGCACTAATCCAAACATACTGTTGACCAGATGACATCAAAGCTGTGGAGGCTCCATCCTAGGAAGGGAGCCGAACCAGACGAAGGCCTCTCCAAGACATTTTCGGCCTGTGTTGCTGAATTGGGAGACTCTCTTGAGGCGGCAGTTGCTCAGTCCACTGGGTCTTGGGCTGGTTTCCAAGCCCATGTGGACCTAAGCATTTTGACTGGCAGTGGAGAGGTGCCAGTTCACCTCCTGAGCACTACTGAGGTGCCCTTGAGCTAGGCACCATCCCCTTACAAGTTGCTCATTGGGCAGACCATGAAGAAGCTTCCTGCTGTTTTACCTCTCACTTCCCGCTGTTTTATCTGCATGCCTACAGGCCCCATGTGTGTGTGTTTCAGGACCTGTATACAAAAAGGAAAAAGGACATGGAATGGCTTAACCGACTCATCCACCTGGTTGGTTCTGTGGTTGGTCAGAGCCTGTACTTGCTGGACACAGTGGAAAGGAGGACCATGTCCAAGTTCAGAGCAATCCTGGGGACCACCAGCCAACCCAACTAGCCAACTAGGTCATCAAGAAGCTGACGAAATGGGGGGAGGAGATAGATTTTTGTTACACTGTAGTGGAACTGGGTTGTAAATGGTCTAATTCAGATGATGACGGTTCTCATGATGGATGTGTCTTGCCCACCATGTCGCTGTACATTTCTGCTTTTTGAATTTTTTTCTCATTTAGATGTAGTTTTGCAAGTTTTTTTAGTTGTCTATTATATGTTCCCTGGTGTTTTCCAAAAGCTGTTGAGTCGATCCACTGGACGTTAAGAAAGTTCTTGAAGACGTTTTGTCTCTCATCCAACAGACTTCTTCAGTTCAGACAGTGGCTGATAATGTCCCAGCTTATAAACCCTGTGGGGTGAGGTCACTGCATTTGTGTAAATGTGCACCTGCGTGTTTATTTTTATGCCCGAGGTTGTGTATTCATCTTGTCTCTGTAGTGTAATTGTTTTCTCTTACAGTCAGTGAGCTTTTTAGATGACGTCGTCTGCGTGCTTATACCTCCGCTCTTGTAGATCACCAAAAGTTCCTGCCTTTTCTGGAAGAAGGTATTCATTATACCCATGTCAATCTTTTTTGCAAATTCTACCAGCATCTGCCCCTCCAAGTTCCGGATGCCAAACTTACCCATCACTTGTTCATCACCTTTCCTTCCCCAACGTGTGCATTAAACTCCGCACCAACCTTCAACCTCCATTCAGAATTTGTTCAATGTTCAAATAAAATAATTATTTAGTGGGTGGCGAAGGATTCTCAGCTCAGTTATGCACTTGGTGCAATAAATTGTTAACGAAACTTTGACAACACTGTGAAGTAAGCATGCAACCAACAATAGAAATGCCATCCAGACACTATCAGCACCAGATGGTTGTATAACATGCTTGCTAAGGTGAACCATGTATTGAATGACTTCTAGCGTTCCTTTTCGCATGTTTGTGGTGGTTAGACCAGTTATACACTCATCCAAAGAGTCACGGAAGTGATGGAGGGAAAACCCAAAGCATGACAGTAAGAGTGAAATCCAAATCCCTGTTTTAATAAAAAAAAAACAGTGTTCACAAAACAAAATAATCACTCCAAGCAGGCAGAAAAATCCGACAAAAAGCAGACAGGTAGGCAGAATCAGAATCTAGTAGGCAACACAGAAACAGGAATACTAGAAAGTAGCATTAACACTAACACACAGAGAACTGAAGGGTGAACAGAGTATGTGTAACGTGGAGGCTGATTGGAGGATGGGTAGTTGGTGACTGTAACAACACAGAAATGACTGGAATAAATTGATTACCCACAGAGATAGGGACAAGGGTCTGAAGGGTACTGGTACAAGCAATGGTAGCGTTAGTGGTAGGAAGCGGAGAAGGATCAGCTCTGGTACTAGTAGCAGTAGGCTCTGTAGTTGTGGTACGGGTAGCAGGGGAAGGAGTTGTAGTTGAAGAAGTACTAGCAGTGGCATCATTGGTAGTAATAGTGGTAGTAAGAGGAGTAGAAGTATTTGTAGTGGTACTAGGAGTGGTAGTATTTGTGGTAGTAGTTGTAGTAGGAGGAGGAGTAGTATTGGTACTGGTATTAGCAGTTGTAGCATTTCTGTTTGTAGAGAAACTAGGAGTAGTAGTAGTAGTCCTATGACAACTAGTCATAGCATCCATGATTGTGATAACAGTAGGAGGGTCAGAAGCTATTAGTAGTAGTACTGCTATTGTTGGCATTAGTGGTCAGGGTGACAGTAGGGGCACTAGCTGATCTTGAAACATCGGTTGCTATTACTGCATCAATTGTTGTTGCTGCGTCTGCGGTTTTAGTTGGAATGTCAAGAGTAACAGAGTTGGAAGTTAAGTCAATGCTGAAAGCAGTTTGAAGGTGTGGCAATCAAAACTTAAGCAAACTAATTATCATTGGCAACAAGAGAATACTGAGACGTGAGATTGTTTTTGTTGTCAACTGATACGTCAGTTGTGGATGTCGATGCTTCAGTTGTGGATCCACTACAATGTGCCCTTGCGCATTCGCGCATTAACACTTGCGACTTCACCTCATGGCAGATTTTTGGTAGGCAGTCACATGATACCGTACGCGCATTCTATTGGCTGACAGCATCGTGAAGTGCGCTACGTTCCGTGAGTCTCTGACTCATGTTAGACACAAAAGTGCTTTAAACAGTCTATCAGAGTGTGGCAAAAGGTAATACAGATAGAAAGTGGTTTAATAACAGTATGCGGAAGGTTAATAAACATTTAAATTACTGTAAATAATAAGATAAAAAGTTTGTCGCTATATTGCGGAATTCATTCGTCGCGTGTGGTTCCTAGAACGTATTAACCGCGAGGAATGAGGGATCACTGTTTTCGTGAATTCATTGATTGTTATAAAACTTTGAGATGTTACTACAGGTGTTGTTGATGCACCAGTTGATGAACTTCCACTTACTGTTCATGTATCAGTTGTTGACACCATGGTTGTTGTCTCATCCACCAATTGTTTGTTGCACATGGGTTACTGATGATCCATCAGTTGTTGCGCAAGTTGTTTTTGAACTTCCAAATGTTGTTTCTTCATCTGTTGTTGTTACACTGATTGTTGGTGGTATATCAATTGTTGTAGACCCAGTATTGATTGTTGTTGATCCATCGGTACAATTTATTGAGCCTCCTGTTTTTTCAGGCATTTCCGTAGTTGCTGTTATAAAATCAATATAATATATTGTGCACTAATCTTGCCCTATCTGAACTATTGTGCTGAAGTCTGGGGAAACACATTTAAAAGTGGCTTGCAACCTTTATTCCTGACCCAGAAAAGAGCCTTGAGAATTATTCACAATGAACATTATAGAGCTCACACAAACCACTTATTTATCAAATCTAAACCACTGAAAATACATGACATCATCAGCTACAAAACTATGCAACTTATGTATAAAGCAGCCAATAACAATTGACCTCAAAACGTACAATCACAAATACAGACTAATAAATCCAGTTGTCAACTAAGAGAAAATACAGCATTTGTACAGAAAAAAGCAAGAACAACATTAAAAATATTTTTATTATCGTTCACTGGTGTCAAACTCTGGAATAAACTGGATAATGAAATTAGGAGTATGGGAACTCTAACTGCCTTTAAAAAAGCATTTAAAAACATGATTTTGCAAGGTTATAATTCTGACGTGAATGAGGGTTAAAGGACTCCATTGTTATGGCGATTAAACTTCATGTTGTCAATCCTGTGAAACAAATGTCACTGTAACCTTTGTGCAGTAACTGAGTACATGCAAGATGTTATGACTGCTACAAAAGTGGAAAGGAAAGGAATGCTGAGTAAACAAGGACACTACTGACCAGAAACAACCCTTGAAAGGAATTACAAAATGAACATTAACAAAATTTGGACTCTTCTCAATAATTGATAAAGAGGTGTGCAAAGATGCATGCCTATTGGACTAAATAGACAGATTAAATCAACAATGTACCAGAATAAAATAATTGAAATTGATATGTGACATGCAATGTATGAATTGGTTGACAATGTGCTGTAATGAGAGAGATGTTGATGATTTAGGGGACGGGAACCTCACAAGCCAATGGCTTCTACCCGTCAACCTTTTTTTTTCTTTTCGGATGTTGTTGCTGATGTTCTAACACTGATGAAAGTAAAATCTGTTGTACTAACATGTCTGGAAAGAAGAAAATAAACTGAATTAATTAATTAATTAAAAAATTAAAAATGAAGCCCGACAGCTGTGAAAAAAAGACAAAAGGAGTGTTGTGTTTAAAATACGATTCCTTTTAAAATTTATTTTCTGCAACGCTATTGCCACCTTCACTTTTTGCCTTTGTTATTTAGTTAAGACTAACCTATCTGTGTTAACTAGCTTAAGTATGAGACAGATTGGTACCTTTTGTTATCCTAACTGATCCTTATTTTTTCAACTTTAGAACCTGCAACATTTAACAAGACAGTGACTAATAAAGTACATGAGCAGCGAGTGTTCATGTCATATACTACAGTGTGAATTATATTCACAACATCTATTCTTAAAGATGTTGTGAAGACGCTAGTATTATACAAGTATTATACATTATATTTAGTAATTATCAGGAAATGACATTTCATGTTTCAAAAGATGATCTTCTACATACTGGACTTTTGAGAAAACCAAATTATAACATGACAATACAAACAGTGAAGATAAAAAAAAACAATAAGGAATTTTAATTCCCCTTACGTGGCCTTGAAAAATGTACATCACTCTATACAAAGCATCATGGTTTCAGTTAGTTTTGGCTCCAAATAGTGGAAATCGATGTTATCCAACATCCAATGGATCAACACGTTTGGTCAACAAAATATTTATTATTTAAGGTAATTTAAACGTTTATGAACCCTCCCTATATTGATATTAATCCACCTTCTATCTGTATTACCTTTTCCCACACTCTTATAGACTGTTTAAAACATTTTTGTATTAAAGAAAAGTGTCTCTCTACACAGATTTCTGTTGGTTCCGAGCAGATGGATCTGGTGGAGATTAACGTTACGACAGTTACGGAATGCGAAAATTTGCAGGGCACTGAACAATAAAGGGAGTGGCTTTTTTGAGGAAGTTGGACAAGTTAAGGAACAAGTTGGCGCATTACAGGGCCAACCAGGAAGTGATTAAACAAGATTTATCAAGAAAGAAAGCTTGAGTCAAACTGATAAAAGTGATTGAAACCACTCTCACATGTCAACAATATATATGAAAGTACACAAAAGGTTAGCTTAGTTAAATGATTAGCATAAATGATTGAAACTAGGGGAAACCACTAACCTTTTTCTGTTCATGACATCATCATGTGATCTTCCTACCAGCCCCTCTTAAATTTGCATATACTACCATCTCAGTACACATTAAATGGTTAATTATGATTTACATAAGATTTACTACCTTTAGACACAACCAGGATTTGTAGCAAGGTTGCTGGCTGCAAGTTACGGCTTCAGATTTACCTCCATACACGAGAAAGGTACAGTATCAGTCCTAATGTGGTTGAAGGAGTTTTACCAAAAATCTTTGAAATCTTTTGTCTCATTTAATACTATACTTAACTGTAAATATTTAAAATGAGGATTGGATCATAGCTATAAAAGGAAAGACTCGGGGCCACACAGCAACAATTACATATGTGTAAAATAGCATAATCTACCCAGGGGAGAGAAGAAAAGCTGAATATATGGCCAATGTTTTCTTTGGCTGTCCTGTGATTTAAGGTACCTGACACCGTCAGCTCTTAGACACATTCATAGTTGTGACGCAGTTGTCACTGTGTTTATCTCTCTACTTCATATGGGTGTGGTGTTGATTTTAGATGCACCAAGGAACGCTAGTCGGTTTGCCATTATTTCTGTCATATGAGGCACAAGGTATGGCTGCAAAGCATGTTTATGTGTAACTAAGGAAACTGATGCTTTAAAGCACTGCACAACAACTGAGGTGAACTCAACTCTCAGCTTGTCTTACGAAATTATTGAAAACCAACAACCTAACCTGTATTACAGGGAGGTTGACGTTGTTTTTATTTATTTATTTTTCAGACATGTTAATATAACAGACTCCAGACCTTCATCACTTTTACAACAGCAACATCCGAAAAATAAAGGCCTGACGGGAATCAACAAATATCTCTCTCATTATAGTATGTTGTCAACCAACTCAGACATTAAGTGTTTTCAACCAATTCATACATTGAATTTGGACATACGTTCATACTCTTATCCACTTCCAGATATTAGCCTTTGTCCCTAATATAACCAAGAGCATAACCATGTTCACATTCTTCCTAGGAACAACAAGGTTTGTTAAGGCCATAGATAGTCAAAACAAGAAGTTGACCATGCCAGTGTTCTTCACAAGAATATAACGATCATGTTAACCTCACTCAGCAGACAGTGTTTACCCAAGAATTAAACACTCTCTGACACTTCGACAGTATGATGTTGAAGTAGATGGAAAAAAATTATATGTTTAGAATATTTTAAATTCTAACTCATGATAAATGTAACCTTATGGGCATTACTCTTATTAGGTCATAAGAGTGTATAATCGTATGACCTATAAATCAGTCAACCTTAAAAGTACTTAAAAGTACTTCTGTTCAAAAACAGTAGCTTCAAGAATGTACATACGTAGATGTAGGGTCTCATCTTGTAAATTTTGTAATTTTGTAAGTAGAAGGTTTAAAAATGCCAGAGGTGTTCTGATGACAGCACAAAAATGAAAACTAGAACTACAGATACCTTTGCTTTCGGGAAGCATGCTCCGGTGATGACAGGAAGAATGTGGTGCATCCTGTTCATCAACTACGAGACCTTGCCAGATTAGACAAGATATCTATGACGCCAAGCACTGAAATCTATCACTTGTTCCTGAAATACTGCACCTCTATAGAACTGTTCATTGTTTTAATGGTGTGACGGAAAACGGACAACATTCCTTAGTGGAGTGTTCATGGGTTCAATGTTGGCAAACATGCGGGATTACTGCAGAAGCTGCTTGAATAGAAACCACAAGAAATGGAACACTGTATAAAGTATCATATTAATGGTTATATACATAACATATTTAATGTTATTTGATTTATTTATTTTTATTAATATCTACTGAACCTTCATCCATCAATCCATTTTCTTGAGGACGAGGTGATCGCAATCATCATGTCTAAAGCTGCTTCTCTGCTTTGTGGGTCTCCATTCTGCTGGAACCTATCCCAGCTGGCTCCTGGCGAGAGGCGGAGTGCACCCCAATTATGACGCCAATTCATCACAGGGCACATCAAAGGTAAACAAACAAAGCTTGTGAACAATGTGGTGCGACCAGTTCATGTAAGCTGCATGGGTTTTTTTGTTGTTGTGTTTTTGGTTTTGGTTTGTTTTTTTTGAGGGAGGAGGAAGCCAGACAAACTGGAGAGAACCCACACAGAGAACAAACTTCTGTCCGGAAATGTTGAAATCCCCTCAATTAAGATTAGAAAAAATAGCTGAAAGAAGGTTAAAAAGATGTCACTTCTGTACAACTAACAAAAGAAATAAAGATACCAGGTGAATAATTAAGCTTTGCAGCATAATAGATTTTATAAGAAGAATGAGCAGCAATATCATCAGGGCTTTGAATGATTCAAAAGCTGAAAAAATTATCAAAACTGAACAGAAATCAAAAATGATTAGCTTTGCAGTGATATTCAAATTTAAGTTTTAATGTAGAAAATTTGAAGGATGAAAGAGGAAGATGAATAAATGAATGAATGATATTTTCCTTTTGTGGATTTTTCTGGTTTTCATATTTTTGAATTTTTTTTTTTTTAAATCTGCTGAAAGAATTTAAATTTCTTTTGTACTTTTTGAATTTTATTTGGCTGATGCTTTGCAATGAAAAACTACAATAATCACATTGTATGCCTCTTGAAGTTTTGACATCCTGGGTTTGATAAAACTTTCAATTTGAGGATGATTGGTATATGTTGCTCCAGCCAATGAAATCCACACATCCTTGTGAGTGACTGTCCCAGGTACTAAACATTTTCCTAGACGTTCATGAGGTGCACAGATCACACTGGAGTTTCTGGTAACACTCCATGCAGAAAGGAACCCAGATTTTTCTTGCTGTGAGACAACGGTCCCACTGCACCGCCATGCTGCTCTTACACTGACTTAATGCACCAAAAGTAAAGAGCACATATATTTATGTCACACATCCATTCATCCATCTTCCACCGCTTATCCGTAGTCGGGTCGCGGGGGCAGCAGCTTCAACAGGGAGCCCCAAACTTCCCTTTCCCACATCCACCAGCTCTGACTGGGGGATCCCAAGGCGTTCCCAGGCCAGTGTTGAGATATAATCCCTCCACCTGGTCCTGGGTCTGCCCCGAGGTCTCCTCCCAGCTGGACGTACCAGAAACACCTCCCTAGGGAGGCGTCCCAGAGGCATCCACACCAGATGCCCAAACCACCGCAACTGACTCCTTTCCACGCGAAGGAGCAGCGACTCTACTCTGAGCCCCTCGCGAACAGCAGTGTTTCTACCTTATCTCTAAGGGAGACACCAGCTATCCGTCTGAGAAAGACCATTTCAGCCGCTTGTATCCGCGATCTCGTTCTTTCGGTCATGACCCATCGCTCATGACCATAGGTGAGGGTAGGAATGAAGATTGAACGGTAGATGGAGAGCTTTGCCTCTTGGTTTAGCTCCCTCTTTTGACAACAGTGTGTTAAAGCGACTGAAATACCGCTCCTGCTGCCCCAATTCTCCGTCCAATCTCACGCTCCATTGTTCCCTCACTCGTGAACACGACCCCAAGATACTTAAACTCCTTCACTTGTGGAAGGACCTCATCCCCACATATTTCCAGATTAATCATTCATCGGTTAGATTAGGTGTTCAGAAGTCTGGGAAATTACAGGATTTTCTGATTGCATCTCAGTAATCCGTACTAATATCACGTCATCGTTGTCACTCATGAAAGGATAATAACAATAAAAATAATAACATCATCCACCATGTCAGCGATGCTTGTTGTCACCACTGACATGTCATATACAGTTGCCCAATCAGATGCCCTCCTCTTCATCATATAGGGGTTACACTCATCTCTGGAGGCTAGTGCATCTGACACTATCAACCACAATGAATTAAATCTGAATTTAGCAACATATTCAAAAAGGCTTATCAGTTGAATTTTCTTTGGTGAAATTTTTTTACATCTTAATAAAATGCTATTATAATTCTATTATTATTCATATTGCTCTTTGTCTGTGTTGAGTGTTTCCTCTCAGTGATTATTTTTATATTTATTGATTTACAAATGAGTAAAAACATCACCAATGCACACAGGCAGAAATCCAGGTGTACTAATGTTGCAGCTAATTCCAGTAAAATATCTTAACTGATGCCTCCACCTCTCCACACAATGAAAAACATTGATGGAACATTTAGTGTTGAATAACAGTTATGGAATAACAAGGGGAAAAATATTAGAGGAAGTTTCACACGTTAAAGGAAATACATTTCACTGAATGTTGACAAGACAAATAATATAAAACCAGGAAGTGATTCCACATTTATTGGGAAAGAAAACTTGAAAAAGATAAAAGTGACATAGGTACTGAAACCACTCTGACACGTCAACAATAAATATATAAGAACACAACGGCTTAGCTTAGCTTAGCTGAATAATTTAAACTAAGAGAAACCGCTAACCTTGTTCTGTTCGTGACATCATCATGCGATCTTCCTACCAGCCCCTCTTAAACTCGCACACACTACCATATGAGTACACATTAAATGGTTAATTTTAAATGGTTAAAACATTTACATAAGATTGTCTCATTTAATGTTGCAGTTCATTGGAGCATTTGAAATGAGAATGAGTATTGGATCATAGATATGAAAGGAAAGACTATGGGGCACACAGCTCAAATTTCAGATAGCTTTCTGCCCAGGTGAGAGAAGAAAAGCTGAATCATGATTTAAGATACCTGACAGAACCTGTCTGTGGAAAATGATGTCCTTGGCATCAGTTCTAAGAGACATTCACATTGTGACGCAGATGAGTTTGTTCATCCCCTCACTTCCCGTTGGTTTGGTGGTGACTGTAGATGCACATCAGTCTAGTGCACAACATTTGTTTGTGACAACCAAGGAACACTGGTCGGTTCTCCATCATCTCTGTCATAGGAGACATGAGGTGTGGCTGCATTCCATGTTTACGTGTGACTAGATAGTCTGATGCTTTGTAGAACTGCACAATTACTGAGCTGAACTCAACTCTCTGAAATACTGAGAAATCCTGAAACACTGCTCCTCTGCAGAACTGCTCATTGCTTTAATTGCATGACTGACAATAGACGACATTCCTTGGTGGAGTCTTCTTGAGTTCAACATTAGCAGACATACAGCATTACTGCAGCAGCTGCTTGAATAGAAACCACAACAAATGGAACACTGTTTAAAGTATGAATTTAAAATATACTAAACTTTCATCCAGGGCAGCACAGTGGCGCAGTGGGTAGCGCTGTCGGCGCACACCAAGGCGGTTCCGGGTTTGAGTCCCGCTTTGTTTGCATGTTCCCTCATGTCTGCGTGGGTTCCCTCTGGGTTCTCTGGCTTCCTCCCATCTCCAAAAACATGCACTTCAATTAACTTCAGGTTAATTGGCCGTTTGAAATTACTCTTTGTGTGTGTGTATTTGTCTGTACCTATGTGTCTCTGCAGTGCACTGGCGTTTTGCCCGGAGTTTCCCCTCACCTCACGCCCTAAGACAGTTTGGGTAGGCTCCAGCTCCCGGCGTCTCACGCAAACAGATGAAGCGGGTAGCGCTTTTGCCGCACTGCACGGTGGTTCCCAAATTGAGTCCTGCTCTGTGGGGAGTTTGCATGCTCTCCCCGTGTCTTGATGGGATTCTGTCCGGGTTCTCCGGCTTCCTCCCACCTCTAAAAACTTACACTTCAGGTTAATAGGACGGCTTTAAATTGTCCGTAGGTGTGAGTGTGTGCGTGCAGGGTTGTCTGTCTATGTGGGGCTCCTCGGTGCACTGGCGTCATGCCCGGAGTGTCACCTGCCTCACGCCCTCAGTCAGCTGGGATAGGCTCTAGCACCCCGTGAACCGCAACATTGGATGTAACGGTATAGAAAATGGATAGATGGAAGGGAAAGCATTACCCTTTACAGCATTATAGTTTATTAGATGTCAACCTCTCCTCTGCAAAGGAAACGTTTTGAACTGATCTCTCTTTGCCCTACGAATTTCATGATTAACAAGGTGTAATTTTTTTTTAAGGGGTGGGGGTTGTCGCAAATTTTTTATTCTTATATTTCAATGGAGTTTGATGATTTTTTTGCATTATGAGTTGTTAGTCCTGCTCTTGCCAAAAAACGACTATTTGTTGCGTGGATAAATTTTCATAAACCTGGATTATGTGACAGAAGAATCTGTTAGAATGAAGGGCAAAGTTTATAAGAGTGTGATGAGGACAGCCGTGATGGACGGATTAGAGACAGTGGTGCTGAACAGAAGACAGGAAGTGGAGATAGAGGTGGAGAAAATGAAGATGTTGAGGTTCATCAGAGGAAACAGCCAAGGTGAGATGTCTTGGAGACAAAGTCAGAGAGAACAGAATCTGATGTTTGGACACGTCCAGAGGAGAGATGGTGAGGATGTTAATGAAAGGGTGATGAGGATGGAGCTACCAGGAAAGAGGGCAAAAGCAAGACCAAAGAGAAGGTGGATGGATGTAGTGAGGAAGACATGAGGGCAGTTGGTGTTAGAGAGGAAGATGTAGAAGATAGGATGACATGGAAATGGATAACACACTATGTAGACCGCTAACGGAACGAACCCAAAAGAAAAAGAGAAGTGTGGACATTGGACATTCCTGTTGTGGATTTTTTTTTTCTGCTTTTAGCCTTAAAATTCAGAAGTCCTTAAAATTTTCTGAACTCTGTGTGGTAAATCAGGTCTATTTAGTACATACTACCATGGACCGTAACACTTTGACAGTGTGACTCTGACAACAATAAATCACAACAGATTTTAAAGCCTTTCATGCCCGTCCCAACAACACATCAGTTAAGAATCTTAACTGATGCCTACGCCTATCCAGTCAGTCAGTCAGTCATCTTCAGATTACCACCGCTGTATCCGCCAGTGCACCGCGGTCTGCCTATCCAAGCAAAGGAAATTCATTGATGGGAACAGCAAAGCGTTGAATAACAGTTACGAAATGTAGATTGACATGTGAATATTTGCGGTGTCTTAAACCACAGGGGGAATAGTGTTAAAGGAAATCGGACAATTTAAAGTAAATACAGACATATACTAAATATAGACAAGACAAAAAATACAAAACCGGGAAGTCATTCATCATTTGTCAGGAAAGAACACTTGAGTCAAACTAATAAGAGTGACAGAGGTGAATCCACATTTCTAGAGCTGAAAATATAATTCATATTCAACAGCATATTCAGAAGTCTTTAAATATTAATATTCACAGTGTCATCCCCTTCAAATGATTTACCACAAGGCTTATCAGTTGATTATTTCTGTGATATATCATTGATGAAAATGTTTTAACATACCTTAGAGAATATATTTTAACATATACTGTAATTATATAATTATATTACTCTTTGTGTCTCTGTGCTGGGTGTTTATTCTAAGTGATTATCAGAGATTTTTGAACTGTGTATTAGAGTTGTTTCCCAACTATGTACAATTTAGATAAGATGAGACTCAACTGGATTGTCACTGCATACATCACAGCTACAAAGCAGCGGAAATGCAATCCCTTAAACCAAAAGCTATTATAGAAATAATGCTAGCACTGTCATTCCTATTCAATTCATATAGAGTTGTTGTACATCTTGTTTCAGTGACATCAGCAAGACAGAGACAGTAGTAGAATCCAGAGGTAAACGCTGCGTGTATTCCGTCTGCAGAGACACAACACCTCCGCACAGATGTGGAAGTATTTCTACAGCTTTCAGGGATTTTGTTTTTGTTGATGGCTTGAAGATCTGACTTTTAAGAGACATAACTCCCATGTATGTTGAGTTATTTTTAAGTAACTGTTTTGGGATGTTGTGTTTTAATTTTTTTATGAATAGTTGTTTTGTTTTATGAATAATAGAATCTGGAATCCAGAATCTGACTCCGGATTTAGCATTTATGGAAAATCATATAAATCATATTTTAATAGATATTCACAAAGTTACATTTGTATTTTGCAGTATTTGATTAATTGACAGGTATTCACTGTCTATGTATATTAAAACAAGAACATATAAAGATGTCAAACTGTCCTAAAACATAATTTGAAATACTTTTTAGAACTCACATATTGGAAATAAATGTTCATAGTGATAAATACAAATTTTTGAACATGTTCAGCGCGCACACGCACACACATTCATAAATTACGCATACACAAAGAATCCAGGCATAATATATGGTTTTAAAGTAATTTATAAGTAATATACTGTACAGTATATCGGCGCATATCCTTGGTTTAAAACGATATGACCAAACACTGTTAGTACGGTAGCCCGTGAGTCCAAACTACGTGTTCGCGTTTTTGCTCACTAAGGCTGCTCTTAAAGGAGACGCTTCCCAAACGGGCTTAGTGTCTGTCGAAGAACTACGAGGTTTGCTATACCTTTAAGAGGTAAATAACGCTGAATGTTTTAAAATCGTATTTAGTATTTTTATTCCTATCTAGTTAAGTGATTGTGTAGAACTAACAACCGGCTATTATTGCTCGACAAACCAAAACTCCGTCTCAACAAGGCCCTTTACGATAACGTTAACGAGTTTAAAATCAATGTTTCTCACTGAAAAACAACAAATGCAGTTCGGTACATAGTAATTTATGTAAATATGAACGACATGGGCTCGAAGAAAAACGAAATTTCAAGAACTAGTTCCGAGTTCGAGGCAACCGAAGATTCAACGCAGGCCGTAAAGTCATCCCCGGACTCGACTGAACCGTCCAGGCCGAGAAGAGGACGTGTAAGGCCCGCGACAAGAGCTTTGACCTCCGCTGACGCGCGGTCTGTTATTGAAGGTCCTGCGCGTGCGTTGCGAACAAGGGGCGCTGGGATTGGCCGGACCCCGAGTCTGCAGGGTGGACGTGGGACACCTGCCAGATCAGCCCCCGGAGACACACCTGTCGGCAGGTAAGTGATCCTCGGAAGTGTGTTAAACCAGTAGAGACGTGGTTTTACTACATTCAGGATTAAAACTAATCAAGGCTGAAACTTGATTCATATCAGTTAGATCTGATCATTAAAAGAGTGATCAAACAAAATGTGTTCAACTAAATGCTTTTCTTTAATTTAGCTTGAATGTTTTGAAATTTAACTTGTCATTTTCAATGTGTAGCCTTAAATGTTTTTAACGAATTCATATCAATCAGAAAATAGATTGGAATTCTGAATATCAGATTATTATTGATAATATTTTCACATAAATATCAATTTTAAAAAAATGTCAGTGATGTTACGTATCTGTTTTTCATATTATGCGTGAAAAGTTTCATTAGTTTTACAATTATCTTGAGCTCTTTTAGATAAATTTTACTTTCACGCCATAAATTACATGTTTAAACTTATCTTAACTTGTGAAATTTTGTCTGTGAATAAATGTTAAATAAGTGTGAAATTTTATCTAAAAATCTGATTTTTAGTTCTAAATCAAACATGTTTTGATCTTTTCATTTCACTGATCAGAATTTTTTCATTTGTTTCCATTTCTTCTCTCTGTTCTCATAGACCCGAGATAAAGAAGTCCACACCCCAAGCAGGTAAAATCACACACGTTTGCCTTCAATTGCAAAGAATCAAGAATGTTGTTCCATGATCTTTCGTTACCCCCTGATTTCCTCAGAATCCAAAAACACAATTGCAACAACAGCATCACCAAAGCTGTCCAGACCCAGAAAGGGAAAAGGAGGGCCTCTAATTCCAGCATCTGATGCTCCACCAACAGCAATGAAGCCTGAAGCGGAGCTGGAGGCTTCACCGTGTGGTGAGACCAACGTCTGTGCAAATGTCTTAAAGGTAAGAAAACAACAACAATCAACTAATAGGACTGTTTGCTTTTCAGAAGAGGAAACAGATTTGAAAGGGAGCAATGACAAGTGAGTGGTTTATGTCTTATCACTTAAATGTTCCCGTTTGATCGACCAGTGTGAATTCTATGGTGTTCAATTTAATGTGGATGCCTGCTCTAGCAACCTTCCTAGTTATGCCTTAACATTTTAAATCACTAGGAAAAATTCAATGCATCAGGCAACGCTGGGTGAAAGTGAAGTTAAGAAGGAGGAGTCTGAAAGTGAAGAAGACAAAAATGAAAAGAACAGAGAAGAATTGGTGAAGAAGGATGAGGACGGATTGGGCGATAAATCGCAGTCATCCAGGAAGTAAGTGAAGTATGAGTAAATCGAATTTACTGCTGGCAATGTCTGGATTTGTTGACTGTGGATGTCATTACTGTCCACACCAGTCCGTATTGTTTTTTTCGGACCTTGTAGGTGAAATTACCTGACCTTAAGAACGAGCCGTAAAGCATTGAAGTTTCTAATTGAAACTATTTGCCTGTTTCAGGAGAAGCAAACAGCTACAGGAAGCTCCTCGTTTGCCTAAACGAAGGTAATCGTCTGCTTTTCGATTCCTTCCTGTTGTTTTTGGGAGGCACACATAGAAACTGTTGTAAGTCTTGCATGTTTGAAAGTCTGCAGTTAAAGCACATCTTGTTTGTGTCATTTCAAATCCGTTGTGATGATTAGAGCCAAAATGGTGTTGAGTTCCTGTTAATTATGAACCCTTTTTTTCCTGTGACTCTGTTGTCACAGGAAAAAGCCCCCGGTGCAGTACGTCCGCTGTGAAATGGAAGGCTGCGGCACCGTTTTGGCCCACCCACGCTACCTACAGGTCTGCTGGCATGTCAACTGTAACCGTGACCATTACACATGCTTATAAAATGTTTAAATTTGGCACTGTGTGAATGAATGAATGTGAGTCTGCACACAGTAAAGTTGTTGTAAATTTAGTGAAAAGTCTGTAGAGACTCTGTGACTGTAAAATACTGCAAATGGCAGTAAAACTTAGGAGAGAAAAAATTATTGTACAGTATTTTCTGCACTGTAAGGCACACTAGACTATAAGGCCCACCTTCAATGAATGGCCTATTTTTCATACATAAGGCG
Source organism: Antennarius striatus (assembly GCF_040054535.1). Lineage (NCBI taxonomy): Eukaryota > Metazoa > Chordata > Actinopteri > Lophiiformes > Antennariidae > Antennarius > Antennarius striatus. Next base: position 12,558,106 of record NC_090798.1, on the reverse strand, counting down.
CATTGGATTATAAGGCGCACTAAGGTTTTTGAGAAAATTAAAGGCATTTAGGTGCCTCGTGTAGTGCGGAAAATACTGTAAATGTTACTTTAAGCAAGAATAAAGTGATCTAGACGTTTACAAGAAAACAGTGAGAATAAAACACAATACTTTATTGGGGAAGTTACTGCCTGTAAATGATTAAATAGGTTATTAAAATAGTTTCAGCTCTAAAGATTTCTTTCTCTTATTCCAGCATCACATAAAATACCAGCACTTGTTAAAAAAGAAGTACGTGTGCGATCATCCTTCATGCGGCCGCTTGTTCCGCCTGCAGAAGCAGCTGCTGCGCCACGCGAAGCACCACACAGGTGACAAGACAGAACGGATGCTCATTTATACATTATCTGGATCGCGTTCCTGATTTTTATTTGCATTTGTGTGTAAAATAATTTGTGCAACTGAGCGTAAATGATGAAATAAATCAGTAGAGTGATGTCAATGTTTCAGATCAAAGGGATTACATCTGTGAGTACTGCGCTCGTGCCTTCAAGAGTTCGCACAACCTGGCCGTGCACCGGATGATCCACACTGGAGAGAAGCCAATACAGTGAGTCAGCGCATTTGAGTCACTCTGGCTGACCCGTGTATGAGGAAGATCAAAACATGTATGGGAATTTGCTGTCTGACCTGCTACAAAGAAGGTGTCAGTCCCACCTTTTTTTAAGCGATAATTTTCTATAAAATGTCTCGTAATATCTGTGGGTGTCACAGCGGCTTGGGCCATTGCCACACAGCAAGAAAGTGCTGAGTGGAGTTCGTATGTTCTCCCTGTGTCTGCCTGTGTTCTCTCAACAGTGGTGTTAAATAAGTTAGTGTACAAAGTGTAAGCCTTTAAATAACTAAGTGGAGGTATTTTTACTATTTACTCCATGACATTTATGTAACTTTTTGGCTTCTGGCTTTATTTGCAGATAAAGATGTTAAGAATCTGTCATGAGCACGAAAATCAAACCACCCTGATGAGTACATACTCATTCATCTTCTTATCCGCTTCTGCCACATTAGCGGGTCACAGGGGTTGCTGGAGTGTACTCCATGGGATTTAAGGGTAAAAGACAGGGGACACTCAGTGTCACACGCACACACGAGAAACTACAATTAGGAACTGATCACCTGAGGAGCTGGGAGGAAGCCGGAGAACCCAGGCCGGCACAGGGAGAACATACAAACTCAGCACAGACTCAAACCTGGAACCTTATTGCTGTGAGGCGACAATGCTACCCACAATGCAACTTTTCCACTCTAATGAGTATAGAGAACAGATCGAGTCAAGCCAGCTGCTTTATTTAACGGTTGAACATGTCAGTATTATTCAGGACCCATTTGCAAAGATTGCATACTTTTTAACTTGAATGACATTTCTTGATACCTTTGTACGTCTGCTTGTGGTGGATTATGTTGTGAAATTATTTTCACTGAACAATCTGTCGAGTCGAGCTCGCTCATTTTTTCACGTGGTATTTGTCTCCACCCTGTGGCAGGTGTGAGATTTGCGGCTTCACCTGCCGCCAGAAGGCCTCCTTGAACTGGCACATGAAGAAGCACGACGCGGAGGCCTCCTACCAGTTCTCCTGCTCCATTTGTAGCAAACGCTTTGAGAAGAAGGACTCCGTCGTCGCCCACAAAGCCAAGAGCCACCCCGAGGTGCTCATAGCCGAAGCCCTGGCCGCTAACGGCGGCTCGGTGATAAGCGGTCCCGCCCCGATCGCCGAGCCTGTCCCAGCACTTGCCAAGCCCGACATGCCCTCTGTCAGCCTGAAAAACCAGGACGTGGAGAGCGGGGCGCTAGCTCCAGCTGCACAGTCGCAAACGCAGACGGCTGCAGCTCAGGAACAGTTCATCCAGCTGCCTCTGCATCACGTGGTGCAGGTGGAGCATCAGCAGTACGCCCCCACCTTACTGCACCTCAGCAGCGCTCCGCCTACTCACCTCCACAACGTCAGCCACCCCCAGCTCGTCCACATCTCCACCATCCCCACCAGTAACCTCACGTCGGACCCCCAGAGCACCCTCCTCACCCTGAGCACCGTCACCACTTTGGGCCCACAGCCGGCTGCGCAATGGGGCAAGGAGACCCGCGAGGAAGAGGAGGAGCAGCCACCCGGGGAGGGCGAGCTGTGGGAGCGGGTTCTGGTGGGCGATGTGGGTCAGGATGGAGAGGGGATGATGTGGGAGGGGAACAGGGTGAGGAGGAAAGAGGACGAGGGGATGGAATGGGAGAGGGATGGAGAGAGACAGATTCTGTTGCAATGTGCCGAGGATCCAGGAGATGGGTTGATGTAGAGGAAACATCACGACCCAAAAGAGACGCGGAAACGTTTTGAGTCAGAAAGAAACGACTGACGGAGCTGCTAAAAGTTCATCAGCTAACATCCAGAATATTTCAAATACTAGAAGGTAGTGAACAGCTACCAACAACAACTTCAGGGAATTTGATTAAGAATAGAGATTAAATACACTTCATTTTGTAATTGGTTGTTTGTGTGTGTGTTTTTAGATTATAAAAAAAGTTTAGAGATCCAAGAGAATGAAAGATGATTGTGCAAGAAGGACCAAAGTGACATCTCTGTCTACTGTTGTTGTGGATTTGAGTTGGTTAAATAAAAAAAATATGGACAGATGGATGTTTCAATCTAAAGTGGTATACTGATTTTGACAGAAACTACTCTTTAATTATTTTTACGTCTAACTAAATCGGCACGGTTGTCTTTATTTTTATTATTGTGTGAATTTTCCATGAACACGAGACATTCAGATATGACCGGATCCGATACTACAAACGAAATTTGCTTCCGTCTGTTTGAGGTACAAAAAAGGACCCAGAATTCCTCCCTGGAATATCTCTTTGTTCCAGAATGACTGTTACAGTGAGTCAGCATATTGTTTCATGATTGCGTCAAGTGTTTTTGAGCCCTTTTTAAAAAAAAATCAGACTATGCAGACAGTTTATTCCGATGTTGCTTTTCTTATTTATTGTACCGTGTCCACTGCCACAACTGAGCATTTATGTTTTGAATATTTTTAGAAAATGTAGTCAGATTAATAAATTAAGGTCTAATGCCTTTGTTGGTTTTAATACATCCATTTTAGAACCCATTTCTTTACACAGTGGTGTTGGGTCAGACAATGGAGGTGGTTTCATGTCATTTGCAAACGAAACAGGTTTAAGAATCAAGTCAAAGCTTGCATGTACAAATGCAAATTGGAAAAATGATCCCACTTTACAAGCATGTGTGATATTCACATATTAGAAAAAGTAACATTTCAAACCTGCAATTAAAAAAAAAACCCAGTTTATTGGCACAAGCTAAAATAACAGATTCTTCACATCTTCAAATGCCGACATTATAAAATTAATCCTTTAGAGTTTTTATGGGTATTTGATTGTGCGACGGGTGGGGGAAGGGGTGCGTACCAAACCTGGATCAGTTGGAAGTGGAGTGGATCCAGATCTCCAGTCACTTTTAATATAATCCAGATTGATTTCATGGCACACGTCTCACGGTTTACTTCAATTTAAACAAGGCAGTCACAGACTGCAACATCCCGCGACACCCCAGAATTCAAAAGCTACTTGCATCGGTCAAAAATCAAAGCTAGTGCTCTGACCTATTGTCATAGATCAAAGCACTAGCTTTGATCTATGGTCTTAGACTGGCCTTCTCCCTCGTCTTTCTATCTTATCCGGTTCCTGAGTGTACAAAGGTTGAAATTTGACCTTCACCTAGTTTTCTCAAGATCAAGGTCATCATCTCATTTTCATCCCCTTTGCCGACCGAGTGAAGAGCTTCTTGTTTCATCTTTCTATCTGCAAGGGTTGGTTAGAAAGTTGGTGGACTAACGGACGGACTAACGGACGGACTAACGGACGGACTAACGGACGGACACAAACGCTGACAATTACAATACATCACCGCTTTGAAGCGGGACGTAAAAATGGTGAATTAAAATATTTTAGAATTATGCAACAATAGTTCCAGTTTGGAATCGGATTATTATGATTGTTTCTGGAATCAGTCACCCCCCTCCCCCTCCCCCCCCCCCCCAAAAAAACCGCCCCCTTCCCCTACGGAACCAATTAGATCTCCTCTCGCCGCCCTCCCGGTGCGACCACCGGCACAAACACGCGTCGCGGCCCGGATCTTCGGTCGGTGTCCCTCCGCCGTCACTTCCCACAAAACATTCCGCGCGGACAAACGACGTCCCTTCCCCTGTCGGCTGAGGAGGAGGTGGGGGGTGGACTTCTCTGAACCGGCGGCCCCGGAGAGCAGATGGCAGAGCGGGACGAGCAGCGGCAGATGGCCGAGGTGGACGCACCGGCGTCCGGCCTGTCGCAGACCGGGAGGGCGGTGGGTCTCGCCCGGTTGTTGCACCACGAGTGTGTCCGTCTGCTCCAGCTTTACGTGAGTCCTCGCTTTCCGCGCTAGCTGACCAGCTAAGCTACCTGTCGCGTTTAGGTAGAAATGGAACTTGGAGACCACATGTGTGTTTGTGGAAGGGATGCTGTGGTGCAGAAGGTAATAAAGCTAAAAGCCCCCCAATGCTGCCCCCCGCCCCCAACCAGAGGGGTGACTTAATGGACTAATGGATGTAGTGTATTGGATTTTTTTTAACTTCCTGCTGTGCCTCATCACTTTAGATCCTTCATTGATTGATCAGTGTCGTCAATATTGCCCTCTACTTAGTAATTGGTTTCAAATTAAATTGAAGTGGGGTGGGGTGGGGGGGCACACATATGTCAAGCTGTTTGCCTCCACCCCTTTCAGAAGGACAAGGAGACCTTCCTGGCGGGCCACGCCCCAGACGCTGAGCGCATCGTGTCGCTGTCCCCGGAGTCCGATGGGCCCGACGCCGAGCAGCGGGTGCAGGTGCTGCACGCGGCCCTGCGCCAGTGCCTCGGACTGCTCCACTGCGTCATCCAGAAGGAAGAGGAGGAATGGGGGGAGCTGGAAGGGGATTACGAGACCATGAGGACCACCGTCCGGGTACGGCTGGAGCACCTGCTCTACAGCACCAAAGACCTAGCGGAGACCGAGGACACGACCCTGGAGGTCACCCCAGACCACCAGTGTGTTGAGGTGCAGTATCCCAACTGAAACCCGCCCCTGGTTTTGTGCTCTTCTGCTAACTCGATCCTGATGTTTAGGAACCCGACGGCGCCGGGGGATCTTTCGGACTCAAAATGTGGACCTATCGAGTCCTGATGGAGCTGATCCACTGGGCCGACCACGCCGCGCAAACCCTCCATGTTCTACACAAAGAGAGAGGGGGGGGAGAAGAAATCTGACCGACCAAAAAAGAAGAAGCGTTTATGAATGAACTCACTCGACACTAACAGCCAGCTTTCCTTGTGTACTCCGAGTTAGACGTTACGTGGTGTGGAATACTCTGTGTGCACTAGAGGTTCAAATATATACCGGCTAACAGAAGTTTCAAGCTAATGTTAGCAACAGTAACCGGCGTTTTGGACATGAAACTGCTAGAGTGACCGCTGGTTAGCCACTGGTTAGCTGCAGTTGCTTGTTTTGAGAAAGAAGTGGGCGGAGTATTTTAACTAGTTTGCTGAGTTGGACTGTTAACTAATGTCTTTTTTTTTGTATAAAGTGTAATTTATTTTATTTAAGTTTATTTATCTACTGTTAATGACACTCCGAAAATCTACTAACCGCTAGAATGTAGCCAAAAACATGTGACTGATAAACTGTGACTGGAGTGCAGCTAACTTTAACCAGTTATTTTAGGTAGCTCCTTATTTACTCATGTAATCAAAAAGTAATTCCCAATCATATTCCAGGTTTTTTCCATGTACTGATCAGAAGTCGTATCGTATCGGATTCAATCCTCGACGATCGACCATCTCGTCTGCTGCTCTGGTCACCAGGTAACCAACCTATGATGGGTTTGAACTTTGCTGCTACGCTGTTAACCAGGTGAAACCGCTAAGATGTGAGAAGCAACGCTTCTATCTTTTCCGTGAGGCCTCCGATGGGGGGCAAAGGGAATGTTGGGAGATCCGCCACGTTAGTTTACAGTAGGATTCTGGTAGGAAACAGTGAAGCTGCTGTGACTTGGTGAATTTCTTCTCGCTGTGCTTTTTCTTTGATGGTTGTGATAAATAACTGTTGATGCATTGAAAAATAAAACCTACCGTTAACCAATTTTGGTTGTCCAGCATTCGTTTCTCAGTGAAAATATAATGTAAAAGTTGATCTAGAATTCCACACAACCACTACTGATGATGTCAGAACGTCTAGTCAACATCTAGATCACGTGTCAAACTCGAGGCCCGGGGGCCAAATGTGGCCCACGATAGCATAAAAGGTCAGACGGTCCAAAAATAGATAGGTCAACAGCATGTTTTGACCAAAAATCACATTTCCCACAATGCAATAATTAGGGCTGAACTTGGACAAAAAACAAAAGTTAATGTCTCAACTTGCATTTGATGTTGTTTTTCTTTATTTACTTGGATAGCTTAATCCTTGATTGATGGAAATCTGAAGTTTCATAACTTGACTAAAAGGATTTATGTTATAACAGAGCAACAAGCCAACATGTTTGTAACGTTTGTAACTTGAGTAAGTACTAAATTCAAAGTTATTTAACATTAAAGAAGAGTTACATTTATTTTGACGTTACATTTAGTTACATTTATTAGTTACATCTGGCCCTTTGAGGACAGTTATGCTGATGTGGCCCTCGGTGGATGAGGGCCACATGAGTTTTGACACCTCTGTTCTAGATGGAGATTTATATCAATAACAGGAAGTACTGAATCTCACACATACACACTAGAGTCCTACAAAATACAACCTACCGATGCTCCTACTTTCCACGTGCAGTCCTTCCTCTTCCCCCACTCGAACAGATTCCCCGCTGATCCCGGGGTTCTTTCTTGTCCTGAGGTGAGTGCTCCCCATTTTACCATTGGAACCCAAAAAGATGTTGTGCACATGCGCACTGGGGATTCCACCGGAGCGCGAGAGGTAGGGAGATGGCGGAGACTGTACGGTCGCCTTTCGACTACCGGGAGCCACCGACCCTCGACAGCGACGGGGATGGGAGCAAGCCGCCGCCGCCCAGGGGGTGAGTGGCGGCGCGGTTCCGGTTCGTTTAGCGCGCGTGGAGTTCGCGTTCGACCCGGATTGACGGAGGGGGAATAAAGCCCGGGACGCACGCGCTTCGGAGCCTGGAGCGCGCGCGTGTGTTTTGAAGCCTTTATTCGCGTGCGCGATTGCAGCTTTAATTCGCCGAAAAAAACGACACGCGGGAAGTGATTGGTGTCCGGTTCGTCTCGTGTCGCCTGATGGCGCGTGTCCCCGCCGGCCGCACCGGCTCGCGCTCAGCTCCAGCGCGTCTATGTAGAATGTTATGACGGGCTCAAAGCTAGCTGCTGGAAGCTAGCAGGCTAGCCGTGGTTTAGCATTTTCTGTTAGCACGCTCCCAGCAGGACTCGTCATCTGCGGTTCGATGATCGGTAATCGACTCTGCTGTCGAATGAAAGCCGTAAAAGAGCTCAGATGTTCGGATTGGAAGGTTCTGTGGGGTCCGTGTTGGTCCACGAACAACGACCGATCCGATCCGGATCAGGGCTTGTGGCCGGTTTGGTTACCACTAAACTAAGTTATTGATTTTGATTCGGGTGGTTCTGATCACCAGGATCAATTGATCATCTGGAAATTGCCTGTGTTTGATTACAGGAAATGTCAGAGCCGGTTCTGGTATTTTGGGTTATTTACAATCCATTATCGACCTTTGATCCCTCAACTAGATATGGAACTGATTTACCAGGAGTGTCAGGGTTCTGATTCTGGTTATGGGGGTCAGGATTGGTTGTTGACGCACAAAAACACTTCAGAAAGATCAACCCCCACGTCCAACTCTGGTCGTGTTGTTTTCTGCTGGAGCACGCCTACAGGAGCACACATGTGCAAAGCAGATGTTGTCACACTGGGCCGAACTTCATGGCGTCAGCGGTCCGGTCCTAAAGTTAACGTTTACACAAGAGCTCCAGACGTGCTCTACTGCCAAACCCGAAAACACGAGGATCACATGACCTGAGGTAGAGAAGGTCAAGGTAGATGAAGCTCTGGCGTGATTGAGCATTCCGAAGGGAAACGATGCTAAGTTAACTCCTCGTGTGGAATACCTGTCGATCTCTTTCCGCAGGTACATCTTTTTCGGGTCGTACCAAGAGGGCTGGAATTGGTTTTCTTACAACCGTTGATAAAATTAATGAAACACGGAGCGAAAACAAACACGCGCCGCTGTCTCAGTTGTTCCGGCGGCCCCCTTCGCTGCCGTGTCGATGGTGCTGAAAAGAAACCTTTGCTTTTGTTTCCACAGGCGTGTTTGCGGCAGGAAAAGAAAGGGGACACCTGTGAAGGTGTGCGATAGAGCGTACGTAACAGAAGATGAGGAGGAGGAGAGCATGTCGGAACATAGCTACAGCCCCGGTACGTAATGCTCACGTCTTGTCGTCCTCTGTGGGAAACAAATACAATGTCTTGTAGCGATCGCTACGCACCAACCATCTGCCAGGGGTCTTGAACAGTCCCGTCTGTTCCAGGTGATAGTCAGTATCCAGAGGGTGCAGAAGACCGCCTCCCTCCGCCTGGCAGTCCCTACTACCTCCCTGATCCCACTCAGCTCTGGTAAGGCACGCCCCTTTCGCAGCGGAAACGGGTTCTCGAGATCCCGTTTCCCGTTATGGGGTATCTGACTGTTTTGGCGTTTTGTGTTTTTCCAGTGTTCCCGAGTTGGGGGAGGAGGGAGCGAGTGGCGTTCGGGGGCCCATGCTCTTCCATCCGCCACCAAACTGCCGCATTCGAGAAGTCCACTGCGGGACCCAGGTAAGGTTGGTCGTCATAGCGATCCGAGACATCGCCAAGGGGGAGGAGATCACAGTGGACTACAGCCTGACGGACTGGGGCGAGAACGCCATGGTGAGCGAGGAGGTCTCGAAGCCGTCGTGCCGACCTGTAAAAAAGTAGATCCGGTTGATGTTTACAATCTGATTCTGTCCAATCAGGATGAAGAAGGCGGGCCCCACCCGCTGTCCCTCTCAGTTTCCGACTATCTCACCCCTTCCTGGTCGCTGTCCCCCTCATCCTCCCCGCTCACCCACTCTGAGCCCAGCGACTCGGATCGCGAGGAGGACGAAGAAGAGGAGGACGACGATGACGATGATGACGAAGAGGAGGAGGAAATCGAGGAGATCAGGGGTCGAATGCTTCGCCGCCGCAAGAAACGCAAACTTCCTGCGGTGGTAGGTTCAAAAAAGAAGAACGCACCCACCCCTTCTAGGGGTCCGGGGCGCCCCTGCTCGTCCTTTTCCCGTCCGGCGCCTGCCACTTCCCCGGCCAGGTCCCAGGCGACCGGTAACCTGGCAACCCCGACCACCAACATCAACAACAACATAAACATTAACATCGGCAGCTCCAGCGGCGCCACGGTCAGCCGGCGGCAGCACTGCCCGTACTGCGGCCGCCATTACCGCTCGCTGGCGCGGCACCTTGAGAAGCACCACGCCAACCAGCCGGAGGTGCGGACCGCCATGGAGCTGGCACACCTGCACACACACGGCTCGTCAAACGGCGGCACGGCACACCCTCATCCGTCGCCATCGTCCTCGTCCTCCACCCCCCATTCCTTCGCCGTCCCCCAGCCATCGGCGTCCAACCCGACCCCGCCCTCCCTCTTCTCCAAAGAGCGGGAAGCACCGGCAACGCGGTCCAGCCCGAACGCCGTGTCCTTCTCCCTCTCGCTCTCTCCGTCGTCTTCGGCTCAGTCGTCAGCGGCCAAGAAGTCGCCGAGCGCACCGCCGCCGCCCAATGCGAAACGCCCAACGACGCCGATGATGTCTCGAGTTAAGAGTCCGTCGCCGCCGCCTCCCACGCCCAAACGGGGTCGAAGGATGAAGAAGGAAAAGCAGGAAGAGCAGCAGAAGGTGGAGGCGGAGAGCCCGAGAAGTCAAGAGGAGCTGGTCCCACCTCCAACCCCGGAGCCGGATATAGATCCGGAAGAGGATCTGGAGCTGATGGCGGAAGGAGACGACGCGCCGGAGGAGAAAAACGGAGAGATCGTAAGGTGAGGGTCGACTCATTTTCTTTCTCTAGAGTGTGTTTCCCGATGTTATTTGAAGCGGTTTTGTCCTTTCTCCTTCCCAGCACACACCGACAGCACATGTCGCCGCTGCTCTCCTCCCTGTCCTGTTTGGTTCTCTACCTCCGTCGCCAGCAACACTCCTCCTTCCTTGCTTTGACCCGTTCTCCTCACTCAGCCGAGAACTGGCGCTCCCTCTGCCACTCCAGCCTCTCCCTGCTCATCCTCTACAACCGCCACAGGGAATGCGAGGTGGCCAAGCTCACGATCCAGGACTACCAGAACCGGAACACGCCTCAGGTCGGCTCCGGCAACGGCTCAATCTCCGGGATGGAGTCCTTCCTTTCTCCGTTTGAGCGCCAGGTCCTCTGTCACCTCCCGCGGGCCGGCGTTCTGGGCAAACGCGGGCGCGTCCAGCCGCTTCTTTTCCCGCCGCATTGTGAGTCCTGCCTCGACCTACTCCTTCAAACCAGCTCCCACGTGGGCGTGGACCCCGAGAGCCCCTACGTCTTCTCCCGACCCTACCACTCTCCCGCCACTCCGCTCCGGGGCACGGACCTCCTGAGGAACCTGGCGCGAGCCAGCGGCGCCAAGAACCCCGGAGCGCTGACGGCGACGCGGGTGCGACGGCAGGTTGCGATACTGACTCAGCTGCTCCTATTGGAGGAGGGCGAGGGCCAGGGCGGAGCCATCAAACGGCTGGAGGACTTCCTGGAGCGAGAGTACCACGTGACCCAAAACTGTTCTGCCATCCTACGGGATCCGGCGCTGATGGGTCGCGTGGGTCGAGTTGTTCTCTACGGAGAGAGGGAGGGCGTTCTTTTCAGAGGGATGAGCCTGCAGCACATCTGTCTGGAGCTGGACGGTAAGAAGTTGCATCATTTATTTTACCGTTTTTCATTGAAATGATTGAAGCTTTGAACTTTAAAAAGGAAAAGCGAGACTATTAATTTTATTCTGAATGACTTGCAGGTCAAAATAATTTAAAATAAAACTTTCACAGCTCACTGGGTACCACAAAGAGTATGCAGGTGAAATTGCTTTTGCGTTCATTTTACTGGAAACGAGTGGGGACTCCAGGAAATCAAACTTGGAAGTGATCTAACAAATGTCAGCACCGCAAAAAGTTTCTTTGTTCTTTTTCTTTTTGTGCTTTTGGAACTCATTAAATCCAGAATTTGTCAGTTAGTTGAACTCAGAGGTTCAGGTTTGATTTAACCTTTGGATCAATCCAGATTTTCTGTTTCCGAGCTGCTGAAGCTCCCAAGGAGAGCAGTGTCGGTAAAAGTAAAGTTTATTTCAGCTTAACTTGATTTAAGATGCTGATAACATAGATATTTTTTGTTAAATCTGTACTGCAGTTGTTTCCTGAACATGGAAGTCATTTGTTGGTGGTCAGATTCTACTTTCGTCTCGGTCTTGCAGTCATGTCAGGCAACTCGGCGGAGTCGTTTTCAGACGACTCAGAGGTGGAAGAAGAGAAAGAGGAGGTGAAAGAGAAAGCTGAGGTGGTGAAGAAGAAAGGACCGGGGCGGCCGCCAGGGAGGAAGAAACCCCCCGTCCGTCCAGTCAGTCCACCGGTAGCCAACCCTCACAAGAGGAGATGCATTCCTGTCAAATCAGGTAAAAAAAAAAAATTTTTAAGAAAAATTTACAAAACATCTGCTTACGCTGTTCATCACCCCCCGTCTTTCCCGGCAGGAAAACGCGGTGTTCTGAAGCGTCCGTGGTCGGAGGCGGAGCGTGTTGCCGTGGAGACTCACCTCAAAAGGAACCTGGTGGAGCTGCGAGTTCCGGCCAAGGCAGACTGTGAGCGCTGTCTGGAACTCTGCCCTCTGCTGGTGAGCAACCATCGAGACTGGAGGGCCATCAAGTTTTATGTCCACAACCGCATCCAACTCCTGAAGAAGCAGGGTAGGAGGGAAAGCGCCGCCACCTAAGGCGAAGCTCAGAGGCAACGGAAGATGAATCCCATCATGTACAAACCACCAGCAATCATAACGAGTCTTTGGGTCATGGACGAGCGAAGGCTCTCTTTTTGCTTTCTTTCGCAGTACCTGATGTTAGGTGAATGTTCAGTCTCATCACGGTGGTCAGAAGCGAGTAGCTCCATAACCCGACTAAGCCAAGGAAACAGATGGGTTGGCCCAGTTTGGGATCTTCTCATGTTTAGTGCTCAGAATGCCTGGTGTCTGTTGTCCAGAGGTGTTTTTAAGCTACTGGACAGATGTACTTACTGTAAAATATGAGTTCAGACACAGTGAATGCCGTTTTTTTTTTTAAAGACTACTTTCTGTGTCATCTTTTTTTAAATTTTATTAGCTAGTTAAGGGTGGAGAGTGGTAGGAGATATGGGAGAGAAGGTGTTATGTCATTAAGGTTCCTGCAGGCGATGATTGAGGATCTTTCAACTGGCGTTTCCTTCGACTGAAAGCTGATGACCAAACATGAACGTACAAAGCTTTGGAAGAAGAACCCAAAGGTTCTGATTAAAAAAAAAAAAAAGAATCCCCTCAGATGGTCGACGTCTGACACGCGTGGATTTGTATAGTTTGTGTTCGATATTGACTGGCATTGTAACCTCAACCCATAGCCCCCAACTAACGAGTGTATTCAGAAGTATTCTTCAAAGTGTTGGACCATGATCGATTTGTTAAGTGGTTCTTGCATACCCTGTATACCATCGTCATAGTCAAACTATTATGTATTAAGGCACGCCTGCTTTGTTGCAGATCAGAGTTTTAAAAAAAATTACAGTATACAGAAGTATACAGTAGTGATGACAAACTTAGTATTGTGATATGTTCTGTACATACTGTAAATACTTCCTGTACTTATTAAAGTGTATGACATTTTGTTGTGCTTTCTTAAACTGGATTGTAAAGTGAGTTTTACATTGTGAGTGCAGAATAACAAAGAAAATATAAATACAAATAAATACAGGATACCAAATTGAAGTTTATTTGGAAAACGGACTTCATTCAGCATTTATGGTTAAGGGTGTCGCTCAGCTAACCAGTCCTGATTAAGCTCAAGCCCACCAACAGGATGGATGGCTAGAAGAGATTCTTGGAACTTAGACTGATGTCAGTGTCATGTTTGTGTGGTGTGGAAGTCAGTTAGCTTATCTTTGCGTAAACCCGGAAGAAGAGAAACGGCCGTGCTTCATTTATCTGAGAGAACAAGTTCCTTTTGATATGTAATGAGGCACTAGTGGAAGTTAAGACAGGAAAGCTATTCTTATTTTAAAGATGGAGTTTATTTACACATGAAAACAGGTTTGAACTTTCCTGCCGTCATCACCAGCCACTTGTTTTCATCCAACAGTACAGCAACACAAAGTTAAATCTGATTCTATCAGTGCCTCCACCTCAACCTGAGTTTGTGCACCTCAGCAGAGTCATCAGCCACCACCACCACTGAGGCAAGAGGCCTGTACCATAAAGCTGGATTAACCTAGCCGGGCTTCCTCTTACTTATCTGGCTTCACTTACCCAGACATCCGACCTCAGGATTTTCGGTACCATAAAGCCGGCTATCAACTCACTAATTCAATCCAGACTTGTCCACTCTAGATCTGTGCGCGCTCACATAAAAAGGGCGGAGTTTGCTGCATGCGACCAATCGCAAACATACAACAAACCGGCCCGAGCCGCATATTTCACAACGGAGGAGCAAACAATAATAATCAATAAATACGATCAATACAAATCAATAATCCAGGCAAAAAGCAACACAGCTGCAGCTGCCAAACGGAGCAAGGATCTCTGGGAAAACATGGCCGACTGCGTCAATGAGGAAGTTAGTGCCATTATAATATTACTGCCCCACTATGATGCACTTGTGTATCTGACTACAGTAACATGTGTGTGTTCATACATGTGTGTGTGAACCACATGTTTGGTTATGACATGTGATCGTAGCCCCGTGACTTTATGAACAGCTCTACGTACTGTGTTCTTCACAGGTTTTCAGCATCGCCAACAGAATACATAAAAGTACCGATCAATCAATCAATCAATCAATCAATCAATCAATCCATGATTTACTGAAACAAATCATTGATCAATGACATTCTATCAGTGTCTTGCTTGTAACCCGTCCAACGAGGGATTTCAGGACATCATAATAATTACCAACATCACTCAGAAATATATGAACTGTGACAAAGACCCTCAGGTCAATGCACACTGTGTGGGGCTGTCAGCGCGTGGTTGGGGTGCGTTCCATTCCTGATGTGAGGCTCCAGCAGCTGACAGATGTAATGTAACCCCTCCCCCAAAACCTCTACCTTTCTACAGTCATTGTTCAGCCAATCCCACCGGATTACAGCCATCTCTAAATATTCTCTCTGCCTGAGCGCTCTGCACACAAGCTGTGACCCGAGATCCACCGGGTTCTCAGGGAACGGACAGCCCGTTTTCAAGAGAACTGATTGGTCAGTAGGTGGGGCTGTTATACCTGCTGAGCTCTAATTGGTCAGTAGGTGGGGCTGTTATACCTGCTGAGCTCTGGTTGGTCAGTAGGTGGGGCTGTTATACCTGCTGAGCTCTAATTGGTCAGTAGGTGGGGCTGTTATACCTGCTGAGCTCTTATCCTGAATTTATCGTGCTCCGGAGCAGGTTAGCTGGTCAGAATAGGTTACCGCGACAACGTAGCCCTATAGAAAGTCAGCCACCTTTATGGTACCGAAAAACCAGGGTTAAGCCTGAAGTTATCTCGCTAAACCGTAATCCAGCTTTATGGTACAGGCCTCTGGACTCCTGGGTTTGTCTTGCAGCCGTTCAGGGCAGACTTCAATGACCAGAAATTTCCTGAAAAACTGATTATCACACATTATATGCTGCTCTAAACAACTTTCTCATTCCCCAAACTGTTAAAAGTGTTAATTCTAAAATATTTTTGTATGAAATTATTTTATATAAAATTTTATGAATTTTTATTTTTGCTGTATTGAACTTCATAATATTTTTTATTTAGAAAAAAAAACTATTTTCCCTTATTTTGAACAGTGTACGATCCAAAATGTGTGTGTGTGTGTGTGTGTGTGTGTGTGTGTGTGTGTGTGTGTGTGTGTGTGTGTGTGTGTTTGTTTTCGAATTTAGTTCATCCCTAAACACTTGCATTTAACACTAATTTCCCAGGGTTCCAAATTGATAGACAAACTTCCTCCAGGGAAATGTAAAAATAATGAATTGTGTATTTAATGATACTCGGTGCCTCGACTTGAACTTCACCAACCTCAGAATGATCACTTCCTGATTTGAAGTTCCTTCATGAAACTGAAAAAAAAAAAATCACTTCATTTCAGTCAAACATTTTGCTTCAGAATTTATTTCTGACTTTTGTCACTGAATAGATTCTTTTCGCATCAACTAATCACCTGACTGAAAATCACTTCACAGAACTTTCAGGTTTTAAACTATCCATTGTGTGTATCTGAAATAAAAATAATATTATAATGGCAGCAATGTAATTAATAGTAATATAATGATATAATTAATAGTATACAGGTTGGACCCGTGTAAACGCAGACACAGGGAGAACATAAACTCTACACAAAAAGGACTCGAACCCGGAACCTTCTTGCTACAACAATACCCACATTGTGTTTGGAACTCGCTCCACAGATTCCAGTGTTTGCCCACGCTGAATCTCTTTGTCGCTCGCTGACAGAACTCCTTTGATTGGAGTGAATCACACACGGTTAACTCCTGACTTCCCACTGATCTCTGTTAAAATGCTGCAAGTGAAATTTGTGAGATTAATGTAAAAATAAGTTGGACATACGTTAAATAGGGTGAGATCACATTACCGTGTACCCGAAAGCAGCTAATGCTGAGAGAAGATTTCGAATAAATATACTTTAATAATCCAAGCATTGCGAATGTATGTTGATGTTTGTTGTGTCTGCAGACATTTGATTTGCCTCATAAAAACGTTCTTCCTTATTTAATCACAAATTAAACAATGCGTGAAGACGAGTCGAATGTGAACATTAGCTTAATAAATTCACAAGTATTCTGCCTCCATGTATTTTTGTACTTATATGTAATTAATCTAGATTAATTACATGTTGATACATTACATGTTTGGAATAATCTAGATTAATGACACCATGAATCCAATGGGCCAACGAGGGGACGGGAACTTGTCACGTGATGTGTGTTTTGGTGGTTATTGAAAACACCGGACCGGATGTTTTTGCAATTGGAAGTTTCAAAATAAAAACATGGGAGTGTGTCCGTTTCGAAGACAAAATGAAGGAAAACTTATTAATTCGATAAAAATTTAAATATCAAAGTGTATTCTTCACCTTTTTTGATCGATTTAAGATTATAAAACGGTGAAAATACGTAAACAATAATAGCGATTAAAGTATGATTCATATTATTTTGAAAATAACCGGAAATACGATGTAAATGCTTAATTTACTTGACCTACGGGAGTCTGGAGACGTAATCCGGCGCTCTGCCGCTGTCATGACTTATTCACGGTATATTTTATAAATGTCAGTAGCTGGACTAACGTGCATGGAAGCATGTAAACGCTAAGATGTTAGTTTGCGTCGCTTTTTTGTCAGCTGTCGCTATAGCTAGCCGTGTGTAGCGCCTTCGGAAGGGCCGGGGCTAACGTTAGCGGTGTAGTTCACTGACCCCCGGGTGCATGGCGACGTGACGACACGGTTTTAAATCTCCAAAGTCTTTTTGTTTTTTTTCCCCTTTCAAAAATGTCTCGACTTGTTGACTCTGACGAGACGACGCCCCTGCTCGGTGATGACGCAAGCAGGTGAGTGCAGAGTTCAATCAGCGGCCCCAACTTCAGCTGGGTTTAGTTGGAAGGGGTTTCACAAGAGTCTTGTTTACCATCCCAGCTGAGGAGGAAGAGCGAGCAGGATGGTCCTTCCTCATCCTGTCATGTTCACAACCCTGAAATCAGCTGTTCTGTGTTGTCTTGTGCAGTGAAGACTCCCAGGATGGTGATTACAAGAGTCGGTGGAGATCCATCAGAATCATGTACTTCACCATGTTTCTCAGCAGCGTAGGTGAGGATGTGTCCAGAGTAGAAAGTCCAAAGTAGAAACAGCAGCTCAACAGGTTGATCGCTGCTACTTTTTTAGTCTGCATGTGAGTGGTTGCTTGATATTTACAATGTGATGGTTCTCTGAGAGCGTGTGACACATCGGGGACTTATGTTCACCATCAGGTTTCACCATTGTCATCACATCACTGTGGCCGTATTTGCAAAAGGTATGCATGGCTTCAGTTTTTCCTTTTCTGAAAAGATCGTTGGTGAAAATCGACGTAAATCCCCGTCCTGTGGGTACATTGCTGCTGTTTTTTTTCTCCAGATCGATGACAGCGCCGATGCCACCTTCCTGGGATGGGTGGTGGCCGCCTACAGTCTGGGTCAGATGGTGGCCTCGCCCATCTTCGGCCTCTGGTCGAACCACCGGCCGTGCAGAGAACCGCTGGTGTGCTCCATCTTCATCAACCTCTCAGCCAATATCTACTATGCCTACGCGTACCTGCCCAGCACCGGCAACAAAGTCCACATCCTCATGTCCAGAGCCTTCGTGGGCTTTGGAGCAGGTGATTGAGTATAAAAGTTTTTCTCATGGATTCTACCATACGGCTCTGTTTTGTGCTCCTAACGTTGGCTTTGGTTTGTCAATGGCAGGTAACGTCGCCGTGGTTCGGTCCTACGTGGCTGGAGCTACGACGCTAAAGGAGAGGACTGGCGCAATGGCTAACATGAGCGCTAGCCAAGCCCTCGGATTCATCCTGGGACCAGGTACAGTTGGATGTGACTGTTGACGTCTGTGTTACGGAAGAGAAAAAAACGGTTTAACGCTCACGTCTCTCTGGACGGCAGCGCTGCAGGCCTGCTTGTCTTTCCTGGGTGAGAACGGCGTGACGGTGGCGATCCTACGGCTGCGGCTCAACATGTACACTGCCCCCGCTTTCTTGGCAGCGTCCTTTGGCGTCGTCAACATCTTGTTGGTTCTTTTGGTGCTGAGGTGGGAGGTCACGCTAAGTAACGTCTGACACTACTGCTGCTTTGGTTTGATGGCGTGTTTGTTGTGTCTCGTGAACAGAGAACACCATATTGATGACCATGGAAGATGTATCAGAGCAATTAACTACACGTCTGAAGGTATTTACCGCCCCGCTTAAAGTTGTTTCATTTCTGTGTTGTTCTTTTGTTCAAACCTTTATCTTTTATTTCTATTTCCCTTAGATAGAGAAGAAATTAGTGAAGAAACCGAGGAGGCCATCGATCAGGGCGCAGTTTTGACTTCCAATTTCCTCTTCTTCGTCGTCATGTTCATCTTCGCTGTCTTTGAGACGTATGTATGTAATTCTAGAGGTCGTTTGTTGTTTAATTTTTAATACGACTGATTATTTTCTCTACTTTTCAGCATTGCCACCCCGTTGTCCATGGACATGTTCGCTTGGACACGGAGACAAGCTGTTTTCTACAATGGCATCATCATCTGCTGCATTGGATTTGAATCCATATTGGTGTTTCTGGTTGTGAAGGTTGCCTCTAAAAGGTCCAGGCCCTTATTGATCATTAGATTCAAATAAAATCCATTTAAACTGTAGTGAATTTAGTGATGACTGTTCTGTCCCTGCAGGTTCGGGGATCGTCCCATTCTGCTAACAGGCCTGATCATCATCCTCTGTGGCTTCTTTATTCTGCTTCCTTGGGGAAATCAATACCCGAAGATCCAGTGGGCAGGTTTGTGCCAATTTAGAGGCTGCAAGAAGTCGCGTTTGGCACGGAGCAGTCTGGTGTTCATGATCTGCTTCTGTCTTCAACACGCAGATATCAAAAACAACTCTTTTGTCAATGGGATCCAACGAGACACAAAGTTTTCCAACAGCTCTGTGGAGCCGACAGGTTGCCCACCTGAACAGACCTGGTGCCAGTACACCCCCGCCATCCTCCTCGCCCAGTATTTCACATCAGCCGTCCTCATCGGAGTGGGGTACCCAGCCTGCAACGTCATGTCCTACACGCTGTACTCCAAAATCCTCGGACCCAGACCCCAGGTAAGAATGGACGTGATGATGGAGCTACAAACCGCGTGGAACAAGTCAGAATGCTATTCTTGTTCGTTGGTTGAACCCTGATGGAGGATGTTTGGTGTTGCAGGGGGTCTACATGGGATGGTTGACAGCCTCAGGGAGTGGGGCGCGGACGTTAGGCCCAGTCTTTGTGTCCCAGATCTACACCATCCTGGGACCCCGCTGGGCCTTCAGCCTCATTTGCTCTATGGTGGGCGCGGCCATCGCCCTCCTCAGCTGCCTTTACCGCAGACTCATTGCCTTTTCTGTGCGGCACAGAAACCTGACAGAATAATATCCCTGGAGAAACTGGTGGCACTTTCTTGCCTTTATTCCCAATGACTTTTAGCCCCGTCTCTGATGGCGGCTCTTTTGTTAATACCTCATTGAAAAGTGGTGATGGATAAACTGTGGGGGATGTGTGGTTCAGGATTGACTTTTAAACACTGAATTGAAGAGATAAGTTAAGGTTGTTTCTCAGGACTTGGCCACAGATGGCTGATTCTCAAGGTGAAGGAAGCCATGCGGCACCTTTTCGTCATCCTTTGTGGCGATGCTAAGCTAACATTTTTAATGAATACTCTAGTTTTATGTGATTGAACGGTTTAAGACATACTAATTTAAATGTTTGGATTTTAAATATAGACTACTTTATTCAAACATTTTTAATACCAGAGAAAGTTCTCAGATTGGTTTACATTAAAATATAGCTGTGATTTATGAACTCTACATACGCACAAATCTATTAGAATAATTTATTTGATTAAACTATTTGTTTTTAACTACATAAAATATGCTGTCTGCTGAATTCTTTCATTGACTGCAGTTTTTCCCTGTATTATATTTAATAACCCAACTTTTGTGAAATTTGTTTTATGAAATGTCAATTTATTAATAAAATGCTCATATTTTTGTAAAAGGTACGTGGGACTGTCGAAAATTAAAGGGTTGTTGACCAATCAGAATCGAATCAGGAAGTGACGTGTGTCTAATAATTTCACTTTACAGGAGAGACGAAACCTACGTAGGAAAACGTAACCTACGTAAGACAAGCGAGGGAGTTTTGTCGGGAAACGTCACTGCGCATGCGTAGTTAAAAGTCAGGTCAGAAGTTAACGCGTTAGGGAGTTTACAAGCTGCATAAGTTGTGCTTACTAACATATGACGGAATAATCCCAGTCAATATCTTACTGAGTGGATATTTTGAGGACACAAGAAGCTTTAGCGGACTTATTAAAAATGGACACGGGTAGGAAGTGGAGATTTCTTGTTGATGCTACGTCAGCTGTTATGCTAGCTCCGGACGACTAAACGCTTGTCTTGTCTCTTTTGCTTTCAGAATACGACGCAATAATTCAGAGTTTTGAACGTCTCCCTGCGCCTGTAAGTCAACGACGTCTTTCTGACTGCCTCTTTTGGTGAAGGGAGTCCTTTTGGAGGCAAAAACGTTTCTTTTCTGCGTAGCTGTGTAGTGGTTTTGTTTCCGACGTAACGTGTCTATTCAGCAAGTTGACGTACGTCGTTTGCGTAGCTGGGGTTACTTTTCAAAACAAACATTTTGACACTGAAGGACAGACTGGTTCATAAATTTAAGAATCTTATAGCAAACAACTGATCACAAACAATGTTTTTTTCACCTAAATTCGTAAAGAAATTGTGGTTTATATTTAATAAATATTATTTATGTTAAGTAATATAATAAAACAATAGTAATGTGGAAGGCCTAACATTTATGAATCTGAGGAGGTGACCACTAATTTGATCTATCTGACATAACATATAAAAAGATGACCTCTTAAGGAAATATTTAGTATACACTTGTCGGTCAATAACCCGTCACTGACACACGGCAGAGCATTTTGGTTTATAAACATGAGGGAACACTTGAGTGTGTGTTCAGTGTTCAAGTTCAACATGTGGGCCATGTGTGATATTAAGTTCCTGTTAAAGTTGTTTGCTTTTATCATCGATGAAAATGTTGGATTCCTTCTCAACCTATGCATGATTTGGATTGACAAATATTTGATACTTATCTACTTTGTCCTGTCTTAAGGAAACCCCAGATTCTACTTCAAAACCACATAAATCATTTTGAGAGCTGATTTCTCGTGTTGACCCCTCTTCTCTTACTCATCTAGGCGCCCTCTGGTATTCAGCGGATGATAGAGCTCGGCATTCTTGGTAAGAAAGTATCCAGAGTATTTGGTGTTATGAAATTAGACTCACAAAAAAAAAACTTGAAATCTTTTCTCTCCAAGCTCATATCGGCTGCGGCGACGACTTGGACTTTTCAGATGAGGACGATTACGGATACGGCCATTGTACACATGGTCATAGCAGTTTCCACGGATACCGAAGGATCTCCCACAGGAGGCGCAATGGAGGATTGCACGAGAGCCGTGGGTTGCAACCCGCTTTCACCTACCAGCTTCCGCCTCATTACTGGTCTGGATTTTGCGACGTACCTCATTCACGTATAACATTTGAAGAAAAGGAAACCGTAAGTCTGCTTTTATTCCATTCAGCCGGGCGGGTTTCTGACAATGTGATGGTTTAAATCTCTCCACTCTTTCATGTGACTCTCAGGACGCTGAAAGAAATGCCAGATTAAAAGAAGAAGCTGCAAAAAGCAAAGAAAAAGCTAGAAAGAAACGTCTGAAGAAACAGGTGAATTTTTGCATCCTGAGTTCCATCAGTAATAAATGATTTAAATTAATTTGTTCATCACGTGGATTTTTGTCCAACAGAAACAGAAGGAAAGAAAACAGCTCGAGAAGCTGAAGAAGGAACAAGAGAACCCTGTAAAGAGTGAAGAGGTAGTTATGTGCGACAAAATTAATGTTTTGATATTAATGATGGGGAAATCAAAGTGCAGCTTTTCTTTTTTGTTGTTTGAACAGACACCTAAAGACGGAGAATGTGAAGTTCATGACGCGACACCTTCCAGTGTTTCAGCTAAAGATACCGACAGCAGCGATGGTCTCGAAGATGAAGCCAGCGATGAAGATGACACCGAAATTATCTGTGATGACCCCGAGGTAGAGCTTGTCTTACTGTGTTGCATCACTTACGGACGATTGATTGATTTTGCTTATGCTGGGATGTAGAGGTTTTGTTTTTAATTTAATATTCCTTGTTTCATTCAATGATCCGGGATCTTTTCTAACAAACTCAGCTTCCAGGAATTGAAGGAATTATCGTTCCTTTCTGTTTTTTGTTGTTGTTTTTTTTCGGAGGAGCTGGACATGACAAGTACGTTTGTGAGTAAAGCTGCTGATATCGCCAAACGGAAATTGGAGCAAAGGGCCAAGTCGGAGAGGAGGAACAAAACCAAGATCCCAGATAAAGAAGCTGAAACCATTCCTGAAAACCCAAAAGAAGTAGAGGTTGAAGAGAAGGTGAGGCGAACGATTAAACGGATTAACCTGGATTTGACCTCCTGGTGTGAGTTAGGGTTGGTAATCTTTCTCCTGTACTTCCTGAACAGGATTCTGCTGCCCCCTCTTTGCAGGATAACGTAAAAATAAGTACTGAACTTGCAAGTAAGTTTTGTGAATCTTCTGAGTTCAGATTTTTCTAAAAGAACGAGTTCCACTTAGCTTTCACCTTTTTTTCCTCATAGGTGTCGGAAATAGGTTTGCTAGCACTGGAGACTTCAATATGGCCGTCAAGTATTTTACGGATGCAATCAAGTACAACCCTACAGAGTTTAAGTAAGTGGCGTTTATCGTCTCGATCGCCCCAACTGGATTTTAAATGTGATGTTTTAATGGTTACTTCTGCCGCAGGCTGTTTGGCAATCGTTCGTACTGTTTTGAAAGGATGCGGGAATATGCGAAGGCTCTGACGGATGCAGAGTTGTCCCTCAACATGTGTCCCGGTTGGGTTAAAGGGCTGTTCAGGAAGGGCAGAGCGCTGGCCGGCCTAAAGGCATGTGTTCCTGAATGTTTACATAGATCTGTTTGTTTCACAATGACTCACTGTGGTCCCGTTGCAACATCATGGAATTATTTCCAGGAGTCATTGAGTCGTGGCTGCTTGCTTGATTTCCTGGGCCATGTTCCAAGTAGTTGCTCCTGGTTGTGATTACTCTACCGGTCCTGAGGGAGCAGGAGGTGAAATCTCTCGTTTTTCCTCCAGAGGTACGAGGAAGCGGCTCAGGCCTTCTCCGACGTTCTGAAATTCGACGCTTCGTGTGCAGAAGCTGCTCAGGAACTGATGCGGGTGCAGATAACACAACTAATGGTAACACAACAGGAAGACACGTGTTAGTACGCAACAGGAAATCAGTCGATGTTTGAACTACAGGCGCTTCGTTCTGGGTCTGTTTTCCTTCAGGAACACGGTTTCAGCAGGGAGCAGAGCGCCAACGCTTTAATTATTCATGGGACGGTCAAAAAAGCTCTCGAAGTTCTATGCAGATTAAACAGCCAATCAGGTGAGAGTCAGCCTGGGACTGTTGACACCTGGATAATTTTTTTTTTTTTTTTAACCTGGATAAAATTAACCAATGATCTGTGTGCCTTTGCGTTTTGCAGTTGTACAAAATGGAACGCTCCCCCCAGCACAGTTAGTGAATGCTAGCGGAGTTTCTCCTGTCCTTTCAGCCAATATAAAGCCTCCTCTTCCTCAGTCACGCAATGCAGTGGAAACACAATTTAAAAACAATTCTGCAGGTCCGGTCCAGATTGTATCAGATGTCAAGAGTCAACCAAAACCAAACCGCCCACCACAGTGAGTATGGATCAAACTTTTACTTCAGTAATTCCTAAAACAAGTGCTTAACAGCGCATATTAAATGTGTGGATCCAGTCCTGCTGGTTAAAACAGAAAGAAAAGTTCCCTTGTTTTCACCTACCTGGTGGTAATGCATTCGTTCTGCCACAAGGTGGCGGTAAAAACCTGCTGGATGTTACCAGAAGTTGAAAGTTTGATTACAAAGAGAAGCAAAGGGAAAAAGTCTGGTGTGGAACTTCTTTTAAATTAATAAAGCAATATTTAGATTAGCACTGAGTAACATTCAAGCAGTATTTCTACCTCAAACACTCACCGCATTATTGCTGTTATGCTACTTATGGTTTATTGGTTTTTGTGTGTCTAATTTGAGTTTATTCTAACATGGTAGAAAACCTTTACCGCTTTGACGCAGTTGGATCTTTTGTGTGTTTAAACTTTGGTTTTGTGTGTTGTTTTTGTCGTAATGTGACATTTATATTTTCTTTCCAACAGGGATCTTTTTCCAATTTGGGTGGGAAACCTGCTTCCCTCAGTAACCGAAACCACGTTGACTAATCTGTTTACCAAGTAAGAAGATGTTTGTTTGCTGCTGAGGTTCTTTCTGATCATTCATTGTCAAACTTTGTGCTGCTGACTCACACACACACACACACACACACACACACACACTTTGTTTTCCAGGGTCGGGCTGGTCCACAGTATGAAGGTATTGACTCACAAACGATGTGCCTTCATAAACTTCAAACAAAAAGAACATTGCGAAGAAGCGATCCGAGGGTTTCACGTAAGCCGCTCACTCGCATATCTTCAGTTTCACGGATGTTTTCTTTCGCATTGCTATGAAACGTTTCGTCTTTGTTCCGTCAGGGTTTTATGTTAAACGGCACAAAGATTGCCGTGCGGTATCCGGACAGGATTCCTCCTGGCATGGGCATCTCTAGATCCGCCCTCACCTCGGACGACCTGGAAGATGTCGGGTGAGCGCCGTTACGTCACTCAGTTTTTCCTTTCTGCTTCATTCGGCGACTGGCAGAAAAATGTACGATCATGTGATGAACCGGTTGCAGGAGGAGCGCTGCCGGAAGCTGGAGACCTGTTCAGCCGTCTCAACGCCCGTCTTACCCCAGAGAAGACTCTTGAAGGAAACCCCGATGCCTTTGAGCTCCAGAGGACACCAGTCTTAATAAAATTATGCTTTATAAATTCCAACACGACACAGAATCGTCTCTGGTTGCAACAGAATTTTAAGTTCTGTCTGCTTTGGAAATTTTTTTATTGAACCACTCGGCGTGCCTCGCTAGATTGTTTTTTTTAGATGTGTTGGAATGAAAACCCAATAGATCTGAACAAGTTTAATATTTTACACATTGAGTTTAGTGCTGCTGTGATAATCACAAGTGGAACTGATTATGAAAACTCATTGCTGCATTGTAATCTGAAGTTTTACATTTCTCACATCTAAATTCACAGTTTATGCTCAGAATATTCACTTTTTAGCAGGTTAAATACAAGAGGATTCCATTTACAATCTAGAATGTCAAACACTTTTGACATTTTCCTTTTAAGGCATTATCATGTCGTGTTCTTAATTAAAACATACAAGCTCTGTTTTCTGCTCATCATTTAAACGTCGTCAGAGGCCGAGAATGTGAACGGGCTGACAGATTAAAGTCCTCTGTCGCCGCGACAGATTCCATCGCTTTGAATCAAGACGGGCGGCGTAAGCGATCGATCCAATGATGGACCGACCGTCGGGTGCGCTGGTTTAGTGGATTTTTAATTGGGTGAGGCAAAAAGTGCATTTAAAATAATCCCAACTGCGATGAACAAAGTCTGAAAGTCAGACGAGTGTTAAAAGTAAAACTCCAAACGCCACCTGCTCCAGCATTTTAATGCAGTTTTTCCTACGTCCTGATGGATCCGTTGCAGGGCAGCAGGAATGCTAATGACTGGAGTGGAACTGAAGCACATGTTTTATTTGTCTGTTTGGCAGTTGTCTACAGCTCATGTAATTGTTTCCTGTGTCATTTATTTTACAAATTGTTGATGGAAAAATGTGACCTTCAAAAACATTTCAAGCTGAGGCTGTGAACTCATTTTCCTATTTACAAGAAACACAAAACATTCAACGGATTCTAATTTTAGTTACGTGTTGATTTTCAACTAATTGAGCTCCTGGTTTGCATTAGATCTGGTGCGTTCAAGGTCCCTGGAGACATTTGTTATTTGTTGAGGCAGTCATGCCTGGAATTACCAACATACAGTACAGTGGTATGAAAAAGTTTGAGCAGCCCTGATATTTTTCAAGATTTTCCTTAATGAATTGGTTGTTCGGACCTGAAAATGCAGTTAAATATATCATAAAGCAGACAAACAATATTTGAGAAGTGACAAGTTTATCAGATTTACAGAAAGTGTGAAACGTATGCAGTATGAAAAGTATGCAGCTGCATGAATTTGGACACCCTGGTTTTATTGATTTTACTACCGTTAGCGCTAATTATTGGAACACAACATTTATTTAGTAAGCTCATTGACCCATGATCTTCTACGAGTGTTTAGGGCGGCCAGTTGCAAGTTGTTCTCTTTTTTGTGCCTCTAAAGATGGCAACATTGGTGTTTCAAAATAACTCAAATGACCTGAGAACAAAGTGTGTTCAGCGTCAGGCTTTAGGGGAAGGATACAAAAAGCTATCAGAGATTTAAGCGGTCAGTTTCAACTATGAGGAACGCAGCGAGGAAATGAACGACCGCAGGTACAGTTAAAGTTAAGGACCAAGTCAAACTCAACCCGCAGACCTTTCAATTGTCCCTTGGGGACTAATAAAGTTTTTCTTGATCTTAATTGAATGTAAATTGAATTAAAACGTTGGGTTATTTGTTCTGCTGAAACTAAAATTGAGTTATTTGTATGTATCAATGGTCGGTATGCGTGGTGGATGAAGAACACAGTGTTCTGGGTCTGTTTTTACTGCCCACAGTAAAATTCTGCGGTTGTCCCATCATGCTGTGGGGCAGTGTGTCCAGTGCAGGTACTGGCAATCCTATTAAAGTTGAAGGTCTAATGGATTCCAGTCAGCATCAGCAGATTCTAGAGGACAATGTTCAAGAATCAGTGACAAAGTTGAATTTGCATATTTATAAAGTCCCTAAATTTGCTCATCCCACTGTAGACATTTTGCATCTGGGTTTGTGTCATTGTGGATAAAGGTCACTAAATTGTGGGGATGTTTTTTGAAGTGGGTGTGTACCTGTTAGATAACATTTTCAGATAACTTTCAACTACCTGAAAACAATGAGCCCCCACTCCTGAGTTTTAACTATATGCAAATAAAGATATGAATACAAAACAGCTGAGATCTGGGAGGTCTGGAGCATCTGCCGTCTGCTGGAACCAAATTAATGTTTCTGCTCGATCACAAATGCAAAAAAAACCCAAAAACGGAGGTCTTTAGCCGCCAGCGAAAACATTCAACTCTCTAACGTGAGCTGATTGAATTTTTGCACCTGTCACTCACTCCAAATGGAGTTTTCCGTATTACCGCCGATGGAGGGAAATAAATAATTCCTAAGGAGAGATGTCGCAGCATTAATTAGGTGATTCCTGACAAATTGGTGTTGGAGTTCGCCTTCGATCACTCGTACACGGGTCACACACTCGCATCTGCTCCAGTCGACCTGAAGCATAACGTTTGAATAGTGGACCCGTACGTACATAAAGGATCACATCAGCACTTCTAGGCGTTTTAATTGCATCTTTGGGCTTAATTAGAGTCTTGAAAACGCCGTCAGCCATGACGACGCACCAGGAGGCCCTGATATTCGCTCTCGACCTCGAGTGTTCGACGCTCCTCAGGCCGCTTCTGTTCAGATCACCAAAGACAGTCTTTATGATCCAACCTGCGCCAGATGAACGGCGGTCACGTCATCCAATTGCTGCGTGTGAAGCGACTGACATCTGTTAACTTCAGGAATGTTCCATTTCAGCTTAAATTGCTTTTATCCGACATTAGTTGTGGATCTTTTAGCCCGCTTTACAATTGTTTTGAATCGTCCGATTCGCCTCATTGTCTTGAAACATTTATGTCTGGGTCTGAAGCGCTGTAACTTCATTACATGAGACGAGTGTGTTTAATATGGAGTTTTTACCCCTCAAGGGTGACTTGGCATGTATGGTTTAGAAGTGAACAGTTTGTTTACTACTGAATTTTATCCTTTTGAGACGAGTGAAATGCATCAATGATGGAAGACAGATAAATATTAAATGAATACCGTATGGAAAAACAAAAATCATCCGTCCGACTCCTCACCATGACGACCAGAAATGGGGGTTGCATCATATGAAAACATGACATCAGTGTTTAAGCTCTGTGCAGGATTTACAGAAAAATGGATTAAATAATTAAGGAGGTTAGATTTATTTACATAACATGAAATTTTACCGAACCACCACTGGTGATGACGATGATGATGATGATGATGATGATGATGATGGGGGATGAAGAGAGTGATGGAAGCTGAGTATGCTGATGCCCCCCCAACACTGCTCCAGCTCGGCGCCAAGGTCATCCGGCTTCCGGGCGCCTCAGGAGAGAAGTGCAGTTCACACAAAGGACCGAGAGGTCAACGAATCAGAGCATCTCCTTGACATCTACGGAACAAAACGCTAAAAAGATCAAAGAATTTTGGTCTGAAATCCTCCCTTTGTGATTGGTGGTTGAGCGGCGCTGCTTTCAGCAGATTGATTTTTTTCCGAAGCGTCACGAAATTGTCGTACTTTTCGTTTCTAATTTTTTTTTTCTCTCTCAACCCTTTCAGTGGATCTTTACGAAGAAATAAAATTAATGCTCCGTAACCGCTAAGACGCAGAAGGACGTGTTCTAATCTGGCTATTTCTGAGGGTTAAAATGATGGGAAATGAGAGAATCAGCTGCAATTCCACAAACTGGGAGAACATCCGACATGCTAGAAAAGCTAAACAACAGCTTCTAAACAGAGCGTGTCGACTAATCCTGTTGTAGCGGCAATATCAATAAAACAAAGGTGGAATATTTACCTGGCAGCAGAGACATCCGGGGAACTTCTACCTGGATCTGGAGCGTGATGAGCGAATCAAAAGAAGGTGTGCCACAAGAAAAAAAGAGGTTTTATTTCAAATAAAATGCTGACAGTGAAAAAAACAAAAAAAGAACATATCTGAATCAGGATTGTTTTGGGGGAAACATGACGAAATTGTGCTTTTTTTTTTTTTTTCTTTTTTTTTTACCGTCACGACTTTAAAAAGCCAGAATAATCCATCGGGAGTCAGACTCTGACCTCAGAGTGTTCTTGCTCTTTCACACCGATCTTTCACAACAAGTGATGAAGTAGAAAAATATAGAGGCCGCGTCCTCTGACTGATAGCATCGTCAGCTCCAGACGATGGGAACGAGTCCTGACGGGAGGAGTCCTGGTACCAGGTCAGCTCCAGAGGCAGATGTTGCTCATGGCCTGGCAGGTGGAGCCGCTCTCTGCCGGGGAGCGGTAGATCTTGCCGCTGGGGCAGACGCACACTTCGTATACGTCGTGATCCTGGGAGGCGTGAGCGTGCGACAGCGTGTAGACGCCCAGCGGGAGGCCGCCGAGCCGAACGGCGCCGCCGTCCAAAAGTATCTGGCGTGAAAAAACAAACAGGGAGACACGATTGGAAGTCATCGCAATAACATCGGCCAGAGGTGCCTTTGAATGACGCACTGCCAAGTGGAACTAATAAATTACTCCGGCGCAATCAGTAAATACAATGTGACTGGTGGAGTGGAGAATATGGCAGCGCTGACCTGGTGACTCAGGGTAAGCAGTGAAGGAGGAACACATCTCTCTATTAAATGTTTTGATTTAGAACGGTTTTAGTTCTGGGGAGCGACGGATTTATGCTCAGACGGAGGAATTCTGATCACTTTTCTCACTGGATGCCATTAATGTCTACTGACGTCAGGTACGTTTTTTCAACCTGGATGGTTGGGCGGAGCTTGTCAGTAAAAATCAGGCTTGTAATCATGGAATTTATCGTCATGACGACTGATCCAGGGGATTGGAGAAATCAGGGGAAGACAGGAGAAGTCGTGGCAGGTTAGGACGCGGCAAAGTTTGCGTGTGTCAGAGCTCATCCCTGAGCGAACGCGGCGTCGCTCTGAGCAAAGCATCATGGGATCGGTTAGAAAACAAAAAGAAAACGCCGATACATATCTGGTGATCAGTTGGTACAAAACGCTGGCAGCCAAATAGTTGATGTGGTGACGCCGTCACACGCAAATCCAAACGTCAAATAAGCATTCTGGTTAACTATCACAGTATTTTCCGCACTATAAGGCACACTGCTGGTGTTTTAGAAAATTAAAGGCTTTTAGGTGCGCCTTACGGTGCGGAAAATGCTGTAAATTCTGTATAAAATCAGTGGAACCAATCAGGAAATCGTTGTTCCTCCTACACGTCACCGTTACGGCGTTCAGAAGTTCACTACAAGCTCCTAAAGCTGCTAGAAAGGCTGAGAAGTCCTGATCCTGTCAGAGGAGGAGACAAGGCAGCCTTTCATGCGTTAATAAAAGCACCTCCAGGAGCTTCTGACACGAGGAGGTAGAAGTAGGTCGTACACAGGTTGGGCTTCATCAAAGCAATGAAGAGGATAGAAATGAACAAGGGCACAGAAGTACAGCTTCCCTCCCCCCGGTGCTGAAACCTCCTCCTCACCTCCCCCTCTGTGGACTCCAGGTGGAGGTCCTTCCGGCTGCTGGCCTTCAGCGGCCCGTCGACGGCGCTCACCTCCACCCCTCTGGGAGCCTCCATGGTCAAGGTCCGTGTAGGAGACTCCAGCCTGAGGACGGGGGGGGGGGGGCACTGGCTCAGATTGACATTCACTTCATAAACTGCTTTCAGGATCGTCGTCTAGTTAGTTGTGATTTCTTGTTTGGGTCTAAATAAAATAAAATCCAAACTAAAACCGTCTTATTGATTTCTGTTGGACTCCCCCGACACAGAATATTAAAGCTGCTGCTCAGGTTTAAGCTTCTGGTCATTGTTCTAATCTGTTACGGCTCCTGAACATCCCATAATTCCATCATCTGATTCTGACCCGAGTCTGAAACCATTCGCGTTTTCTTCCCAGGGACTATTTGGTTACACGAGGAGAGTTTAGTGCGACAGCCAATCAGAACGCTGCTTGTTTTCATAACTCACAACCATTTCCAATTGATCCCCCCCCCCTTCTTTTCCTAAATCTGTTTTCAATGAATCTTAAAAGGAGCCGTCTAAATCTCCATATCCTCTGAAAATGACACACATTCCAGATTACGCCACTGGAACGCGACAGAAAAAGCTTCTAAATTGCATCTCAATATGAAAAAAGGCTCTAAAGACTTTAAGTCGACGCAGTTTTCTGACTAAAATGAGAAATCTGAAAAGAACTCAAAGGTCAAAGTTCATCATTTCTTGACGATGACTCCTACCAATCTTTAGGAGAAATGCTTCAAATGGTCACGTCTTCATCGTCATCGAAATATGCTTCTACTGGCTTTTAGCCCCCCAAAAAGTGGCTTCTCATATTAATAATAAAGCTATTTTAATCCCCAATCACAGAATAGATCTTCAGTAAATTGATCAGGAAGGACGTTTGTTAATTAATTTTTGTCTCCCGGCTGTTTTCTACTTTCATTATTGCCTTTGATTAATTTAATTCTCTAAGCTAAACAATCTAATTTCGAGCAGCAGCACAAACACAATGTGCTTTATATAACCCTTAAAACAAGATTATTGCACACAGTACACATCCAGGTAGCAGTATCTGACCTTTCACCCCACGTCACATGGGTTTCCTTCGACTTGTTGCTTGGTTTCATCATTTAAAGCCAGAGAAGCAACACAATTTAAAAGATTTATAAATTCTATAAAGCCGTGATCATTTCTCGTCGTGAGTTCAATTATCACCAGCAGATAAATTCACTTGTTTGTAGTTAATATCCTCTGAAATCAAGTATTTATCTGTTATTATATAGTTATTTTTTGCCGTGTACCACCAGAAGATAAAGTGCTCAATTTCCACAAGTGCTTGTTTCAGCCGCAGTCCAAAATAAAGCATTAAATTAATTCAATTAAATGTGACTCTTGGGTTTTACAACCGTCACACACCGCCTGCACTCTCATGTGCAGGAGTTTTACGGTCTAGTTTCTGAGGCTCCTTCAGCGGCGTGTAGTTCCATTTCACCTTGCAGCTGACGAATAAACATGACAGTAAAGTTATAATTAAAAAATATGAAACGCATGAAATCGGACTTGATTGGTTCCAACGTTTCTGCAGCTGTTTGTAAAGAATTAATTCAAACTTTGAAGGCAAAATGGGCAACAAGTCCTCAAAGGGCCTGACAAAAAAACAACAACAATTAATTATAACACTTAAATAAAAATATATTTAGGTCGCTTAAAAATGTCACAATACCTAGAAAGATGAATCAGTTCCCAGATGGAACTGAATCTGTTGGGGACAGATTTTAAATGTCCAACCATCTTAATTTAGGATTCCTAACGCTAAATTCCCAATATTATGATAAGTTTTCTTCGGCACTTGCAACCAGGAAATGTAATTATTCGCTACCCAGAATCCCAAATGTCACCTTAAACATGAGATTCCAGTTATAGGAAGTTTTGCAAGGAGGCCAGCGGTGATATAGTTCACATCTAGACTCCTGACAGCGCCTGCATCTTGTGCAGCAATGATAAATGTTGTTTATTTGTACTGACAGCTATTAAAGCCACTATTTCCATTAAACCTGCATGTGATGGTCCGTACCGACCAATCATTCCCTCTCCTGGACAAATAAGACCATCACAAAAACAAAGACGCCGCCATATCTCTTTACGGCAATCAAAAGTGAGAAGTCCATCCAGCCACGGCGGCGAGAGGACGGTCTGACCGGAGTTAAGTGGGACCAGGAGGAGCCGCTCCATTCTGCCTTTATCTTCTAAATGAACCTGTCACTCCTGTGGACAAAAACCGCTGCAGGAACTCTTCTGAACGCTTCCGAGTACGTGGACGGCTACAGCGGAAACAGGATTTCAACCCGAAAAGAGGAGCTCTGGCAGCAGAAAGTTACAGAAAAAAAATCTGTTCTCTGATGCCGGGCCGCCATCCAGCGTGTGAGGAGAACTGAGCGCCTTCAAATCCTGTCTGGTCCGCCTGTCGCTTTCTTAACGTCAGACTCGTTTCACTTCACATTCCCGTGTTGATGTTTCTTTTTAAAAAAGCAGTTTTGTATTCGCAATGTGCAATAAATACATAAATTAAACAAACGCGAATAAATAAATCAACCAGGGAGAAAGTTCCCGACACCGGGGAGGAGTTGTGTGTCGCCCCGACCAGATGTCCGTTCGCCATCTGTCCCCCATAAATGTCAAGAGACTCGACTCGGAACGTGAGAAATATAGAAGACTGAGGAAGTGGAATGTTGAAGAGTAAAATCACAACATGTATCATACAGCTTCCCTGATTTATCAGGAAGCACCATCCCCCCAGGGCCAGATACAAAATGATCCGATTACATAATTGACAGAAATATTTCTGTATTCAAGATTTTTATTTCTGGTTGGAAGCCGAGCTAAAAACAGGAATCCTCGGAGCCAAAATTTCCTTCAAATATCGGCCGTGATTTCCGTCCTGGAAGCGATTCTGCCTGGAGGTGACCGTCAGGTGAAGGAGCCGCGAATAAAAGGTAATGAAGCCGCAAGCAGAGAGCAGGACAGGACATGACAGACCGACACGTCTCCTCTGCACTTTATAACCACGCCGTCCTTGTTTCCAGACCTCAACATCAAGGCTTCTCCTCCTGACGGTTCCTCACGATGATTCACAAGTCACCCAGTTTTTTTTTTAGGATGGACAGAGGAGGGAAAGAAGTGAAGAGTTGTAGGCAACCAAGGCAAACAACTGGCTGTCAATCAACCCCGATGAGCTCCCTAACGCGCACACTTCATTTATTAACGCAGCTATCCTGATCCGTTTTTTTAATATTTATATATTACAGCTCCTACTTTTATGAGCATCAGTTCAGTTTCTAGATGATATCATTACCGCTGCTCTTGCTCTGCATCCTGTCTCGCTCGTGCAGGAATATCGCAATCTAGACGTGAAAAATATCACACGATGAATTCAGTTGCGGTTCGACACGATCTTGAAGTTTGTGTAACGTTATGAGGAGGACGTTATGCTATCGCGACATTGCAAAAACTTTAAGTTTGTGTGTTTAAAACTACATTTTCCTTTGTATAAATGATCATAAATTAACTGAGATTACGCTGATAACTCAATCCATGTGTTTACAGATGCAATATATCTATAATTTCAAGGTTTGATTATGAAATGAGTATTATTATTTTATTATTACACAAAATTATATATATATTTAAGGTTTGAAAATTAAATAATAATAATAATAAATGATAATAATGAATAAATAATTAAATTAGCTCCTTTTCTTTGCCTTTTTTACAATTATTTCTACTATTTTGCACAAAATTTACCAGATTGTGCCAATATTATTCCCCATAAACTATAATTCTTGTGGAGGACGATATAGTAGACATATAAATATAGAGAAAAACTGCATTCAATTATTCAGGCGCTGCACAGCGATAACAAATTAAGACAAACCTGAGTGTGAGTGCAGAGAGGGAAAAACGCTCAGGGAGAAGAAGAGCAGGTGCTTTAAAGTAATGGATCTCAGGTGGGCTTGTTTTTTTGTTTTTGATGCTGTCTCAGCTCTGTTCTTCTCCCAGATTACTGCTGGCTCGCAGAAAGAAAAAAAAAAAAGCACCACAAAGAGAAACGATACGCCTCTGAAGAGAAAGAGAAGGGCGGAATGGATGCGAGCCAAACCGAATGTGTAGCATCCAGTGAGGTTCTAACAGGTGGCGACTGGTTTGAAGGGGGGGTTTCAGTTTAAGGGTGGAGGAGAAGCAGCGAAGATCCAGATCCTCCGATGTAAACAGAGTAAAACGAAACGTCTGCCTCTGTAGGTTTACAATAAGAACGTTCCATCTAGAAAAAAAACCACAACGTACCATTGAGCAAAGAGGCCTTTCTAGTGTGATGTCATCGTGTTGGATATACGTAATCAATCACTGGGCTATTCCAGCTCATCTTTTACTCGTATAAAAAGACCCACGAGAGGGACAATCGCTGCTGCTTCTAGAAAAATATTTCCATGATCATGTGATTTAGAAACAGCCTGAAGACATCCTGGGTGTTTTGGATTAAACTCTGCTAACAGGAAATGATTCGGAGCTGAAATGCATTTAAAACGGAAGATTTACCTCAAACGGTAAATAAGTTTGAACTGTTTAAGAGATCGGGACCAGACTGCAGATGGTCATCCCTGAGCGGCGCCTGTGTGTGTGTGTGTGTCTGTGTGTGTGTGTGTGTGTGAACCTCATCTGTATTCCTGTGACTCTGCAGGAATTAGATGCCAGAACACTGTTTTTTCTGCCAACTTTGATCGGGCTCTCCCTCCAGCACCGGTGAGGTGGACAACACACCCGACTCGTTAGCGCTGGTTAATAGAGCAACGCTGCGCCGGTGCCTCAGGCAGCCGGCATCACATGCACAGCGGCGAACGCGTCTAATAAGCCTCTGAACTCTACCCGTTTTTGTCTGTACCTCTTGGTGCTTTAATCAATTCCTGACTGCTATGGAGAATAAATAACAAATTAGCTCGCCCCTGGGCTGTGAAATTAATATAATGGTCAAATTGAGTTGAATTTGAGCGATAAGGAGCTGACCAGCAGCGGCGCTTCGGAGTAATGATGCCGGTGAATAATGGTTCACGTCACGACGTAGACTCCTGAAATGCCACGGAGCGTTTCGAGATCATTTTAATCCAACAGAAAATGAATATGTGGCATTAAGCTTTAATGAATTTCTGTGAAGTCGGTGAATAAACATACCTGAGGTCTTCAGAGGGCCTCGCTTGGATCAGGGGGGTTTCAACTGAATGTGCAAACACCGCGCCCTCTGAACCTGATACACAGAATAATACATAATAATTTACAGTTTTTTTACAATAAGGCGCATCTAAAAGCCTTTACTTTTCTCAAAAACCGACGGTGCGCCTTATATATGAAAAGTATTTAACCCTTACAGCCCTATATCACGTCCCCGTGATCAGATCACATGATGTTTTTAAACCATTCTTAACAAATAAAGTCTGTTACATGGATTGCTGTGCGCGTGTTTATGTGACAGTATAGATGTGAAACTGTCGTTCGGTTTTTTATTTGGAGCCGATTGATCCAGAAAACCGGAGATATGATCGTTTACATTTGATCTAAGACAAGAAGTTCAAATGGCTTCTTATAACCAGATGGCAGGCGCCGTGTGTCTGTCCATGTAGTCCCCATCGTACAAGCGGTGACAAACACGTCTCGTGATGCAAACATGTACCATGATTGGTGCATTTTGTCAGGTGACGAAAAAACGCGTCACAACTGGTGCATTTAATGTTGCACTGTCTTATGAAGAGTGGCACAAGTGACACAAACTGTATATAGTTATGTTAGAAGCCTATCGTAAACTTTTTTGAGTTCAAAATCAATTCGATGAGCATGTTTTTGGTTTTTATGTGCAATAAAATATAATTTGTTCCATTTTCGAATTTGAATGTGTTTATTTTGACTCAGAAAACTCCTTTGAAGAGTGGCATGAGTGACATAAACTATATATAATTATGTTAGAAGCTCATGGCAACCTTTTTGGAGCTCAAAATAAATTTGATGAGCATGTTTTTTATTTTTATGTGAAATAACATACAATTATAGAGAAAATACGTACCAAATGTACCAAAAAACGGCTAAAATAGGTCAGGTCTGTAAGGGTTAAAATTTCCATTCATTGAAGGTGTGTCTTATAGTGTGGAAAATACTGTACTTTACAAAATTATAATCAATGCAATAGATCCATTCATGATGGCTGCTTTCACACCTGATGCTTCCTTCTGAATTCCTCTCATGTTTTGTTCATTTAAGACTAATTTCACAGACATCAGGAGATCGGAAATCAAACCTGTGACTGTAAACTTTTTAGTCGTCATGGTGACCTCGTCCTCAGCTGCAGAGAACAGCAGTTTGCCTCCGTCTGCACTTCGTACCTCCAGCCTCCGAGACTGGGCCTCCACCGACTCCGGTCCTGCAATGACGACCAAATAAAAAATTCTGATTGCACTAAAAAATACCACAGCGGGAAACAAGAGTCAATATTTTATGAACACTGCGAGGATTAAACAAATATATTTACATGTTTTAATCATTTAAAAGGGATTAAGAACGAACATCCAACACTTTGCTAACAGTAAACTTCCGCTGGGAAACTGTGGCCAAGTAAGATTTAGTAATCTGAAACGCCGCTCCGGTTGCTCGCCCCGCTAATGAAAGGCGCCAGACAAATCCGGCCGGCCGTGCTTTTTTACAAAAGAACGTATACAAACCAGAGATTTGTTCCGCTGGCGAGGAATATTAATTCTGGTTCTTCGAACTTTGGTGTTTTTCCAGATACGCACGCAGAAAGTTTTGTCGCGACCCCCTCCCTCCCTCCCTCTTCTCGTCTGTTCATCCATGCGCTCCGATGGAGAGGGGATTTAATTATTCACCTCATTTCAGACAAAATGCTCTTTCTGCAATAGCAGGCACTAATTTTCAAAGGAAGGTCGAGCGTGTCATATCACCAGTCCTGTCAAATCAGCATCAACTCTCAACTTATGTTGGCTAGAATCAATAGCTATTAATGTTAATAAGCAGGTCGTTTGCTTTCCAGCGGTCATTAATCATGTAAATGACTTTGGTAATCTGGGCTGAATGATGGCTGAACTTGACGATTAGAAGAAGAATCTATCGCCCTTCTAACGACTACATTAAAGGTTACATCTGGATAAAATGACAGTCTTTGTTCGAAGGCACGGAGACGATCAAAAATTATTTAAAAATGATTAGTCGCTCCGATCTCGATTGAAGTCATTAATGGGACAAGATTGATCGGGGCGATCTGCAGCCAGGGTCGAGTTCCACTGAGGCCTCGTTGGAATTTTTAGTCCGCAGAAAGTTAAAATCCACACATAAACCAGATTATTAGGAATAATTTTCATTTTGATTCTCATTTGTGAATAAATAACGTGTGTGTGAGCAGCAGTCAAAAGCAGAAACTCACCCACTGTCAGCTGACCGGTCAGGAGGCCGTCATCGTTCCTGACGTTCAGCGTTACATTTTTTTCTGACTGTAAGACCAACGAGCTGTCCTAGGGAAGGAGAGAAAACGAGCAAAACAAAAGGAGAGCAAAAGATAAGAATAAAGTACATCATCACTGTGGTCCAATAAAGAAATTAAAGCCGATGTAAGGTTTTTTATATCAGTAATTCTATGAAGTCAGATTCTAGTGTTGCATCAGAGTCATTCCTCTCAGTTTTAGGAAGCGTTTTAGCATCTTTCAGCTCGCTGTTTTCGTTTTCCTGCCTGAAATCTTTGCTTCACTTTCAAAAGCTCTCGACGTTAGCAACTAGAAGTCTTTGCATCGATGTTGTGTCCTTCAATACCTCTGACATTTGGTTACAGCTTCCCATTTGAGCGAATAATCCCACCGTGGTAAAATCTAATAGAGCTGATTAATTTCAAGTCTCCGAAAAAGAGGCATCTAATAGTGGAAAATGATCTCAAGTTTGTGTCGTGTGCAACTTTGGAGAGGTCATTCTTTCATTTTAATTCCCTTCTTGTCCTCCTCGATATAAATGCCCATCATGAACCAAACAGCATCATGAGAAAACCTGAGTCCTTGATTGAAAGTATCCCTTTAAAGAGTTTATAGGTCTTAAACCGTTTCCTCTGGGGGGCCACGGCGGAGATGCCACCGCTCCCCTTGACTCTTCTTTGGGTTCACATAAAGGCTTTTTAGTCGCTGCGCCCGATGAGGAAGGTCAAGCGCGGATCAGAGAGAACGCCCATAAATGGAGCCCGTTGTTCAAAGAGCAGAGGGCGCCGTCAGACTG
Source organism: Antennarius striatus (assembly GCF_040054535.1). Taxonomy (NCBI): domain Eukaryota; kingdom Metazoa; phylum Chordata; class Actinopteri; order Lophiiformes; family Antennariidae; genus Antennarius; species Antennarius striatus. The sequence continues at coordinate 12,519,098 of NC_090798.1, read as the reverse complement.
AAAAACGACCGTGGAGGCTGTGAGGGAACCGACGCCCCCCCTGCACACAATGAGCCACCAAAAACAAGAGCGCAGCGCTTCGATTACAGAAGACGTGAAGATGATGACGGCGCTGGCTTCTCTGTATGAGGAGTAAAACGAAAACCTTTACAGCTAAGATAAAAAGCTCAGCTGCATTTGCATAAATGTATTTAAAATTTACTCGCATGTGATTGTTGTGCTTGACTACAATTTGCATATTGAGTTAGAAAAGGAAAAAAAAAATATGATGAAGTCACAAGTTGAAAAGGTAACGGTTATTACCGCTTAATTTCCTCACTCAAATATCATCCTGCAGGCTGGCTCTGCACGCCGGCTGCTGCCTTATTTTAGAATGGTTTTCAGGCATATTTAATAATTTTCATATTAAAAGCCGCCTGTATTTCAGTGTAATATTGCTAGCAGAATTAAATTGGTTCTAGCTAACTGGGTTTGAGGGATGTTCATGTCTCCAGGCGGCACTGCTACTAACACGTTAGACATGAAACTATGAGAATTTAAGGAACAAAACGGTTTCAGACCTGATTGAGCGACTTAAATTGACAGAACCAGTGTTTGTTAGTTAGTGGGATTCACCTGCATCCGATGTTATTTATAGACCGGTCCTGGTTGTGAAGTTTATGCATTTCTGAACATATTTTGGAAGAAAACAACTTGTCTAATGTTTTGGTTTGACATGCAGAACTGCCTTTATCTTCATCGTCCTCTTCTTGTTTGCACTTGTGGACTTTACTTTCAAACCAAAGGTCAAAGCTGCAGCTAAATACCTGATTTTTTTGCGCTCTCTCTCTCTCTCTCTCTCTGAAATATTAAAGCCCAGAGGAGCAGCTGATTAGTATTTAGCTCCTGAAGTTCTCAACATAAATAAAGCGTTCAGAGATCCGTGATTAGAATCCACTGCTGGTAACGCCTCACTGCTGCTCATCACATCTCATTTGAACTCTGCTGTCCTCCAGCAGGAGCAGCGATATTCCAATACGAATCATTGAACCTACACCCGTCGGTTCATCCGGTGAACTTTTTCGGTAACTTTTGACCGTAATGAAGGTGATGCGGGGAGGGCTCCGTTCCGGACCCGCATTAAAGCTTCAGAGACGACTTGTTTTGAAATAAGCACCTTTTGGTTTAATAATTTGTGACCTGAAGTTACATACTTTTCGTTGCTTTTCATCAGGAGGAATTAGGTTTTACTGCGGAGCCCTTGTGTGGTGATCATACGCCAGATTTTTACACAAGATTCTGAACACTGATGTCTTCCTGTAGGATTTTATTCATAGTCTTGGCTCTGACCTCTGCTTCACTGTAGAAACTGAAATGTGCTGTGGCCCCCCCGCTAGAGCTGATAGGGTGACAGACAGACATGAATATGGAATGGATTAGGAAGAATAAGGTACAGCGTATTCCAGTTTTCCATCCACCTGTCAGACCTGACACCTCAGCGCGGGTATAACCTGTTACATACAGTATATATAATGTACATAGTTATTGTAGCCACACATTGAAACATGACACTGAACATTCACGTAGGATTGCTGCTCGATCTGCATCCATTTACACCTGAAAGGCGGGAAGAACAAACTCCACACCTCTACATTTCAGTCTGCAGAACAAACCCAACGTGTGCAAAGTTACCAACTCTCATTTCACGACGAGCCGCCTAGACAGATGATTTCAGAGGCGCCTCATCCCGTCCTGTAATTTGCTGCCAGTTATTCCAGATCCTGCCAAATAACGCCGAGGGAGTCGTTTCCATCGGGCGCTCACAGCCTCTGAATCCAGCCATCGATGAAAACTCAAAGAGGCGATTGATCCCTGAGAAGTACCGAAGCTACTTTGAGTTTAGCCGTCGGGACTCGGTGAACATACACACACACACACACACACACACACACACACACACACACACACACACACACGCATATAACTGATGAAGATTCGACTTACGACCACTCTGAGAGAAGAATAAACGCGTGTCGACATATCTGACTATTGCCCTGTAGTTCCGCTTCCCACCACAACCCCCACATTGGCAGCACTGCTGCGTTCACGCAGCTCCAACATTCGTCTCCCCCTCTTGTTGTTGTTTACTTTTGTCTCTGTGAGTGTCTCAGATAAACTTTACTGTTTATCATGGATGATAAAGCAAACACTAGTGAACAGTGTTAATGGTGACCATCTCCCTGATGACAACTCTGACTCTGACCAACAACTCCTCCCTGCTCCTCCCCTTCTTTCACTCTAAAGCCAAGCTACATGCTAAATGCTAAAGTATCGTAGAGTACTCTAAAGAGGTAAACAGCGGTGATCCACGTATTTATATGACAGAAAAACATTAGTGATAAAAATGAGTCCCCTGGATATTCAGCCCTGCTGTCAGTCACATCACAATTCACAGCAACTTGGAGAGACGTTAAGTAGGGTAAAATAACGTAAACTTGATTATTATTTTTCCGTATGTTTTTTAAAAGGACGTATAATCGGGGAAGACGAAATACACCTGTATTTTTATTTTTTTATGTTCACCTGTTTTTATGTTGTCAGGTTGTCTCAGTAGGAGGTAAATGATGTGGAACCAATGTTTCAGGGTAGGTTTCTGCTCAGAAACATTGACTGACGCTAAAGCTAACGCTAAACTCATACAATACCATCCATACATTGTATGGATGGTATTTAACTTTCAGTCGTCTGTGCTGCGTCTGCAGAGGTCAGTGGTGTTTCTAGTAATGCCTTATTGATCAAAGCCGGTTATCTGACTGAAGACCGGCGCCGAGCACGCCGCTGTAACCTCATTGGATAACCATAATCCCCGTCTCGTGGTGCTTGACATACTGTATTTCCTCAGGTGAGAAATATCGAGTGACCCGCAGAGTTTTTTGTCCTACAAATATCTCTGCAGCGAGCAGATAAGAGGTCTCCTGCCCAGCATGTCTGTAAAACAAGACACTAAAAATGTCGGGAGATGGTATTGTACTGGGAAATATCGACTTAGTCCGATATCTGCTAGGACCGTTGGGCGTTCCCTCCTCCTCAGTTTGAATGTATTATATTTAAATCAACATTTAGCGCCAACTGTAACGTAGTTTGGGCGATTCGAGTTGTTTCTTAAGCTGCCGGAGAAAATCGTTCCCTTCGTTGAGTCGTTGCCTCCATCGACCTCCCACAAAATATCAAGTTTACACGGAACTCTAGTTTCCAGTGCTGAAAATTGCTTTTTACCCCGTGTCTAATCGTTAAAAAGGGGGATGATCCAACAGAGTCTCTGATTTGTGTAGGAGAAGCAAATTTGGATCAACTTTGCACTGAAGCTCCGTTGGTTAATCTACTGAACATGAAAGGGAAAACACGAGAGGGAGGAAGTAGAAGAGGGGGTATTTATTGCGTGGGCTTGATTGGAAAATCCAGCAGGGGGACTCTGGTCCCTCCATAATCGCCTATAATCTTTTTTCTGGGTTGTATGTGGCCAGAGAGGAGACGAGAGGGAGTCCATTACCCATCTCCGGCCGACAGGAGGCCTCTGTTGGAAGATGACAGGAAATGAGGAGGAGGACAAAGACAGAAGCACCAGACTGGGAGGAGGAACATCATCTCTCCTTTCCAGGCACAAATATAACACCAAAGTATCCTCAGACGCAAGTTGGGCTTTGTTAATGCATTGATCACAGATCAATAAGAAACGCATCTGCAGCTCTGGAGAGAGATTTCCACGTTAACTTCCTGCTTCATTAGCGCCAGAGTCCTGATTGACAGGCAAGTTGAAGTTGTTGAGAAGATTTAAAGGAGAAACTTACCCTTCTGGAATGAATCTCATTCACGTAGAGAGGCAGCAGAAACTCAGAGATTCCCTCCAGCCGAATGCCGTCCCGGTTCAACCGGAGGTTCCCCATCCCGTCCTGAAACACAATCACGCTCATCAGTGCCGATTGTCAAGATCTGATTCAAAAGGATTATGAAAAATGGAATCCTGCTGTCGCTGAAGTGCAGGAGGAAGAGCGGAAGCCGTGGTGTGGCAGACAGGCTGGCGGATGGGCGGCGGCGCTAAGTGACAGCGAAGAAGTAGGACATGACATTGAGGTGACAGTGGCAGAGACACGGTGGTGACAGGCTGCATGCAGTGAAGGAACGCCGGAGAGAACCGGGATAATGCAGCAGCTGTGGATGTGTGAACGTTAGAGATGGAAAACCACAAAAGGAAGAATCGGACATCATCATCATCATTAGTGGCCGTACTTTCAAGTGAACATGAAAATGAGGACATGGATGTGTGGAGTGTTTAGTGTTCTGTGGTTTTCACGTTCACTCTCAGATCTGTTGACATCCTGGATGAACTCGCCGTATGCAGATTAAATTACAGCCCGCTGTCGGATTTCTCTCTGAAATCCTTCTTAATGGTTTTATTTCTCGAAAAAATACGCAACTAGAATTTTAGATTATGGCGTTTCTCTCGGCAGAGAAGTAGAAATTGCTTACAACAAAAGGCTGGTCAGTCAAATGTGTGCTATTAATTAGAATGTGTTATTGGAAAGAAAAGTGCTTCATAAATAGAAACCAAATTAAACAAAGCATTATTGGAAAATGATTATTATAAGCAGTTTAAAATAAATATGCTTGGATCTGCAAAATAATTTCATTTCTTCCACACTCATGACTTCAATATATCCTTTTCCCCATGACAGTATTTCACTATGGTATTATACTTTCTGTATAATATCACTGGTGATATTACAAAGAGTTTGCCCTCATTACGACACGTTAAAGGTGAGGATTTTTTTTAATGGATGTGCCCCGGATGAGGATGGTGAATTACGAAGGTGAAGCACAGCGATTATAGCTCCATCATGGCACAGAGCGGAGACTGGGCACAGATGGGAGGACAAAGTCAGAGGGACGGAGGAGGAAGAGGAGGATGGGAGGGTGGGTGTGAAGGTCTTTGTCAGCAGCCAGATAGTAAAGTCACTCCGATGCTGAAGAGGAGGTGACGCATCGGGAGGGAAGAGCTCCGTCAGTCAGACAGGAAGGTTGGAGGCAGGACAAACTGGGCAGGGTCGCAACGATTCGAAGGAAGGAATGAGTCGATACGTGGGAAAAATGAGAGGGAAGATTTGACTTTTATGAGGCTTAAAAGAAAAATGTAGAGCCAAAAACATTACCCAACATTCCCTTTTTTTTCCTCAACAACCATGGAGTCGTTTCTGATTCTTCATCCAGGCAGAGAATAACGATTAAAACATCTGAAAGGAATCGTTTTCATAAACAGTATTTTCCGCGCTATAAGGCGCACCTAAAAGCCTTTATTTTTCTCTAAAACCAACAGTGCACCTTGTAGTCCAGTGCGCCTTACAGGCTGGAAAATACTGTTTTTAAGGAGAATAGTGAGATGAAACATCAGGGTTTGCCCAACAGCTTTTTGGATGACGTTCTTGTGGAATTAGCCACTGAAGCCCCTCTGTGATAAAAACAACAGGGTGGAGTTTGGGATGAGATTCCTGAGAGATGGACGGCAGCAAAGAGCGTTTTCTGGAGCGACACCAACAGCGCTGATGAGGTCTTTTACTGGTGACACTGATTGATGGGAGGCAAAGGGATGGAGGAGTGATAGCAAGAGTCAGAGGACACATCCGTCACCAGGAGGGGAGGGGGGAGGTGAAGGAGGAGGTTGTGGGTGGTGGTGGTGGTGGTGGTGCTGGGGGGGTGCCGTGGCAAGTTTGTTGACAAAATGGTAAATTGTGTTCATTGTCCCTGGAAATGTCACAGGATCCTGAAGCGTGCGCCCGTTCGGTTTTCGATTAAGATTAACGCGTTGTGTCAGCTGGTCCAGCTGACAAGTCTTTTATAACTCTTTATCAAATCCAGACAAGACAAATCGCACAAGAGATTAAAGATGGCGCCTGCGCTGCATTTCAAATGAGCCTGTGTGCGTGGAAAATCGCTTCCGCTGAAGCGTTTTGCGTTTGGGTGGAAATAAAGGAAGAATCAAAAGCACAGTATCTGACCAGAAAATCATAAATTAAATTTTGTTTAATTTGGATTACAGTAATCTTTTGCGTATTTGCGCTTCAAGATACATTTTTAGTCGGTAGTCACGTGATACCGTACGCGCATTCTATTGGATGACAGCATCCGGACGTGCGCTGCGTTCCGAGACTCACGGAAGTTGAAGGATCACTGTATACTGCAAACTCACCAATGAGAAATTCATGACTTTGATGATCCAAACGGTGAGGGCCAGGTTCACTATCATCGTGACCAGGAGCAGCAGCAGGAAGAAGTAGAGGCATCGCTTCCTCCAGCCGTACAAACCGACGGAGTAGACGGCCTCGCAGCCCGGCCGCTGGAGGCGCAGCGACCGGGACGAGAGGCTGAACTGGTCCTGGGTGATCTGAAAAACACACAGCGGCCTTTGTTATCAGGACGCGTCCAGCACACAGAGATACTACATCCTGAAGGATCTTTGATTTTTTATTTAATGGTCAGAGAAGAAGGAACTTCAATCCGTTGATACACTTGGAAGTGACTCGGTGTGGAGACTTGACTGTTTTCTGTAGAACACTTTGAGAATTAACGGTATTGGCGAGCGATTCATCATGCAGACACGATCACAAAGCTCATTTAAGCGAGTTTGTTTAATCAAAACATCAAAACTTATCAGACAAATAATGTTTCATTCATTTTGGGAAAGGTGAATCAATACTGAAGATACGCTGATGTGAAATTCTGAATAAAAAACACGGATAAATACAAGACAGTGAAAGAAAACTTCCATCGCATAGATGATCATCATTTTTTGTAATAAAGTGCTTTGAATGTCCTGGAACTATTTAATAAATTCCAGGATTGGGATCATCATTGAAATGTAATCAGCTCTAGGAAATACTTGGGTCCATTTTTGGTCAAAATATAATTCATATCCGTCAGTTAGTTTTCATGTAATCCTGCTTAAAAACCAGAATAACCGACCCAATCGTACGGAGGTAAAAACACCTCCAGGTACACATGTGACACTCTTTGAGTTTCATTCCACAATCACTCATCCATTACAAATCCCACCAACAGAATTAGTCCAACTAGTCGCCATGGAAACAAAGAAAAAACCCCCCAAAAGGGGTCATTTCAGTTTGTGACTGTAGCGTGGAGAAAGTTCTGTATGAACTCAACTATGAGGCGGATTTTGTCGGACTTAACAACAAGTCACTGCTTTGTTTACCGTTGTGATTACTTGTTGACATTTTGTCAAACCGGATCTGCATGTTCACACAGAACGTCGCGGTGAGTGACGGCTTCCTGCGACTTCCTGTTTACCGTCCCCCCCCCCCATCTCTGTCCCACCCCTTCCATCTGACATCTTCAAGTTATTGCAAATCAATCTTCCTCAGGAAATTTCTCATGCAGTCTTCATGAAGTACAGTTGCCAAAAGATTTCTCTGAAGCTGTGGGATGAACTTTTAAATGAGGAAAAATTACAGTCGGGCTTTTTTGAAACCGGGATGCGGATCATGAGACAAAGGATGGGTCTGGTGCCAGGGAACAGCCGCTACATGCGAGCTCTGATCTGTGATCAGAGGACGACGTCTGTCGAATTTGGGCGCTCTGGCGACGGCGGCTGCTCCATCCTGTCGTGACGGAGGCCTAACGGTGTGAAACTCCAAAGAATGCGAGGCTGACTGAGCGCGGCGTCGCTCTGCTCGGCTGCTGCCGGGATGGATTCACGCTGAGGCGACGCCGTTAGAGCCAGATAAAACAACCAGCAGCAGGATGTTTCAGGTCCAGTGGCGTCAGGACGGCTGCAGTTCTTTCAAATTTTGGGTTTAGGTGTGTTTTACTGGTGCGATCTGAAATTTTAGGTGGAATCATGTGACGTCTGGACACCAGAGGCAAGGTTTTAAAGCGTTCCCATTGCTCCTCAGAAGGGCATGGATGATTGGTCGACCTCTAAACCTCAAAAACAACAACAATTCGGGGCAACGCGTCAAACGTGACATCTAATGAGAGTCTTTCCACCGCCTCACGACATAATCCACCGTCCAACTGACTGTTTCCCCGAGCGGTCCAGGTCAGCGGTAGCAGCCGACTCACAAATGGGTGTTTGTGACGACGCGGCAGCAAACACGAACGAACCGTATCGCCGGCCGAGAAATGTCAGCGATTCCAATTTAAACGGCGTTACAGCAGATGGACGGGAAGCGTCACGAAACGGCGCTTTCAGCGAGGCTCGGCGCTCGGCTGGAAGATAATCAGTAAAAAGCAAACACAATCGCTCACAGATTGTATCCAAACATGGGAATCTGAGACATCCAGAAACATTCAAATCACACCAGGGGAAAAAAAACATTTTAAAACCAAAAGCCTTTCTGTCGACAGCGCGCCACTGCTGGACAGATTCAGTCTATTTTCAATCCACTGTTGCCAAGGGAAACTCCAGCGTAATTTCTAACCTAATGTTACCAAAGATAGTGGATCCAAAGTAGTGAAGGTTTTAATGCATATATTACTCCGGTGGAGTCATGCCTCCTAAAGCTTGTTTATTTGGCGAGTGCATAATGGCTGGCGTTTTATCAATCTGTCACGTTTCAGCATGCCGGTCACAGCTGACTCACAAACGCACCGGACCGGGTCTGAGCGAGATGTCCAGAGGCAGCGGGCACAAGAACACGTTTGAGTTTGATTACCAAGTGGACTGTGTACACGCCACACCATGAGGAACCACATACAGTAGTTTGTGTCGACTTCAGATGGACAGGCCTTCTCTGCTGGCATAACATAACCAGAAATTGTGGTAGTATTTATGGTAAAAGTTAATTAAACTGTGTTTTTCCTTAAATAAATATATTTAAATATGTGTATAAATATATATACATTGGGATATATTACAACAACACTGGGTCAGTGTTCAATTTTTAGGTTAGAGAGGTTTCATCCAATCAGAATTCAGTTAGCTTGTGTTGCCAGGTCCAACCTGAACGGGCACATATACAGTATTTTCCGCACTATAAGGCACACCTAAAAGCATTTAATTTTTAAAAAAAACAAACAGTGCGTCCTATAATCCAGTGCGCCTTATAGTGCGGAAAATGCTGTAGTTAACAGACAGATGCGATAGCCAATCAGATCATGAGTTAGTGAGTGGAAGCCTTCTAGCTGGCCTTACGTTGTCCTGACATGAACGTGTCCTGTGATTGGATACTTGTTACAGTTACGCAGAACTTTTGCGGAGAAATCTACACATGTTTTGAACTTGGGAAATTTACTTGTTTTTTTTGCTCCCACAATGGAGGAAAAAGGAGAAAACGAAGATTTGGTTGTCTAATGTCTGAAAATAAATAACTTGTCCCCGTCTAGAAAAGGGTTTGTCCATCATTTCCAGACAACAAATGGTACCCGTGGCTGACAGGCTCCGAGGGAAGCTGCCTGTTGATCGATTTGGTGTTTGGAGCCACACTGGATTTGTAAATTTGTAGCAACTAGACACCAAAGCACGAATGGACATTTGCAGCTCTGGTGTTTTTAAAAACTTCAGATGACACCAGAGTGGATTCCAGCTCAATGAACAGGTACGCAACTACAAGGACTTTCTTTCATTTCTTGCTGAGCGCGACACAGACCTGTATTACCACTTGTCCACTAACAGAGTGTTTACTGGGACATCTGGCAAAACACAAAATGACCTCATTCATGCTATTTTAGAAGTGAATGGAGAAAAGACCAAAGCAGAAGTCAAAAAAGCGTTTTTTGTCGCTGTAATGGTGGATGAGACAACAGACGTGGGTAACGCTGGGTAACGGAATCAGGTGTCAAAGAGCATTTTGTCAAATACTGTATGAGGATTATCGAGTGTCCGACAAGCTGATGACTTTGCTGAAGAAGAAGAAGTTGTTTCGGCCATTTTATTTTATGAAATAAAATAGTTTCATTTCCTCAGATCTCTTACAATTATACTGAAAAATGACTGAAGCATAGGGAAAAAAATGCTCAAGCACCTGCTGAGAGAAAGCAAGCAGACTTTGCTTTGGGTTCGTGGGGGGGGGGCAAACAAATCCAGTCCAAAAGGAAAAGATCACATCTGAACAGCGAGGCTGGTGAGTCATCGATCAGGAGGCCTGCTGCCCACTGCTGATGCAGATTTACACTATTTTATTTTGCCTTTTTGTGCAAAAAAAAGAAAAACATTCAAGACGGTGGTACACAAAGGATGAAAGTCAAGGCTAAATGAATTATTCAGTGTGTTTTTACAACATAAATGACCTGATTATTACCGACATTATACAACTATTATATCTTTTTTCTCTTAATCAAAAGCAGTCACGTTTTACTCCTTTGCATTAGTCAGCTGGTCTCTTTTAACCATATAGTTGAAACATTTGAAAAAATAAAGACACTCTGTTCCCTATTCAATCATAAATGTTCATGTATTGTTCAGTATTTGGTTAATGCCGTCCATCACTAATGAGAGTATTTTGCTCTCCAGTTGGCTGAAACCGAACCGGCTGAGCTTGAATAATGTAACTGATGCTGTTGACAACAAGCAGACGAATGTGCTCGCAGTGAGATGTCTGGACGAAGAAGAAAAACACTGGAATGTAAAACCCGGCGCTCAGACAAACCAAGATGAGAATGGTGATTATTCTTAGCGTGTGCGTTTCGTACTAAAAAGGCTTGTTTTGGGGCACGGTCGTGCAGCTCTTGCCCGTGATGAAACCATCAAGATATAGTACCTTCAAGTGCCTCGAAGATGAAATCAACAGATGATCACAGACAGATGGGTCTGAAATCCACTCAAAGCTACAGATGCTTTACCACCTACTGTCAGTCTGATTGCACGCAGTTTCTATTAATAGAAAACACCCACACGGTAACTTGCTTCTCTAAGGTGGCATGAGCTATAAAAACTGCTATCTCCATAGATCATGCTCTGCTTTCCTTGTGCTTTTGTTTGTGCGAACATATTTATCATTGCATGTGCTGCTTCATCAATCCCTTTCAAGTTTGTGCTGAGACTCCGTGACACTTTTCTCCTTGCTACGCCAAACGGGGGGGGGGGGGTTGAAGGAGAAAGTCCTCAGAGCTCTGACTAAAGACGTTACAGCTGGATCCAGACTTATCTAGCAATTACCCGACGGTCGCCTCCACTGCCAGCGCACCTCATTTTCCCCCAATTGGCGTAGAGGGTAATATTCTAACATGCTGTTTTGATCAAATGGTGACATGCTGCAGAGACAGCAGAATGCGGCGGTAATGAAAGAAAATGAGACGTTATTAATGTACGATGATGTTAATCAGCAAATCGCAGGACGCTCCGTCACTCAGCGGCGCTGCGGGAACCCCACAGGTTTCGCCTCAGCTGGAGGTGAGAAAACATATGAGATTCACTAATGAGTGTAATGCCCGTACTCGTTCATTGTGCGCGTGAACGCAGCACGGCGGCCGATTCAGCAGCAGGGAAAAGAGACGGATGCAATTGTGTTACAAGACTGACGCGCGGTATTGAAACACCTTTTTGTTTAGCTTGTGTGGTGTGGACAAAAAGCCCCAATCAAAGAGACGCTGAAGCACCGATAGAAACGCGCTGGAAAGCCAATTATAATTCTCAAATGTGCGAGTCGTTGCATTGATGCAACCATTTCACATTTGGTTGATGTGACAGTCGCCCATGTGGGTGAGGATGCTGCCGTCAACACAGAGGAAAGTGACTTTGCCTACATTGGAAATCCAATTCTCGCAGCTGCGTGATCTCCGCTAACAATAGCAGCAGCTTGTAACAATAGTTTCTTTTTTTTTTCTGAGTGGTTGCCCTTTAAAGACAAAGACAGCTGCAGGCTTCCTTCCCTCTGAGAACAACAAGGTAACCCTGCTGGAAGAGCGAGACACGCAGGGATCAAAGATTTCCAATAAAGCCCGACACAAGGAAAGGTTGCAACTGTTTAAGCAGATCGACGAGACTGAACATCACACACCGTTTGAAGATGAGTTTTCACAAAGAATGGAATTTCCTTTGGTGTTACAAGCTGTTCTTTCATGAAAAATATTGACATTTGGAGTGGGAAGAAGGCAAAGAACCTTGTCAGTACTCAGTCAGCACCTTTGACCTTTGCATCGTTCCTTAATGTCAAGAGTTGGTTTGTCGTTTTGTTGATGATGGCTCTGTTAGAGAGGACCAGACAACAATAAATATAAAAATAAAATTTTTTGAACATTTTTTCAAACAAATGTTTGAGTTGTTTTCCAACATAAATATGATGTGTGTGCAAAATTTGTGCAAGACGCAAGAAATTTTAAAGAATGACACAACATAACCCAAAAATTATTCAGTTGAAAATGTTAAAAATCCCCAAAACACCAAGAGTCACCACTCGCAGATATCTGACGTGTTTGCGGGAAAAATATCACACCGTTTCCGAGTTACATCCCAGAAAAAAAAAAAAAAAAAAAGTATTTCCAGTTCCAATGGGTGGATTAACATGCATGACATGCTGGGGGTGATAATAAAATAATCACCGTGCGACACTTCAAAACTCACATTAAACATGACAAATTACCTGGAAGCTGCACTCTTGTCATTATGTAGGAAGTGCTGGATCAGCTCAGAGACTCTGTGTGTGTGTGTGTGTGTGTGTGTGTGTGTGTGTGTGTGTGTGTGTGTGTGTGTGTGTGTGTGTGTGTGTGTGTGTGTGTGTGTGTGTGTGTGTCCATTGCATGGACCCCAGCTCTCAGCTCAACAGTAGCTCTGCTGTGTGGGTTTCTGACGCGGAGCTTCTTCTTCTTCTTTATTTTTTATTTCTTGCACTGCAGCAGGAAGACGAGGCGCACATACTGTACCCAGAGGTTACCGGCTCCCCCTGCTAGACCGGAATGATAATGAGAAACCATGCAAGGAGAATATTCATAGGCTGTCACATTAGTGTGCTTCTCGGAGAGGAGACCGCATTGAATATGAGCCCCGCTGCAGGTTCAGGCTTCCTGAGACGGCGGAGTACCGGTCAGCGCTTATTAATCATGCTCCCCGCCGGAGAGCAACGAAAACCGCTGAAAGACTATAAAACGCGTCGATCTCGACTTTAATTAGCCTAACTGGGATTCTAACAGGAGCATTAAAGCGCACCTGTTGCGGACTGGGCTCAGGAGACGCTCGGCTGGGGAAGAAAACATCCACGTCAATAACTCAGTGCTAGCATGAAAGTTCCGTCAGGAGAGGCTGTTAAAACCACTTTCTGGCATAACGAGACGCTAAGAGTCGGACCAGGTTGAATTCCCTCCGGAAAGTTGAAGAAATTCATCAAACTTGTGTTTAAAAACAAGAAAAAGAAGACTTTCCCCCCACCGTGTTCTTACCTTGAGCGTCTCCACGTCGAGGGTAGCCGCCGGCTCCATGTCGGTTGTTCACTCACATGTTTCCATAAAGTTGTTTCAAGACAAACGCGCGAGCTCCAGCCCGGCAGCCGCGCGAGCCCAGCTGCCGTTCATCGAGCCGGTTCACCGGTCAGCTGCGGACGGGTCCAGGCGGTGACAGGGCTCCTCGGTGTTCTACCGCCGTGCTGGCGCTATGTTAGATGTGTGTGTAGAAACAAAGCAGGAAGTGGTTGTCGTTGAGATGCGCGGGCTCACGCGCTCCATCCCGACGCACTTTTCCCTCGCGGTGCTGATGAGAGGAGTCGGAAACTAGCCGACCATCAAGGCACGCGCGACCAGAAAGAGTACTTCCGGTAGAGGGGTTTCAAAATAAAAGTCTGCGTCTGTCAGAAAATTCCTATGATCGGAGTAAAAATGCCTAAATCAAGATTTAAAATGTTTTTGTGTGTGTGTGTGTGTGTGTGTGTGTGTGTGTGTGTGTGTGTGTGTGTGTGTGTGTGTGTATGTATACATATATATACGTATAAGTATATATACATACACACATATATATTACATATACATATATGTATATATGTGTGTGTGTGTATATATACATATATTTTATATATATTTTATATATATATATACTGTGTGTGTGTGTGTGTGTATATGTATATACACACACACACACACATACACACACACACACACACACACACACACACACACACACACACACACACATATATATATATATATATATATATATATATATATATATATATATATATATATATATATATATATATATATATAAAATACTCTGCTCTGTGCGGACTTTGCACGCTCTCCATGTGTCTGCGTGGGTTCTCTCCGGGTTCTCCAGTTTCCTCCCATCTCCGAAAGCATGCACTTCAGGTTGATTGGCCGGTCCCAAATTTGCCCGTAGGAGTGAGTGTGTGTGTGTGTGTGTGTGTGTGCATGTTTGTCTGTCTTTGTGTGTGGCTCTGCGGTGCACTGGCGTCGTGCCCGGAGTGTCCCCTGCCTCATGCCCCATGCCAGCTGAGATAGGCTCCTGCTCTCCGTGACCCGCTACAGCGGCGTATACGGCGGACAAAGCGGCAGAAAATGAATATATATATATATATATATATATATATATATATATATATATATATATATATATATATATATATATATATATATATATATGTATATGTGTGTGTGTGTGTGTGTGTGTGTGTGTGTGTGTGTGTGTGTGTGTGTGTGTGTGTGTGTGTGTGTGTGTGTATATATATATATATATATATATATATATAATATGTGGTAGAAGTCTCACGAAATTTTAAGGTGCTGGAAGCAAAGTTTTCCACTTTGATCATCTACATTTATCTAACAGCTTTAGTATCTGGCCGCTGTAGACATAGATTATCAATACCCAACTCTACGAAGCAGTAAATCTTCCTTTACCAGCTTCAGCAATATGGACACATAAATGCGTCCTTAATTACAATCCAATAAGTCTATGTTATTATCACTCTAAAATGACCACTCAGCACAATCTTTACCTTTAATTTCAATAATCTAATTACATTGATGCCAATGCATCAGTATTATTGCAGTAATATTACACTCTTAATTATTTATAATTGCATTTATTACACTCTTACAACCATATAATGTTGTTGTCGACACAAAAGTTAACTATAAACTTAAAGGAGGTGAGTTGAGGGTAGAACTGTGCTTTGGTACTTCAATAAACACACATTAATACAACATTGTGCATATAATACAATTTTGGACAACATTACACATGTTGATGGCCGGTAACGTTTTGTTGCGTGTGTATTATATTTTGAAAACCGGGTAGTTTTAATTTCCTGCTTTATCACCGTGAACTTTGGCTGGCTTTATTCGGAGCAAAATCCATTTTGGAAGTAATTAATTGATTAAAATAAATGTATAAAACAAGATTATGCCACCAGAATTATCAAGAGCAGACGTCAATACCTGAATGAGATCAGACTGCTAATTGTGACCTCACCTGAAGGACGTTTACATCTAATGCAGATTTATTAGACCACAAATTAACACTAAGAAAAGGATCTTCTGTGTAAATGTTGGGACACTTCCACGAGATACTGACCGATAAGCTTCTAGAGTTCTATTAAAGCGGTGTTTGATTTACAGTCAGTGGAACGTCTTAAACAGGGTCTACTCTTTCTATTCATTGGTAGTTGATGCACCCTGCAGGAGAAATCCCGACACTCTAAAAAGATTAAATATCTGTGTTCTCGTGGAATGTTCTTCCTTAAAAGGTTGTGTTGTTGTGTCATGTATTAATATTACAGTCCCATTTACATTTTAATTTTCATGTCTATTCATTATAAAAATAATAAAATAATAAGAAAAGTCCTACAAGACACCTTGGACAATTCTTGTCAGGTGTTCTTGATTCAGTTTCAGTCATGAAACATATTTTGTTAGCACATTATATTTTTTTGCATGAAAAAAACAACTTAACTACCTAAAAAGCAAAATATCTACTGAAGTGGAGTAGAAATATCAATTGGTATAAAAAGACAATAGTATAAATCAAACACAAATAACTAAAATTCAGACTACAGTGCATTATTCTAGCACTTTATATTTGACTCACAACAAAAGACCTCCAAAAACACCTAAAACAAAAACAACAGTTAGTTCATTTACTTACTTGCTTATGACAAGTAAATCCACAAACCATGTATTTTGTAGTTAAAAGAAAATAAAACTATTCTTCTGTTTGTGACGATGAATTTAAATAAATAAGCTGTTTAACTGAATAAAATACAAGCTTGTCTTTTTCTATTACAAATATTAAAATAGAATTGTTTCTACGTTCAGTTGTTTATTGCAGTACCCACATATGGACGATAGATGGCAGCAAAGACTAAATGACTGTTTTTCAGACATTTACAATCAAGCCCCGATCTCCAACTCTGCACTAGGATTAATAATAGATTATCGACACATTCGGCGTTTTTTGTCGTCGCAAGGATGTCAGACGCCAAGCAAACCATGCCACAGAAAAGGTAGATGATTACATCTGATCAGCGTTAAACCTTTATAGATATGGATGATTTCTTAACGAAAGGAACCTTTAGGAATAAAACTATCATTTCATCGTTTATTCATCCTGCGAAAAAACAGACGGCGCCACCCATATTCATCTGCTGCATAGACTAATTATAAAGATTACAGCCTCTTTATTTCATGATCTTTCTGCTTTATCTGAATTTATTTTCTGTGTGTCTTTTTCAGTGCAAAAATTGCAGCTGGTGCTGTTGTGTGTGTTGAGAGCGAAATAAGAGGAGATGTAACCATTGGTAAGAAATATTTCATCTTCCCCTTAAGCGCCATGATTATTATTCTTTGTTTCTATCAATTGTTTCCTTTAAGACAAGACTCCTTCACCTGAACAGGTGCCAGGACGGTCGTCCACCCCAAAGCACGGATCATAGCAGAGGCAGGGCCGATTGTCATAGGAGAGGGCAATCTGATAGAGGAGCAAGCACTTATTATCAATAGGTACAGTATGGTGGAACTTTGTGCCCTCATTTAAATTTTACGTTTCATTTTATCTGTTGTTTTATGAATTGTAGTTATCCAGAAAACATCCTGCCAGCCACAGATGGAGTTGAGCCAAAAACCATGACCATTGGGAGCAATAATGTGTTCGAGGTTGGGTGTGGTATCCTTTGTGAATAAATGTTTTAGCATACAACAGATACATCCAAATGAATTTGCTGTGAATTCCAGGTACAAAAGCACAAATTAGACCTAAAATAAATGTTCATAAACTACAATATCCTTTGGATTATAATCTCTACTATTTAAAGCAATACCAACAATACAATACCAATACCAGTTTGAACCCTTGACGTTGCTGCCAGTCTCTCAAGCTTTGAAAATCGGAGACAATAATGTGATAGAGTCTAAAGGTACTGTAACAGCATGGGATATGAATATGATCTAAGCACTTAATACCTCATGATTGACATTTATCTTTCTGTTCCACAGCTGATCTTGGTAGGAATGTGATCCTGACCAGTGGCTGCATCATCGGCGCTTGCTGCCAGATAAACACGTGTGAGGCTGTGCCAGAGAATACGGTCGTGTACGGCTCCAACTGCATCAGGCGTGTGCAGAGTGAGAAGCCCCAGGTCAGTTTTAGCACGTGTTAGCTTTTCTTCACTTGTGTGGGAATAAATCTCATCAGATGTTTGTTTTATCTCACAGCCTCAGACTCTGCAGCTCGATTTCCTCATGAAGATCCTTCCGAATTATCACCACTTAAAGAAGACGGTCAAAGGAAACGGGACACCTTTGAGAAGCTAAATAGCCAGCTGGGTTAGAGGGTTTGAACCTGTTACCCCCCGGAGCTGCTACAGCGAGACACTAGAGATATTTCCCCCATCTTGCACCTATTTTTCTCTTAAATGTTCAACAATGAGTCAAATACCTCAGAAAACAACCGTCACTCCGCCTGCCTTTGTTCCTGTGTAGAAAGAATACACTTGTGCTTGCAGATTGATATTAAGGTTATAATATTCATCAGATCAGATATATTTGATGTGTTAATTTTCTGTTATTTAATGGTACTTTTTTGTATTTAGAATTGTTTGGATGAATATGTAAAATATTTCAATAAACATGCCAGAAAAAGTGGCTTTTAGTCCGTGTTGTTGTCAGGGCATATACTTTAAGTCCACTAGGAGGAGCTATTGAGCGACAATTTGTCCCCAATCTGAACCGTTTGCTCTGATGGGTTCATTTAATGAGATGATACGAAGTTTCCAAGAATAATAGTGTGATTTAAAATGAAAAAGTTTTTTTGTGCCAAAACAATTGATCTAGAAATAGACTCTACAAATGGTAGCGTGTTTAAGGTGTCAAAAAGTTTAATCGCTGAATAGAAATGATGCCTAAAATGATATGAGTGTTTGTGTATGTGTTTGTGTGTGGGGAGGGTTCCTATCTCAGATTCAGTCTCTCCCCCTCCCTCCCACTAAGGGTTGCCACACTGGTGCCCCCAGACACAGTGGGAATTGCATGTTTATTGTAATTGACATGGGTGTGGCTGCAACTTGTATTTCACGGACCGGAATAATTGCTGGTGCTCCTGCCTCCCCCCCCCCCCCTTCATGTTTGAGCCCCTTGGGTGGTGGCCACAGGCTCACAGATTTGGACGTGGATAAGAGTCCTCCATAATTCCCATCCAGAAACACCTGACATAAAAAGTTCAGCTGTCACATTTAACTACTGTTTACTGGAGGTTGCTGTAGAGCTTTAATGGCGATGCAATCAGTTGGTGGGGGCCTCACACAGTTCAGCAGGTCCCTGTAGGAGTCACACAGCTGATGTTGCACATTGCCAATAATCATTTAAACGTGTCACAGTTGAGTTTCACAAGGAGGGAACATCAACCAGGGGCTAATTATTTTGGCATCGGAGTGCAACTGGGTCCACGTCTCGGTTCCTGTCTGTTCTCACCTCTTCTGTTTTCACTGCCGTTTTTATTTTGGGGGTGTTACCAAAGCATAAGATCACATTAATATGACAAGAAAGACTAATGCAGGATGTGTAGACTGACAGGGACCTTTTCATCCGCGCTCAGTTGTTAGACGTGCAAAATGGCTATGATGATAGCAACTCCTGGCAGGAATTTGAGAGGATGTTCAAATGCGGTTCTATATTTGGAAACAGATATTTATACCTCTCCCTTACTGTACTGTTGTGAAACCAAATGATCCAGTTTCCACGAGCTTGTAACAGCATGCGTTTGTACACTGCAGTGGTATGTGATTTTTTGTTACGGTATTATCTCAAGTCAATATTAACTCTTATGTGCATTATTCTCCGACGAGTCGACGATAGCTTATCGTAAACAAAGAAGGAAGTGTGAGATTTGGGTTTGTAACGTAGAACTGGATACCAAAGGAAAGAAGAAAAAAAACTACGCTGAAACAAAATGGAAAAATAAGGTTTGGCATTGTTTCAATGCACTGCTGGTCTGTGTTTTCAGCAACATCCAGAGTCCAAGTCTTGGAGCAGTCAACAGGCAGTCAGTCACGAACGAGCAGGCTTCTGCTTTGTTTGAGAGGATAAAGGCCTTCTGACAGCTGACCTTTGCATCCAAGTCCACTCCACCTTTTAAAAGTGAAATGTGACCTACAGGCCGAAGGGATTTCTACTGCGACTGCACAGAAACAATTAATTTAATCACAATAGGGACCCTGAAACACCGGATGTCACGCCGGTTTTAGAGCGGTGCAATAGTCCAGACCAACAACTCTTGGTTGGCTTGCCGTGGAAACTGTAATCTACTGTAACTCCAGACATATAAGTCACATTTTGCAACAGAATGAGGTATGAAGAGGGATTTATGGTGCAAACCAGTTGGTGATCCGTTGTGAACCGAAGGAGTCCAAGACGAGGAGGTGGTAAAACCTTACCTGTGGAAAACATGGCGGCTTGTTACCTGAAAACAACATTGTAAAAGGTGACTCAGCAACAACTGAATGGACAGTTATGAGCTGTAGTAAAAAAAAATTAAAACAATCATACAAAAAAATTAAAGTTGCTGGAAGTTTAATTCTCTAGAGTTCTTCAGCTCGGCACTAGTGAACTTTTTCAGCAAACACACATTGTTCTAGAAAGATTAAAGACCTTTTGAGTGCCAGGTTTTAGTTGAACTTTTTATTGGTTCCACCGCACAACAAAATGAGAAATATAATTTTACTTCCCTTTGACCTGCTTGCAGACACTTCAGGCCCACTCAGCAGGATTGTGATGGTGAGTTATGGTCCGCGACCCCGACCTGTGTCAACATTTTAGTTCAAACCTAGGAGACTGTGTGGTGGGGTCTCTCCTCTTGACCCAACCCTCCCCTGGTGAACCACGTGAACCTAGAGGTCAGTCTAATCGATTCAATCCTGTCTCCATAGTCCTTCTAGATCTTGGCACCAAAGTATAGAAAGTAGAAATACACTTTAATGATCCCCTTAGGGAAAATTATTATGTTTTTCACTCATGGTTTTTTAGTTAACATGCATCTATGTTTATACAAGACCCTGGAAATATATAGATATATTTATATATCTTTTCTTTCCCTTTCGGCTTTTCCCTTCAGGGGCCGCCACAGCGAATCAGTTGCCTCCATCTAACCCTGTCTTCTCATCCTCTTCTCTCACACCAACTACCTTCATGTCCTCTTTCACTACATCCATAAACCTCCTCTTTGGTCTTCCTCTAGACCTCCTGCCTGGCAGTTCAGAACTCAGCATCCTTCTACCAATATATTCACTATCTCTCCTCTGGACATGTCCAAACCATCTCAGTCTGGCCTCTCTGACTTTATCTCCAAAACTTCTAACATGTGCTAAGGATACTAATTCCAACTAGTTAGAAAAACACAGATTAAACAAGAGTTTTAAAACAGGTTTAAATTATGAGATTAAATAAAAAGTCCTAATTTTGACTTTTTGTGCTTCTTTGTTTTTTTGCTCCTTTAAATGGGTTTCTATAACGACACGATGAAACAAAAGTGAATGTGTGGAGGCTTCCTTCTCGGGGCTTGTCAGATTTACACGCCGCTGCACCTGATGACCTCTGCATGCCCTTGAGGATAAATGCTCGTTCTACCTCACTACTCAGTAATGCAACCGAGTTAATCACCGGAGTCCTTGCCCCCTCTCTCTCTCTCTGAGCTGGTCCAACAGGGGGAGTAAGATTTATAGTAGGAGCATGATGAAGATGATCTTACTATAACCAGCCCTTCATCAACACATCTGCATCTTCAGTTCAACTGTTTGACCTCCTTGAAATGGGAACCAAATGTTTTTCAACCGAAAACAACCCTGGATAAAAAGATTCTAAAGCAACATGGTGTTGAGGAACTATTTCCTGGCAGAGTCTTGCATTTTTTTCCCGTGAGTTTTTTGGCCATTGATAATAGGCAGAGCACAACATATTGTGTGCATTTATATGAAGCTGGCAGTATGATAGCAGTATGATAGTGCTAGCATGGATGTTGAAGTATTAGTCTTTGTATAAACCTTCAAAGTTTATACCAACACTGAAAAGACGGAAAGAGAATTATAAACAAAATGTACAGGTAAGGCCTTTTAACGTTGTGTTTATTTCACACAAAGGTCGAAATATAAGAGCTTTGCTTATGAAGAAAGGCCAAGCAGACTAAACGAAAGCACCGAGCCTCTCACGGCCAATTAGAGCGGGTCAATCTGACCACAAATTGCTCATTGGTGATTTTAGAGGAAGATCAAAGGGCACTAAGCACAAGGGAGGAACACGGAGTATCACTAAGTCAAGGGAATGGAATGGCCTGGCTCGGTGCCCGAAGAGAGCCACTTACCTCACATCGCTCATGAGGGCGAAACGAGTTGCTCTGCCAAACCCAAAGCTGCTGTCGTGTCTACAGCAGCGCCGTTTGTTTTTTTACAGATGATCTCTTCATAGAATTTAATTTGTCTGTCCTTATTCTGGTCGTTCAGAGGAAGTTAGCGACCGCCGAGAACCCTGACGTTGAGATCCGTTTGCTACTGAGTCTCAGGAATGCAACGGCGGACAGAAAGGAGGAGGAGGAGGGTGATTAGGAACGCATCATCTTTGAGTCATCTGACCGAGCAGATTGCAAGAACCTCAGGGGTCCAAGGACAGGGATTGACGATTGGTCGATACATCGGCATTGTGTCATGACAGATTCTTGTTTTGCTGCTTACAACACGCTGGCCTTTTAGCTATGAGTCAGTGATCCAGAAGACAATATCGGATAACCTGATTTGAGTCTCGGCCTTTATTTCTGCAGAGGAATGAAATGTTATTTATCTCGCTAACAAAATATCTTTGCTTTCTAAAGCACAATTTGACATTTTGGAAATAGAAGTATTCACTTTGTCCCCCAGACGCAGATTAGGGTAAATGTGAGACTAATATCACCAGCTAGAGCTAACGTGACTTTATTTGGAAAAGCTGTTGCATCATGGGTAATGAATGCCTAATTGCTACTCAGATCTATTCAGCTATGATGTGTATGAAAGCTTTTAATGTGTTTATGCAGGACATATATTGCTTCTTCTTTAAATTAGCTGCTAACTACTGCCAGCTGCTACTATCACCTCTATCCTGTCCTGGTTCATCTGATATTCTGGACAAATAGATTGTATTGATATACTAATTTCTGATCTTTAGAGGTGTGGTTTGACATTTTCTTTTACATTTGGACAAAGAAAACAAGTGTCTCCAAATTCAAGACATTTATGATACTGGAACAAATCAAAACACAAGAATTTCCCTTAAACGTCCCTAAAACCGTCCCTTTCTGTTCCATGACATTTAATTTAAGCACACATTTGTTTGTTTTCTTGTTTGTTTGTGACACTTCAACGTCTCAATCTCAGGCTGGACCATGTCAGATCTTGCTGACGTTACCTTGGACACCAGGACCAGGCTGTCTGAGCCACTCCTCATTCTTCCCTGCCACCCTGTGTGTGTGTGTGTGTGTGTGTGTGTGTGTGTGTGTGTGTGTGTGTGTGTGTGTGTGTGTGTGTGTGTGTGTGTGTGTGTGTGTGTGTGTGTGTGTGTGTGTGTGTGTGTACACATTGGGGTGAAGACATCCCCCCTCCCTTCCGGAGCATCAGACCACACGGCTCAGCCCTGAGACCTGTCAAACACAGCTGGGACATCTCCCCCTCTCCTCCTCCTCCTCCTCCTCCTCACCACCTCCCCACCCCCACCTCCTTTTACTCCCCAGACTCAAACAGGAAGCTTTGATACAGGGGTGTTGAGCAGCGAGGGGAGCATTTCCATTTTTATCTTCTTCGGAAAAAACTCCAGGACCCTCCTCCTCCTCCTCCTCCTCCTCTTCTTCATCCCCAACTGCTTCTCATCAGCATGAAAGACTTTCTCTTCTTCCTTGCCTTTGCATCGGATGCGGAGTAACTGATATAGACATGATCAGGGAGGCAGGGGGGAGATCAGGAGGGCTGGTTTCTTTTCTCCTCATGTTGCTTTTGAGTTGCCGTATCAGCATAAATGACTCCCTCCGCTTTCTGCAACGACTGTCAGAAATATGCAAGCTTGTGTCGCGCGCAATAAATGTCACGCGACATATAGTCAAAGTCTCCACGGCTGAGCTGTCAGCTCTTGAACTTTCAATGCAAAGTACAAAGCCAGGCAGCTGCTGGAAATAAATGTGTTGAAATAGGGGAGCGTTCAAGACCGCCTCGTCACCTGATCGCTGCTTTTAAAGCACCCCCCCCTCCCTGTGCCGGAGACAATAACAGGCGTGCCGGTAAACTTGTTAGTGTTTGCTCATCCCTTCTGCCGCTGAGACGTTTCCACGGCTCCAGGCTCTGGCTGTTGCCCCACGCTGAGGTCATTCATCAACCCGTCTTTGACTGAGCTCAGGGTGGATTCAGGCAATTTGTTGTCATCTTGACATGTTAAGAAATTCACTGTGTGGATCTCGTCTGAAGACAGATGTCGGAAAAATCAAAGGCAAAATCACAGGTTGAGATAACAAGTCACGTGGTATCCATCAACAGATTGATAATTGGTTGTCTACTGATGAGAATATCATTTACTGATGATAATCTGTTGTATTTCACTCAATGTAGCCGCAAGAGGACACAAGCCAGTGTCTTATTGTGCCGGTCCCAAGCCCGGATAAATACAGAGGGTTGCGTCAGGAAGGGCATCCGGCGTAAAACTTTTGCCAAATCAAAGATGCGAATCAAACCTATGACTTCCATACCGGATCGGTCGAGGCCCGGGTTAACAACGACCGCCATCGGCGCTGTTGACCTACAGGGCGCCGGTGGAAATTGGATTACTGTTGGTCGAAGAAGGAGAGGAGGAAAGTGCGTTCGCACGAAGAAAGAGAAGAGGAACACCAACAGTATAGGACTGAGAGTAGGGACGTTGAATGTTGGAACTATGACAGGAAAAGGTAGAGAGTTGGTTGACATGATGCAGAGGAGGAAGGTAGAAATACTGTGTGTCCAGGAGACCAGGCGGAAAGGTAGCAAGGCTAGAAGTTTAGGAGCAGGGTTCAAGTTGTTCTATCATGGTGTAGATGGGAAGAGAAATGGAGTAGGAGTTATCTTGAAGGAGGAGTTTGTTAGGAATGTCCTGGAGGTAAAAAGAGTGTCAGATAGAGTGATGAGTCTGAAGATAGAAATAGAAGGTGTGATGTTCAATGTTGTTAGCGGGTATGCTCCACAGGTAGGATGTGAGCTGGAGGAGAAGGAGAAATTCTGGTCGGACCTTGATGAAGTGATGCAGAGCATGCCTAGAAGTGAGAGAGTTGTCATTGGAGCAGACTTCAATGGACATGTTGGTGCAGGAAACAGAGGTGATAAGGAGGTGATGGGCAGGTTTGGTATCCAGGAGAGGAACGCAGAAGGACAGATGGTAGTTGACTTTGCAAAAAGGATGGAAATGGCTGTAGTGAATACTTTCTTCCAGAAGAGGCAGGAACATAGAGTGACCTATAAGAGTGGCGGTAGGAGCACACAGGTAGACTACATCTTGTGTAGACGGTGTAACCTGAAAGAGATCAGTGACTGCAAAGTAGTGATAGGTGAGAGTGTAGCCAAACAGCATAGGATGGTGGTGTGTAGGATGACTCTGGTGGTGAGGAAGATGAAGAGGGCAAAGGCAGAGCAGAAGATGAAATGGTGGAAGCTGAAAAAGGAAGAGTGTTGCATGACTTTTAGGAAGGAGTTAAGACAGGCTCTGGGTGGTCAGGAGGTGCTTCCAGATGACTGGACAACTACAGCTAATGTGATCAGGGAGACAGGTAGGAGAGTACTTGGTGTGTCATCTGGAAGGAAAGTAGATAAGGAGACTTGGTGGTGGAATGAGGAGGTACAGGAGTGTATACAGAGAAAGAGGTTAGCCAAGAGGAAGTGGGACACTGAGAGGACTGAGGACAGTAGACAGGAGTACAGGGAGATGCAGCGTAAGGTGAAGGTAGAGGTAGCAAAGGCCAAACAAGAAGCTTATGATGACTTGTATGCTAGGTTGGACAGTAAGGAGGGAGAGACTGATCTATACAGGTTGGCAAGACAGAGAGATAGAGATGGGAAGGACGTGCAGCAGGTTAGGGTGATTAAGGATAGAGATGGAAGTCTATTGACAGGTGCCAGTAGTGTGATGGGAAGATGGAAAGAGTACTTTGAAGAGTTGATGAACGTGGAAAATGAGAGAGAACAAAGACTAGAAGAGGTGACTGTTGTGGACCAGGATGTAGCAAAGATTAGTCAGGATGAAGTGAGGAGGGCATTGAAGAGGATGAAGAGTGGAAAGGCAGTCGGTCCTGATGATATACCTGTAGAGGTATGGAAGTGTCTAGGAGAGGTGGCGGTAGAGTTTCTGACTGGGTTGTTCAACAGGATCTTAGATAGTGAGAAGATGCCTGAGGAATGGAGGAGAAGTGTGCTGGTGCCCATTTTTAAGAACAAGGGAGATGTGCAGAGTTGTGGCAACTACAGAGGAATAAAGCTGATGAGCCATGCAATGAAGTTATGGGAGAGAGTAGTGGAAGCTAGACTAAGGGCAGAAGTGAACATTTGTGAGCAGCAGTATGGTTTCATGCCAAAAAAGAGTACTACAGATGCAGTATTTGCTCTGAGGATGTTGATAGAGAAGTACAGAGAAGGCCAGAGGGAGCTGCATTGTGTTTTTGTAGATCTGGAGAAAGCTGATGACAGGGTGCCCAGAGAGGAACTGTGGTATTGTATGAGGAAGTCTGGAGTGGCAGAGAAGTATGTTAGAACGGTGCAGGACATGTATGAAGACTGTAAGACAGTGGTGAGGTGTGCTGTAGGTGTGACAGAGGAGTTCAAGGTGGAGGTGGGACTGCATCAGGGATCAGCTCTGAGCCCCTTCTTGTTCGCTATGGTGATGGACAGGCTGACAGACGAGGTTAGACAGGAATCTCCATGGACTATGATGTTTGCAGATGACATTGTGATCTGTAGTGAGAGCAGGGAACAGATGGAGGAGAAGCTAGAGAGGTGGAGGTTTGTCCTGGAAAGGAGAGAAATGAAGGTTAGCCGCAGTAAGACAGAGTACATGTGTGTGAATGAGAGGGACCCAAGTGGAAGAGTGAGGTTACAGGGAGAAGAGATCAAGAAGGTGGAGGATTTGAAGTACTTAGGCTCAACAGTCCAGAGCAATGGAGAGTGTGGAAAAGAGGTGAAGAAGCGTGTCCAGGCAGGATGGAACGGGTGGCGGAAAGTGTCAGGTGTGATGTGTGATAGAAGAGTTTCAGCTAAAATGAAGGGAAAGGTGTACAAAACTGTGGTGAGACCAGCGATGCTGTTTGGTCTAGAGACAGTGTCACTGAGGAAAAGACAGGAGACAGAGCTGGAGGTAGCAGAGATGAAGATGCTGAGGTTCTCTCTGGGAGTGACCAGGATGGATAGGATCAGGAATGAGTACATCAGAGGGACAGCACATGTTAGAGGTTTTGGAAATAAAGTCAGAGAGGCCAGACTGAGATGGTTTGGACATGTCCAGAGGAGAGATAGTGAATATATTGGTAGAAGGATGCTGAGTTCTGAACTGCCAGGCAGGAGGCCTAGAGGAAGACCAAAGAGGAGGTTTATGGATGTAGTGAAAGAGGACATGAAGGTAGTTGGTGTGAGAGA
Organism: Antennarius striatus; assembly: GCF_040054535.1. Taxonomy (NCBI): domain Eukaryota; kingdom Metazoa; phylum Chordata; class Actinopteri; order Lophiiformes; family Antennariidae; genus Antennarius; species Antennarius striatus. The sequence continues at coordinate 12,492,021 of NC_090798.1, read as the reverse complement.
AGAGGATTCAAAGGACAGGGCTAGATGGAGGAAATTGATTCGCTGTGGCGACCCCTGAAGGGAAAAGCCGAAAGGAAAATAAGAAGAATCTGTTGTATTTCACTCGTTTATCTGCGTGTGAAGCTCAAATAAATGTAAATATTATTTACGTGTAGATCTTATAATAGTTGGGCTTGTAAGGACATAAAATCATAAAATTTAAAGGATAATTAATAAATTAGGATTCTAAGTTTTATTGATCTCTTTTGAAAGAGGTGGAAAACCCCCCCAAAACGGGAAAGTGTTGCTTTGGGAATGGGCTAAGATTCCTAAGTTTTATTTATATCTTTTATTTATGATGACAAAAAGTACATGTATAATGTGCATGCTAATAACGCTACATAGCAGCTGGAAGCGCGTAGATCCCACACTGTAATCACGTTACTCCTGTGCCGCAGTGACTGATGGGAGGTCGGTGATCACCCACAGTCGCTCTGGAAGCACGCGGTGAAACTTGTTAAAGCCGAGCAGACGGCGCATCCCACCCTTTAACCCCACCCTAAAGCCCTCCCCCTCCCTCCCTCACGCGACGAGGAGGAGAGAAGTTCGCTCGCGGCGGCGAACGATGAACATTTAACCGCCTCTCATTGGGGGAACAGCCGCGCGCGAGCCTCCGGAGAATCGTTCCAGGGAATGACGGGAAGGAATATCTGACGGCAGCAGACTCCCGCCGCTCGCAGCGCACTCCGTCTCCGCTGCCCTCCATCCACCCGCAGACACGTCTCCGTTCCGGGCATTGATGTGGCCAAAGTAGCGGAGGGGAGGCTGGTGTCAGAAGGACGGTGGGGCCGCGCGCGGACTGCTTACCTGTCTGTCGGTGGGCGCGTTTCACACCCGAGTCCTGGAGGAGGCGAGCGGAGCGACACAGAAACGGAAGACGGCGGAGGAAGACGACGCTGGTGCGGGCGACAAAAGAGTCAAACTCATGATGAATAACAACAAAATCGAGAAGGAGAACGAGCAGAGTGAATTCACCAACCACGAAGAAGAGGTACGCGTTCCGCCCCTCCCGCGAGCTCATCCGCGCTCGCGCCGCGAGCGGAGTAATTTTAATTTTATTAGAAGTTGCGGAAGCTTTTTTTTAACCATCGCGGACTACTTTGTCTTCTATAGTGCTAATATTGTTATTCAAAAACGCCTCAAAGGCTTTCTCCTGTAGTTTTATTATTACATTTATTATCCGCTTTTCATTAAGTCAGACTTATTATTTCAATAAATTCTACAACTGTCATCTTTATTGGGAACTCAAGGCCAGCAGGGTTTTATTTTGTTTAAAACTTCACCTTAAGGTGCAACAAATGCTAAGAACAATAAAGAGCAATTATTGTTATTATTATTTTATTATAAGTAATGAAAAGTTAGTGCCAGTGGTGCTTCAACCGGACATCAAATACACAAAAGCAATAATAAATGGAGTTTTCGAACAAGTAGAAGCTTGACAGTGAAGCAATCCTCCCCACTCTTATCTGCCCATGAAAGAATGTCCAGAAATATGTGAATTAATCAGTTTGGTTTCAGGTGAAAAAGTATTTTCTCTCCAAACACACAGGATAATATCAGTTTTTCTCCTTCTCCTCTGTAAATATTGCACAATTTTTCTGATCCGTGATGTTTCTATCCCTCCTGGTGAATTGGTCTTCAGCGTTGCTCTTTGCATGTGTGTGTGGGGTTAAGGATTTTCTTTGGCACGGAAGCATCTCTATTCAAAAGGACTTGTTTTCTCAGAGCTCCACACATCCACAGCCGAGTGATGTCAGAAAGGTGTACTGTACTGGGTTATGTCAGATATTTTTCTTGGAGTCTGTTGATGAAGCTCATTGTTCAGTTTGAGACTGTGAAACTGGCTGGCCAAACAGACCCAGCCTGGCCCGTCACCATATTTGGTCCACTGCTGAGGTTTCTGTGGGAGCAGGGAGTTACTGCAGCGCCACACCGATGAGGTCGACGATAAAGAACTAAAAACCTCATGCAAAGGTTAGCTTTCAAGCTTCGGTTTCACTCCGTGTGCTTGCTTGTCTTGTGTTTGATTAATGGATGACGTAGATTATATGAACAACATTGATGGTATTCTCAATTCTCGCCAAAATGTCTTTTGTTTCACCTCAGAAAATGTTTTTTTTTCATTCAACCAAAGACAACAAGAACCTCACACGACAGTATTTTTTAATCATCACCTCCATGAATAACTCATATTTCACATTTGACACGTTTGTTGTAGTGCTAACATGATTTATCATACCCAAAATGGCCTTCCAACTCTTGACTATTTTAATGAACTTTTTCTCATGCCTCCTGTTTGATGCTTTTTCCAACTGAACATGTTTTGAGTCATGCATCAGCTCTGAGAGTTATTACTAGTCACATCCCTCCTAGATAGATAAATCTCAGAGCTATCAAGAATAACTTTTCTTTATGTGACGTCCGGAGTCATCTCATGAATTGTGTAAAAGGCAGAGCAATAGATGGAGTAAAGGCCGGAGGAATCTAATAGCTGTGGAACTGTTTGGAAGTCATCCAGAGTGCAATTGAACATGAAATTTAGACAGCATCATTTTACCTTGTGCGTAAATGTGGTATCTTGTATGCAAACACAGACCTGAACAAGCAAGCCTGGAGAGGTAACAATATTCACTCAAAAGTACACGAGGCAGTGGGGTGAAAGTTGAATATGGATGCGTTTCTGCGTTCGTTTTGGTGCACTTTTCCCGACAGGGTATGTTTAAAATGGATTAGATGCTGCAATACCACTGGAGACCACTGGGGCAGTGTCGCTGTAATTCAAACAAAATGTGACAAATCTCTACAAATGTAACGAGGAAGAGGGAGAAGCTTATTGAAAAGTGTTGCTTGGTGTATTTGCTTTTTAATACCAGATAGTTTATTACGACTTCCTCTACTGTTGCTGTTTTTGTTGTTGCTAATGTTTACTGCCCTCTTGTGGATGCATCAACAACAACAGACAGCGGCACGACAGTGGAAAGAGTAATAGAGTAAACCCTTGCGTTTCCGTGCTTCAAGATTCACTACATTTTTAGTAGGTAGTCACGTGATACCGTAAGAGCACGCTATTGGCTGACAGCATCCGGAAGTGCGCTCCTTTCCGGGACTCACGGAACGCAACGCACTTCCTCGTATTAAAGAAACACTTAAAAGTGCTTTAAACAATCTATGAGTGTGGGAAAAGGTAATTCAGATAGAAGGTGGTTTAAAATCAGTATGGGGAAGGTTCATAAACGTTTAAATTACTGTAAATAATAAAATTAATATTTTGTCGCAATTTTGCAGAATTTATTTTTTGCGGGTGGTACTGGAACACATTAACTACGAGTAACGAGGTATTACCGTAGTTGTGTTTTATATTGTTTCTGACTGTGACTTTGATTCAAATTCAAAATAAATAAAATAATTAAGAACCAAGTGACAATTTCAGAAAGAAATATTCAATAAAATCAGCACGTAACAAGTTTAGTGGTAAACAACACAAACTATAAACCATGACTTAATGAGAGTCAAAGTTTAACAACCTTACTGGTATGACTCTCACATGCTGAACACTCCCCCCTTCTTGCACACTGTAGTATGTGACTCAATAGGTGACTGATTTGGTTAAGGGCCGTAACGAGCTTCGGTTTCTCGCCACTGCTCCGTTGCTCAACCTCACACAGCGTCACCGCCGCTCACCAAACCTCGACAAGCGCTTAATTTTTATCTTCCTTTGACAAGCGCTCACCAAACATGGGCTTGTTGCAGATGAGGTATGCAGGATTCAGACCGCAGCAACATCTAATCTGGTGGGCCGGGTTGATAAGTGTTATTATCAGGTGTTCTGGATGCTTTCACATCCCGCGCCACTCATCGGCGAGGTGGGCCAACGCGCCGTGGTGAATGTCAAAGATGCGCCTCGAACAGCTAGACTTTCCAGGCCTTGTATGGACACTGGTCCCGAGGGGGGTCTACGGGGTTGGTCAAGCAAATTTAAGAGGATTCTCATAGAAGAATTAAAACATTTCTACAAATTAACTGCTCAAATATTTGTCTGTTTTTAGATTGAGCAATTAATCACTCACATTATCAGAAGATTGATTCACAATGATCGTCTTCATTAGAAGCCGTCTAAATTTTAGCAATCAATTCATCATGCATCATCTCCAATAGAAAGAACTGCTGACCGTCTGTTTCCTGTCAATAAAAATTTAATGCCTTTGTGGTTTGAACTTAATGAAATAAATTAGGCACCGAAAAAACGTCTTCGTGGCCTTCAGACACTCAGATGATGAATTTTTCACAATATTCTTTGTCTAATTGGGTGGAAAAACAAATATTTAATCGGTGCTGAAAATAATTTATTTGTGATTATTCATGTTAATGGATGGAACACAGTGAAGAGAATGAACGAAGGAATGCTGATGGAGAGAACGGGTGAGGACAAGCTGTACAGGTCGTGACTACATGGAATGCATCGTAGTAACAGAGTCACCCGGCTAAGCTCGACCTTTGACCTTCTTGTTGTCAATCCCTCTCTACCTGACTTGTGTTTACTTAAGTGGAGACTGCCCAACCTCCTCAGCAGTGGAGGTCCGCCGTCACACCGCACCTGATTTTACACAAACAACTGAACTCTTGAGCTTTTTCCTTTGATGGAAACAGTTTTGTTTAAACTCTATAAAAGTCCTTACGACGACTGGATGTCACAGTCAAAAGCAGCAGGACTGTAAACCTTTTAAAACGTCTGTTGGTTCCACTGAGCGTAAACATATAAGTAGATCTTTACAAGCTCCCGAAGAGATGGAGACTATCACTCAGTAGTTTAGCAAATGCGACATATCTCCCTGGGGTGTAATTGGATTGTGCTTGGCCTGCTCCGGGTATCCACCAGGTCCTCTTCAAATAGCAGATCATGTGGCCAGTGTGACCTTTTCCATGAAGAGATGAAGGTGGGGAGTAGTGCAGCATAGAGACGCGGAGGGAGGCCACGCCTGTCCGTAGCGCAGTGGTCGCGGCTCGTGAACGGATCTATGAAAAGGGCACACGGATATATTAACGTTCTGTGACAGGAAACGTTACCGGAGGGGAGCCGGTGGGGTAAAGTAGTCATCATAGAGCAGAAAGAAAATCCTCTTGGTTTAGCAAAGAAAAGTTTATGCAGCGATTTACTACAGATTAAGTCTTCAAACTCTCAGAACGACATAAAAACTTCACTCGCGCAAATATAAAAACGTCGCTCCGTCTCCTCGTCTGATTGGTAGGAGTTTATTTATAAAAGCGCTGCGGGAATTGTCATCTTATCCCAGCCATTTGTCAGCTGTGCGACAAGAGGTATTTGAAAAGACAACAACAAGGCTTAGCGTCACAAACGGCTGGCAAAAGCGCCGGCAAGACTGACGTGAGAAGAAGGCAAAATATCGACGATCAAAAGATGTTGATATTTAAATATACATATACCTATGTTGTTTTTTTGGCACCCACAGTATAAATGAACTTTTAAAACTGACCACGAGCGAGGCGAGATGTCTCTCGTGTAGCGCTATTCATCTTGAAAGGCCTCAGCTGTCAACTGTGAGTTTCCTTTGTAAATAAAAGAAGTCTAACTTTGTGCGAGACGACAGCCGCCATCTTGCTTTGTCTTACTGATTTTGTGTCCTCTCACCTCCCCTTAATTTCGCTTTCTCGTGCTATAATCGTCTTTTGCCATGCACTTTTTTTTCACTTCACAATTCGTTAATTCTTCTAATTTCCTCTGTACTCTTCTATCTCCCTTCCTCACCATTTCCTTCTCTCCTTCCTTCATACGCCCCAGCCTTTTTCTTCCCTCTCTTTAGCTATCTCGTTTTCTGACCATTTCCTCCCTTGTTGCCTCCCTCCCTCTGCCCTGGTACTGTTTATAATCTTCTTCTCCCCTTTTCCTACCACTCCCTTCTCCATCCTGCTCTCTCTTGCCAATTTTAGTCCCAGTAGAGAAACTCCTTTACCCTTATCGTCCCATACGTTGAAAGCATGACCCTGAAATATCTCAATAGAAGGACCATTTATGGTCAACAGTGGCGCCCTAAAGACAGGAGGGTAACGGGGCAAAACTTTTCTGTCTGACTATCCAGCTGAAAGACAATGTCCTTGCCAGTAGGAAACAGTCATCCAAGGCCAAGGTACTCGAGATTAGCTCCAAAAGGTGGGCCAGTGCCGAAACAAGCAATGTTAGAAATGAATGAGCGTCAGATTCTTGTTCTTGTTTTTTCATTTGGCTGGAAGCTTGGACCTCGAATGACTAGTTGATGGATAATTAATCTTCTACTCTTTTGACAGTAAACTAATTCAAGCTAAATGCATACTAGCAAGATACACTCAAGTAATTAACATTGACAGAAAGATTTTTATATTTGAAGAACAGCAGCTGGGGTTGCCATTAGAGACACTTATGGATGAAAGACTAAAATGTGTGGACTTAAAGTCAACCACAATTCCATTTAAGGCTGTAGCTACATCCATTTTCCTTAAAAAAAAAGAGTAATTTATTATTTTGTCTAATTTTTTTCATGATTTTCTCAGTTTGTCATTGTTGTAAATTGACAAAATGTAGGATGTAGAACTTTAAGCAAACTGAAGATGTAAAATTAGATGTTTAAATCTTTCTTTTTTGACACACCATTAGTTGAAGTAGGAATTCAATGGACAGATGTTTATGAACATATATAAGGAGTTAAGGGATCTTTTTCTCTGCTAAGGAGTTCCCACATTCCGTCTGTACTACTTCCTCTGCTAATTCAGAGGTTTGACGACAATGACTCGCCAGTCTTTGTAAAATAAAGACACAATGGTCTTGTCTTTAATGGACTGTGCAAAAGGGGCTACTGGAAAAACAGCTGCACCATCACATAAAGGGAATGTATTAGCATCAGACTTTGTCACAGAGGGTGACCAAGAATCTGTTGTTTTTGTAACGCCATGCACCAGAGACGAACTCTCTGCCCACCCAACCTCAAACCTGTTTGAGTTGTCCAGTTGGGTAGGTGGCAACAAAGAGAGTCCAGGATGGGATGAGGACTACTTCGCCGATTAGTTTGCTTTAATGAGTGCTTTGGAATGTTAAGTCCATTGAGCGAGACTTATCAGATAAGAGACAGGAAGAAGAGAGCAAAGTAGTCTGGAGGATTCTGAGCAGTAAGGCGAAAGCCAAAGATTCAAACTGACAATCTGTAAAAGAGTCGCTCTTGTCTTGTCATCCAAATGGCACCCTGAGGCCTTATTGTCGAGGCTGGAAATTGCTAATAAGACAGAAAGAGCACTTGCGTTTCATTAAAACGTGAGTATTCTTCCCTGCGTTTAAGTTAAAACAAGGGAAACTGTCATTGAGAAAGGAAGAAAGGAGTAAGAGGGGGAAAAACACTGTGACGTAGGAGCCTGCTTGCTTTTCCTAGGTCATTTGTTTTAAATGTCTTTTAAAGGTTAACCTGTTGGAACATTTACAAAACCTTGCTGAGCTGTAATTGTTGGTCAAAAGCACTTGTGGAAGGACGAGAGAGACAAAGAAACTTTCCTCCCAGATCGGTCGTGACTCTTTGAGTTTACTCAACCTCTCAGTTGAACCCTAACCTTCGTAATAACCCAATCACCTCTTGACCCCGAATGTGAAACTTGACTCTGGCGATTAACAGACAAATGGAGTCATCCATTTACGGTCTTCTGACACCCCTCGGCGGGACCTGGAGCAGGTCAGTCCACAAGTCCTCCAACATGGAAGAGGAAGACCGAGGCTGATGGAACGCGGTACCAACTCAAAGCAGTGTCAACTCAGATAGCAAAAGGAGTGTGGGAGTCTACCAGTTTGGCTGTTTTTAATAACGCTGCTCTCAAATGATGCAAGAAAACTCAACCGGCTCTGAGCTCATACACGCTTTTGGGTAGACTTTGATTTTTAGCTCGGTCACACCGGGACTCCTGCGTGCATTTGAAAGCGACCCGTGTGGGTGTGCGATGAAAGATTTCCCGAGCTTTTTTTGATTTCCCATGCAGGTAATCACAGCGTAGCTACATGCAGATAGATGCTACAATAGGCTACTGTACCTCCTATTACAAGGCTTCAAGGTTAGTGCTGTGTCCTAGCACATGAAGCTCAAAGGTGCTCCATTTACACAGTTCACTCGGCTGTCAAACGCACACACATGGACACACACAATGGGAGATAGAGAGAAGCAAAAAGTAATCATCTCACATCACGCCAAGGTCGTGTCCCTCATTACAGCCGGAATGAACGGTCAAAAAAACACTCAATTAAAGTGAGATGTCTGAGAAAGTTAAACAGGGCACAATGAGGCATTTCAAGCAGTAGGTGCAACACATTTTATACAAGCAAGCTGAGTGAAAATGACACATGAATAAGAGGCTACTTCATTTAATTAGACAAATCACGCAGCTTTTATGACGGCTGACAAATTGTGTTCCTTGCTGGAGGAAATTCGAAATGGTTTCCTTTTTAGGCTTTCAATGGAGGTTATTGTTCCATCTATTAAGCAGTTATGCTTTTAATTTTGACTTTGCTCATTAGGGCTTTTTGTCGTTCGACAATGGGAAGGATGTGTGGTGGAAACTTTGGGCTCTGGGTTGAAGGGCCGAATTTCAAGCAAACGGTTTCCTGTAGATGACACTTCGTTAGCAAAGCCAGGGGGGAAAAAAATCTCATTGTTTCACACATATTTTTAGCACCAGATGTCTGAGCTCAGCGCTAAATTTATCACCCTTTGTAAATTTGTTCTTTTAAAGCGTGTTTGATCTAATTCTTTAAGCTCTTGGTGGTGTTGTGCTCACATGGTTCGTGGAAGAGATGTCACATCACAGCAACGGCTCTACAACCAGCCAGTCGGGCATCTAAACAAAACCGGTTGGTTAATCACACGGGTTTGGAAAGAACTTTCAAGCCAAACATATTTGGAGGTGAAAACAAAGGGGAACAGCAAAAATTATTGCCCAAACTCAAATTTGACCAGCTGCTTCCAAATGAATAGTTGTAGTAGATCAGGCTTTGTTTTTTCAGCCGTAATGATGGATAATTTACATTCTTGCCAATTTCCAAGTAATATCTGCAGTTTTGCAGAAAGAATTGGTGGATTAATATATTAGGCCAACAGCTGTTTTGATATAGCCAACCGTAGTTTGAACTGTTCGATGATTAGAGTCAGGAATGCTAAAAACTAGAGTCACCTTTTACATTTTATTGAGAAAAAAGTATTTATTTTACTGATATAAGCTCCTTGTAAGCCGTTCGGAAGGCACTTGGTAAGATCCATGCTGCCATGAATCTTATCCTTTCGGATAACGCTCTAGATAATTGTTGAATGTGGTTGCGAGCGCCATCGCCGCTCCGTCTCCAGCCCTTGTGTGGCACCAGCAAACCCTGAAAGTGCAATGAGAGAGTATCAATAAGATGATGACCTCATCCCAGGGCTTGTGGAGTCAAGGATCTCTGATTAGAGGTACATTGATCCGCTGGGACTTGCTCCAGAAGTGGTCTTAATAAGATCTGATGTTTTTTGGCCTGGGGGCTCCTCGCTCTGCTGTGCCTCCTCTGAGGTGTTGCCAGGGAACTGCGCTGGTAGCCGGCTGTGAAGTACTCAGCTGGCTTGTAGTAGGCAGGGACTGCTGTTTTTGATCAAAGCCTCGCCTGCGTGTTGCCATGTGAGCACGCTATAAACGGTCAATGATTCAAAGACCTATACCAGGCTACTCAGCAATATGGAAATTAAGGCATGTGATGCTCAAAGAACCATTAAACAGTTGAAAGGGGTTATCTTGTCTTTATGAACAGGTAGAAACTTCTGAACCCCTTCATTTGACCTTCAGTTCAGTTTACTGCATAATGAAACCGAGTGCCTCCCTTTACCTGGTGCCACCACGTGTACAGTACTACGAGCTTGCATCAAAGCGGCGTAGTTGTAGACTGATACTGTAATCAACAGCAGATGTCTGCAGGAGGGAGCCGTGCCCATGAATCATCCCGTGTCCGGCGCACGCGTACACAACCAGACGCCGCCAATCGATCATATATCACAACAGCTGACGTCAGGAAGCCTCAGGAATGAGGTTGGACACGGACATGAATGTGCCATTGTTCTGGCTGCTCGTTCTTGTTTGTCTCCACTTCACTTAAGATATGTGCTAACCTCGTGTTCACGTCACCATCTGCATTATTGTGCAAAAATACCCAAATGGATTGAGTGTGTTTTTAATATCAGGTCTTTTGACACTGACGGCATTCTTTTGGGCACCATGTGAAACAGTAGAGCAGAAACAAAACTAGTCCCTGATAGAAAAGTCACAATATTGTCACTTTGGATTTTGAGTTTCACTATTCCCCTTAATTTTATCACTTTTTTACTAAGAGCTATTATTTGAATGAGCTGCTAGCGACTGCCCTTCATGTGCATGATTGATGCCATCCTGTTTGGATCCTTTGTTCCCCGTATCACTCCATACAAGGAGACCCTCTATAGGAGCTCAAACAGGAAGGCCATAGACAGAACACAGCTTCGACCCTGCAGAGTTTGGCTCAGATAAGATAAGATAACAGCAAAGGTGAGAAAGTCGGCGAGCAGAGATCTGTTTGGCACTCCGCAGCTATTGCTACCCCAGTTGCTAAGCTCCTCTGTTTGTGTGGCGCTCGGTCGTTGGCATCAACGGGGCGCATCGGGTTACATGTGGGAATGAGGTGTAGTGTTAGTTCAGCATTTCCTCTGGCTCCCCCAGTTGGGAGTCTATTATCTAATGAATCTGGGAGCTTTGAATCTTCTGTGTAATTGCATACCCAGTGTTTTATTCTAACTTAAACGTCAAATAGAATTCAAATATTGAACAAATAATTAGGTTACACATCTTGACATTGATCTGGGTGGAGTTCGTCTGCCAGATGTGCATTGTTTGCTTCATGCATTAAAGCGGTTGTTTTATGTTTGCGAGCCAACTTCAGTTAGGTGATAATACCAGGTTTGGAATGTGATTGTTGTTCGTTTAGGTGATGGAGCTGTCTGACAGGTCCTTGAATGCATCTATTCTTTAATATGGGTTATCTAAACGCCACTTTTTGGAGATTCAGGGAGGTTTAAATGCAAAAATCAACAGATATGATAGTCTATAGCATGAAATAGCAGCATTAACGGCTCCTGTGTTGACCCGTTATTGAGGACAGAAGTATCTATAATTATTTGCGACCCACAGATACTTCTGGTTTCATCACCTCCACGCTGTAAACCGATCTCCATCCATTGGCTGACGTCTCAGCACCTGTGTCTTGTCTGCTTTGGCTAAGTGCTGCTTATGTTTCTGCACGCTGTTGAAAGAACCACTGCTGTTCACTCAAGCTTCGTGGACATGGTGACATGTATGGGATGTCTGTTGGCATTTGGAATCAAACACCACCAACCTGTCAGACTAGTGTCACAAATCCTGAAGAAAACAAATGTAGGAAAGATTGAATTAGCAAAAGTTCACACCCAGATGGTAAGGTAACCCCCAGACTTGGGCCATTTTAACATGTTTGCCAGATTTCCCTTTTTTTTTTTTTACAATTTCTATTGAAGAACTTTTGCCAAATGCTATTTATAACATTAGTCTGGTGAAAGAACCAGAACCAGAATTTCAGATTATTATTTTTGTTGCTGGGGGATACCCTGCTTAGACTCCCGACACTGGATAAGGAGAGGACAAGAAGGGGATGTATGGATTTTATTGGGGGGTTTTTAACAGATTTAACACATAAGATAAATATTTGCTAAAATAAGCTAACAAAAATCTCTTGCTACTGATATGTATGCAGGTGCAACACATTTTATACAAGCTCTATAATGAGTCTTGGGGAATCTTTGCTAATTTCAGGATAATCCACACATGTTTAAGGTCAATCATTTCCACTCAAATGAAGTTCTATCTTTCGAATATCTGCGATCTTGGACACAGATTTTTCAGTTCTACATGGATATAGTTTAAAATTTAAAAATGGCAGTACATCCCTACCTCATCAAACGATACCAGTGAGCATAAAATTGCTTTCTGACCAGCCCAAACCTGCTTTGAAACCAACACGGCGTATATATTTTCTCTGACACAAAACTCTTAACATCTTCTGAGTCACTTTCATGTTATTCCCGCTGTGATTTTTTAAAATTTTATTTTTCAACCTCCTCCTACTCACCGTGCGCCACAGCAAATAAACTTGTCTTTGGTGTCTCTTTGTGAACGTACACATTTTAATTCCTCTGCAGTAACGGCTCAGGCTGCAAGTTGAAAAGTTCAAATGTAAAACAGGCTGGAGCTGCGAGGTAGGGTTGCCATAAAACAAAAGCACACAGGAGGAAACAATACTTGCACTGTGGAAAGGTGTGTGTGTGTGAGTGAGTTTACTGAGCTGAAAGACGTGCCTATCAGTATTTAAGAAAGTCTATTCTTTTAGTGTCAAGCCAACCTAGAGAAGTATTTCACTTATTCCGGTGCCCTTATCCATCAACCTGGTGTTACTGGCAGCTATTTATACCGGCTAGGGGTTAATGAAAAATACATGATCTCTCTCTCTTGTCTTCTTCAGGTCCGAACGCTATTCGTCAGTGGGCTACCGCTGGATATTAAGCCGCGGGAGCTCTATCTACTGTTCAGACCATTTAAGGTATGTTTGTATGTTTTAAATGGATCTGTAGCTATTCTTAGCTGCTCCTCTTTCCACCAGTCAATGGGACCTCCATTAATGGTGATGAAATAAACAGCAATGGAAACTCTCCCGCGAGGTTGAAGCGTCTGTGCTCCTAAAGCCGAGGTTCAATCACATCTTGATCCATGGGAAGCTTATGTATGTGTGTGTCTCATGGAAAAATGGCTCAACGCCTGCGAAAGCAAAAAGCAAAGCTATCTGCTTCACCTCAGAAAACTCCCCCCTTTGTCGCAGGCTTGACAGCCTGGTTCAGGTGGATGCATGTTTCCTGACCCGCCGTTCCATTTTGAGAGAAAAATGGGTCGGTTGATGTGTCGATTGCTCTCCTTGGAGCAAATGTTTCTAATCAAGAGACAAATCACTGAGTCCGTAAGAGATCTTTGACTCGTGAAGCAACCAGAGATTCGTCAGCAGTCCAACATACAACTTTCTACCAAATCCATGTGTTATTTAGCAATATTTTAGGATAAAGTTGTGTCACTCACTAAGAACCCTTATGACTTGTTCCTTACATCAAATTGAAGCACTCCTTTTTGTTTCCAGTTCTGACATTTCCTTTCTCTCTTTCAGGGCTATGAGGGCTCCTTGATCAAACTTACTTCCAAACAGGTACGCTACATGACACGCCGAAGCTAAAACTATTGAACGGAAGCATCAATCAGACGTCGGTGCTTGTGTTACCTGGGATCTTGCTCATTTGACGCCTTACATTCATCTTTTACCATTGGTTTGTTGACGATGAAGGACGAGCGCCCCTTGTCAGGATAAGTACCCAGAGTAGGGGGAAAAAACTTTACCAAGAGGAGTTGGAGAGTAAAAGTGTTGCACAGACTTGCCTTCGGCAGTCAGGTTGTATGCTTGTAGTCGCAGACAGTCAACTCAGGTGGGATTGTGAGGGAACGGGGAGACGGGAAGAGAATTTTGAGGTGTCAAAGTAAGCGATTTGACAAGAGCGGTACTGACTGGTTGAGTGTTGCCTTCGGGGGCACGGGACTGAAAATGAGCTCAGCTGGCAGGCGTCCACAGCCACTGTTAAGCAATTTAGCCTCACGTCAGAGTTCCTTCTGCTGTCTTGCACTGTTTTTGCTAAAGATAAGACATTCTGATTAGAAGGGTCAGGTAGATTTAGATCTGTCCAGGCTGTTGTAGCACTGTGCACTAACTGTTTTCCTGTGTATATTTAAAAAGTCGTCTATAAAAGTTCAGAAAATGGCATATTTCGTGTTAAATTAGTCAATAATTGGGTCATCAAAACACTTCCTGGTCAAATTAGAGCTTTTTTCTTCCATCTGTGACCCAAATGCTCCTGAAACTGAAGGTATGTCCAGAAGTTTCAGTGTTTCTTTGCTGCTTTCTGAAGGAACTTGAACAACTTTTGCTTGACCTGCGACCTCTCCCTGCTCTTCCTCGTCTCACCTCGTACTTCATCCCCGATCTTGTTCAAAACAAACGTCAAACCCGCGCTGATGTTCTGGTCTCTCAACACACTGTACAACATTCCTCTCCCCCCGGCTAACTACGCCACTGATGTAAATCAATTGATCTCCAGTCTGAGAACACGCAGCCATCTCCTTATATAGCCTGAGCCAGATCTCAGACCTTTTCTATTTATATTCCCGTTACGCTTCCTCCTCCTGACGTCTTCACATGGTCCCTCTTTTCTTTTTTTTTTCGTGTGTGTTTCTTTTTCTCTCCTCCTCCTCCTTCTCTTTCTCTACTTGTTCAAAATTCCCATAACCCAACGCTGCTTCTCCAGATCACACGCAGCAGCGCAACCCCATGAGAGCAACATGTTTAGAGATTTCTCCTTACCCTCCAACCTCCTCCCAACTTCCCCATCCACACACACACACACACACACACACACACACACACACACACACACACACACACACACACACACACACACACACACACACACACACACTGTGTATATTCTTTGTTCTTATCTACAATCGTGGTGATAAATCTGACAGGCAAGACCTTCAAACCTCCTCTTCCCCCCCCCCCACCTTTCGCTCTAGCGGTCACACTCTAAAACATAAACCAATCACAGATGAATACACGCGATGAGGAATAGATTGCATTTCTTTTCCACTGACAGGCCCGTTTCAGGAGGTCTTGAAATCTATTTCTACATCTCGCCTCGCGTCCTTTAGTTTTCATCCTCACCTCTCACCTCTAAATTCTCACCCCCCCTCCCCGTTTGTCTTCTCCGTCTCCTCTCCTTTTTCAGCTCTTCCCCCCTTCTCTCTGCCTCCCCCCTTCTCTCCCTCTTAAATGCACTTTCTCTCCCTGGTGTTGCCCGT
The DNA here is from genome assembly GCF_040054535.1 of Antennarius striatus. Taxonomy (NCBI): domain Eukaryota; kingdom Metazoa; phylum Chordata; class Actinopteri; order Lophiiformes; family Antennariidae; genus Antennarius; species Antennarius striatus. The sequence continues at coordinate 12,476,988 of NC_090798.1, read as the reverse complement.
ATTTGGGCATAGGAGAGGTGAATGATGAACTCTTCTCGTACGAAGCCTCTCCATTTTATAAACAGGGCAAGGGGAGGCGGACAGAGCTGTGTGTGTGTGTGGGGGGGGGCATGTTAAAGAATAAAATAATAAAACAGAACGACATGTCTGTGCCACTCAGACAGAAATGCCGACTCAGTATTCTGCCTTAAACCATGTTTCTTTGTTTTTTTTTCTGTCTTCTTGTCTCCACAGCCGGTGGGGTTTGTCAGCTTTGACAGTCGATCAGAGGCGGAGGCTGCAAAGAATGCCTTGAACGTAAGTGTCATGCCCCCCCCCCCCCCCCTTTCGTGCTCCATCTCAGCGCCGGTGTATTTTTTGCGATAACTGGGAATGGCATCGCTCTGCCTCCTGTGCAAAAAAAAAACCGCATTTGATAGCGGAAATCCAGATATTTCTTCTTTTTCCTCGCAGTAAATCTCGGGTGAACACACGTTGAGTCCGCTCATCTTTCGTTGAAGCAAATAAAGCCTGATCCGCAAGGTCAGGTGGAAAATTAGCTTGTTTTTGTGCAGAAATATAGACGATATTGATCCAGGGTTTTAATTTTAATCTCATTTATTTCACTCAGTAGATCCTTGATGAGGTAAATATGAAACATAACCCAATCGTCTCAGGGTTTATGCTAAATAAAGTACAGGTAATTGTGATGAACACCAGTTCTGTGTTCTTTCAACCTTTCTCGGTCTTCTTACTCTAAAGTTTTCGTGATTCCGTTGTCAACTTGAAGTTTTTGAGCAGAAAAAGCAAAGATTTGAGGAAAAGGATAAAAATTATCATCTTATTATGTGCCAACAATAGTCAGACTGTTTCCATAGAATCGCTCAGTTGGGGCTGAGAACTGAACAGCACTCTTGTTTTTTCAGGGGAAAGTTACATCCCGGGGGTCATATGGAGATAAGGCGGATTTTTGCTAACATCTATCTGCATATTGAAAAAGGAAGGTGAAAAACAACCCAAAAAACGGAGGGGAAGGAATGAAGGCTGGGATTTGTTTCTCATTCTTATTTCTGTAACTTCCTAACTAGAAGTAGATGCAGCCGCTTAAAGATGGGTTTGATTCTCATTACGGCGTCAATACAGCAGTTCCAATTATCACCCGAACAATATGTGTAGACGTGCAAAGGAAGTGCTGAGAAGAAGAAGAAAAAACCCCCCAAAAAAACAACACTTATCCAGGTAGTGATTGAACACGGTTCAAACGGAGATGTGCTCAGGCCTCATTATATCCATGTACCTTATTATATCTCCGTAGCCTCGACTGGCAGACGCTTGCGAGCACGCTGAGCCGAGGCAATCCTAGTTAATACCATCCCCTTCATGAGAAGAGTCGTCCCTCGCTGTTTCGGCTCGGCTTCTGCTCGAGCCTGCAGGGACGAATCCGGCGTAAAAAACACCCATTCCTCACAACGAGCTTCAGAGAACTTTTTACTCCGCTGATTTCCTCCTCCATCCATCTGACCTTCTGTTCAGTTTCTTTTTTCTTGATCTTTCGCAGACGGTCAAATAAGATCGGAGGATAATTAAGCGTGTGCGTGTAGTCGTTGAGTAGATTCACCCCTTTTCGCGGCAGGCAAACAAAGTTGCTCCCTTCGTCGTCGGATGAAGGAAACCTTTGTTTGCGTCGCATTCCTCAGGTGAAAGTAATTGAGTTGGAGAAATGTTTCCAACTGCTGCACATGTGGAGGTTTTGGATTGAGATTCCTTTTTGTTTTACCTGTCACGATAGAAGGCTTTTAGCATCGGCATCTCAAGAATTTGCCAGAAATTTTGGCTCGCCCTTGCCTGTCATGGTGAAAAACAGATTTGATGCCACGATCTTAAGTTTCGGTGGTTAGGAACCCGTCTTCGCTTCCTGTGGTGTAAATGACATCATCCACCAGCCAGATTTGTGTCGTCAGGTTCTGGTTTTTAATTACGGGTGTCACCCGTCACTGTGCAAGTCGAACCGGTGCATCGCTCCGATCAGGAGCGAGCTTATTTATAGAAGACTTCAAAGTCTGAGCGAACTCTCATTGTTGAGAGGACAGCAGCAAATTCTTAAAAAGATGAAAAGTACACAAATTGACAATTCCAGATCTCAGTCGGGTCCCAGCGGAGCTCGAAACAAAACACAACAAGGCTGAGAAGGCACATAACTAACTCCTCAGTGGCCTAAATTAGTCTGTTTCATCACTACTTCAAGGCACGAGTCTCTTATTTATAACATTCGCTGCTTCAATGGTGAACAAAATAATTAGCTTTGTTGGGTTGTTTTAAACCAAGGTTGCTCAAGCGAAGTATTACCGTGGTAACATGCAACATCATTAGGAGTTATTATATGATGATCCCCAATTTTTGTCCACCCCTCCCACGGTTTAGAAGCCGAGCAATCTTCCTCGAAAGCAAAGAACTGGGAAGAATGCCTTCCATTTATTTTATTGGTATTTTTTATTATTATTATTGCCATTTGGAGCCTTTTTAACCATAACAGAAAGAAAATCGATACAAACGCACAGCACAATGAGCTTCTTTAGCTTCATCTTGAGATTTGAGCGACGTGACTTTTGCAAAAAACAAATTTCTGTTTGATCTCAGGGCGTCCGGTTTGATCCCGAGATCCCTCAGACTTTGCGGCTGGAGTTTGCCAAAGCCAACACCAAGATGGCCAAGAACAAGCTGGTGGGCACCCCCAACCCTCCTCCGTCCCAGCAGAGCCCTGGGCCACAGTTCATTGGCAGAGACCCGTGTAAGTACTCCGACCGCTCATCCGTCTGTCCCTGAGCTCGTCTGGCTTCACGTCTGTTTCGCCGCCACCTGCCTCCATTAGTTCTTCTGGTTTGAGGTGACCACACAGCTGTTTCTTTTTAGAATCAGTTGAGAGAGGGCTTTGTGCTTTAGCTGTTAACCCCCCCCCCCCCCCGTGTCACTGAAAAGTACATCCTCGTTTGACTCTATTTGAAGATATATCCCCTATGATTCACGTTTGCCGTTGACCTTTACTCTAATCATTTTTCTCAAGGTGTGACCACAGGTGTGTCTGGAATTTGCTTATTCAGCTCTGTTTCCTATTTTTTTTCCATTTGGTTAAACATTTTTCCAAGGAGTTATGTAATTCTTCCCGAATCAGTCAGTGACAGTCGAACGAAGACCAGCTGGAGTTGTACTTTTTTCCCCCTAAATCACCCAAAAAGCCTTATCGCGGATCGTTTTTTTTTTTCCCAGAAAAAATTTTGGTCCCGGTGGAAAATGGAAGGAAACAATTAATGAACCTCTGACGTAATGACGCCGCAGAAAAATTGCGGTCATTTCCTGATGGGAGAGTTTTAGACCAGATCATCTGTGATAACTGGGAGTCTCAGCGAGCAGCAGGGGAAAACGCTATCTGATGCTTCCCTCACTGGATACTTGTTAGCACGCTGTCACCCTTCACTCAAGCTATGCTCACAATCACTTTACACACTTTACTCGACTCGGTGACCAAATCATCGTATCTGAAATGGTTTCTTCTCGTGTCATCCGGAACAGCGTGAGCGAGTTCAGGGAGTCTATCTGCTCATCGTTGCCCATCCTAGGGAGTGTAAAGACAACTCGCTGATGTCTTTATGCTAGCTGCTCATCTCTGGTTGACTTGGTAATGCTTCCAGTTGACTTGGCTTACAAGGATTCTCAATTATTGTTAAGTTCTGCCGTCATACAAGATAAAAATACAGCGGTACCTCTAGTTACGAAATTAATTGGGTCTGGAAGAAATTTCGTAAGTAGAAAATTTCGTAAGTAGAGACGCGTTTTCCATGCAAATGGCCTAATCCGTCCCTAAAAGTTCTGACATTAATGTTTTATAAAGCATAAAAATGAATCAAAACATGTTATAAATGCATGTTACGATTAGATTATTACACAATAAATTAGTTGTGCATAATCTAAAAAACAAAGTATAAAAAATAAAAGTGATGGTCATTAACCTTTGAACTGCTGTCCTTTGTTTTTTGCCCTCTTTGGTTCATGTCCTCTTGCCCCACCATGAACAACAGAGTGAATTCCAGTCCTCCTTCTGAACTTCTCCAACCACCCACGCGACGCCTTAAACTCCTTAAACGTCCTTTAGTTTTAATAACGTGGTGATTGTAGATGCATTACGGCCATATTCTTTGGTGAGATCAACCAGACGCATCCCTTTTTCAGGCTTTTCTATCATCTCTTGATTTGTTTGTACGGACAAAAAAACTCTTTTCTTCTTCTTTTCTTTTCCTCTTTTCTCCGTCACTTTCTTGGGGTCCATAGTGAATACTCTAAAAGTTAATATATTTACGTTAAACTATCAGAACACCTCATGGGTCGAGGGCCGAATGACGAGGACGCTGCATAGACACCTTTCTAGCTACACACAGAGTTCCCTCTTAGCCAATGGGATGCCAGGATGCTAGGTAATAGCCAATAGCAGAGCAGCTATAATAATGTTGTGTTCAGGAACCTGTGGGAGCTGCAAGTATCAAGTATTTTTACCTTTCGTAACTTGAAATTTCTTTCGTAACTAGAGGTGATATTTTCCTTTTGAGGCGTTTCGTAAGTAGAACATTTTGTACGTTGAGACATTCGTAAGTAGAGGAACCACTGTATTTGCTTTTTAAAAAAAGAGAGGAAGCTACTTCAGATAGCCCATCGTCACAGATCGTAGCGCACCTCCACCTGTCCGACCGGCGCCTCCGCACCCCCGTCTCTCCAGCCGCTCACCTCTCCGCTGGCCACCCTCCTCACTCCACTCCTCCTCTTCTTTTTTCCACAGATGAGCTCACAGTTCCCGCTCTCTATCCCAGCAGCCCAGACGTGTGGGCTTCGTACCCGCTGTACCCGGCAGAGCTGTCGCCGGCCCTCCCACCCGCTTTCACCTACCCCTCCTCGCTCCACACCCAGGTAACCTGCCATCACGTTCCCTCCCCAACACCACCACCACCACCCCACCTTGAACACCACCCTGCCACCTCTTCTTCTTGGCGTCGCCCCCCCTGAAATCTCTGCTTTTCAAAGACTTAACATTTGATCGCTGCGGCTACGACTAAATGTCGGATTTGAGCGTTAAATTTAAAAAAACAACTTGAAGAATATCTTTTAACTGACACATAAATCCGTTTGTGCTCCATAAAAGGTCATTTGGAGTTCATCAATTGCAAGTTATCAACCAATTTGTGGGGAAAAGGTTTGCGTCATGATTTGAACGTCGTCACCCCCCCATTAATTAAAGCCTTTTATTTTCAACCCACCATGATCCAGTTTATTGAGGTCTTCTAATCTTCACAGCTCCTCTGTGAGTTCACATCGGAGTTCATTATTGATCCCTTTAAATTCTTCTCACAGGACCCGTTAGGTGCCGGCTGAACCCGATGACATCATGTTTCTGAATTTGTGTTTGTCCATTTTTTTTAAAACTTATTTTCAGTCTCAACTGACGTCTATCTCTAAACTATTTATCTATATGGAGCGTTTTTACATAATCTAACACCGATCCAAGGGTTTGCAAGTGTAAACTAGCTTCAACTAAAACTGAAGCGACGTCAGAATTCAAAATGAGTTTAAGCAGAATCTGCTTAGCTGGCATTTTTCCATATGTGTCGGATGTATCAGAATTCACTGACATAAAAAAAACTCACTCTTTTTTTCACTAGAGGATTGTGGGTTGTGTTTACATCCCACGGAGATGAGATGCTGATATGAAACATAAAACTATGTCACTATTGTAGGGGTGGCAGGGGCAAGTAAACAAGAGCAGGATCATGGATAAACAATATAAACATAAATTAATAGCTGTAATTTAAGGACGTATGATATCTGTCTTTTCACGCCACATTTCACATTTGTATGGTGACTATTCAGCCATTGGTGTTAGCTTAGCTTAGCATAAGAAACAGCTGGCCGTACTGTAATTACAGTCAGCCTTCCAGGCAAATAACAGAGACGACAGGAAATCACTGCATCATCAGCGTAAACACCCGATAGAAACGCTAATTGTGTGTTTTCACATTCTGAACTTTTTTCGTTTCCTCCCTTATTTTCTAGCTAAGCTAAGTTTTTCCTCACTGACTATTATAATTATGTTAGAATGAATTATATACATATTATAAATGTTTATATACAGCATGACAGATGTGTGACGGTGTGTGTTTAGATTCGCTGGCTCCCACCTGCAGATGGAACTCCTCAGGGATGGAAGTCCAGGCAGTTCTGCTGAAGTATGTGTGAGTAACAACACACACACACACACACACACACACACACACACACACACACACACACACATGCATGTAGCCCTACATGTGTGTGTTACGCAGCGCCGTGAAAATGTTACATAAATGTTATGACACTCCATCTCAACACGCCTGGAGATGTTCCTAAACATATCTTAGGAATATCAGGGATGTTGCTCCGTGTGCGTTACCGCGGCGACCGCCTCCTGCCCTCAGTTCTGACATGAAAAACGTCCGTCCAGCTAACGGCCTTATTAGTTACATTCCTACCCGACATGAAACTCGCCATTAAATCAAATGAATCTTTCAGAAGTAAACTGTTGAAAGTAAAAACCCAGTCGGCCAATGACGCGGCTGTTTCCTCCCCGCATCATCCTGAGAGATGAAAGATGTGATTTAAAAGGAGGACATTATTGGCCTCGCCCGGTCACGAGGTGCGGAGGTTCGACTTTCCTCATTGATGCCACGTTTGATCTCAGGCATCAAAGACGGTGAATCAAACTGAATGCCCAACGAGCTACGATGCTAACATTTTAATAACGGGTGGGGAAGATCCCAGCCAATGGGGCTAAAGTGCCGTCATCAGCTAATAACGCAGGATGGGTTGAGTTATGTCCACTGGTGAAAGTCACGTATTCACTCACATACTCATGGACTGATACCATGGTGGAGTATCTACATGCTAGTTGTACTTAAACGCTTCTATTTTATGCAATTTTTTGATTTCAATTCAATTTAATTCATTCCTCCCCAGTTTTTACATGTTTCACTTTTATCTAATATATTAGCCAGTTAGCTGCTGCATGACTACATTTACATCTAGACCAGGGGTGTCAAACTCATTTTAGTCATTTCATCAGCATCACGGCTGTCCTCAAAGGTTCTGAGGTTCTGGCTCTGGGATCTACCGTTGATGTGTGTGTAGCTAGTAAGCTGCTAGCAGCAGATAGCATCTACCTTTAAGAGGAAGAAACTCTGCTGAAATTGTCCGATGTTGAGGAGCTTCTGATGATTTGAACAGATGAAGGGATCAACGTGAAAGGTTTTGTTTCAATGCTAACGGTGAGAACAGCGTCACGCATTCTGCGTCTTAGCTTTTGGAATAGCGGTATCCTTTCGTTCTGTTGTAGAGTGATTTCTGTGTGAAGTTTATTTTGTCCAGCTGCCATTTGGCGCTCAGCTGGTAGCGTGCCACGGATATGTTAGCATTTTATCGCTGGAAATAACTGGAAAATGACTTTAAGCAACAAGTATGCCGGCAGAGAACTAAAATAACGAGCGATAACATGCTAAACGTTGGGGTTTTTTGTCCTCGCGGGTTATGCTTGACCAACGCCTCGACAAAAGTAGCTAGTCATGGTTTATATAAAGGATCCAATCTCTTCTATTGATAATTAACCAATTACAATCCCCAAGGATAATATCCCCTCTTTGCACTAATAGTGATTATCCGTGCTTTTTCGTCCACGGATCGACCTCCTGGAAGGATGCCTGGTGTTTTGCTGGGAACGCTGTCCTGTAACAGCGTCGGTGTTGAACAGCAGATATTAGGTGTCTGTCATTTAGCAAAAAAAAACAAAAAACTGGCAGGATGACATACAGTTTTTAATTTGAAAGTAGTTTTTGGCGCGACTGCGATGAGGAAGTAGACACTAGAGAATTCTAGAGGGACAGAAAGAAACGGGAAGCGGCGATGCTCCGAAAGGTCATAAATGTGGAATCTGCACCCGGAGCTGCTGGGGGGTACCTGGTTACCGCCGGAAGGGACGTTTTTAGAAGTCTTTATTAAAAACTGATTTATGGAGGGCTTTATTTAAAATAAATGACAGATTAATCGATTAAACATGTTGTGCGTGAACCAACATCGCCGTACGTCAGCTACCGAATGTGTGCTTCAGTCTCTGGTTCAAATTAAGCTTTTCTGCTGTCGCAGAAAAACAAAACCGCGACGCGCGACCAAACCCCCGCTTGTTTATGTATCTGTGTCTATATGTGTGTGTGTGCGTGTGTGTGTGTGTGAGCGCTCGGCGCCAGTCGTGCTGTCACCAGTCTCCTCCCTCGGACGTCTTGGGACATGATGAAACATGCTCTGCGGACCCCCAGGGGCGCGAGCGGTTGGGTTGCGGTGGTAACAATGAGGCTAACGTTCACCAAGCTGTTGATTGGTGCCAGTCGTGTTCCGTCTCTCTGAAAATCCATCCACAGGTGACACCGACTCCCAACGCACAACAGAACACAACCGCACCACGTTGGGTTTTTTTAGGGGGGTGGGGAGAGGTCACGGAGCAGGGAGGTACTTGGAGGAAATAATTACTCCTCTATCAAACGAGGAGGAAGTCGTTTGACCGGTCAGGCTGCCCCAGTGGATATTAGCCCCTCAATGAAACAAAAACACCCCCACATCCGGTCTCGCAGCGGAGGGTGAAGTGAAGTTGAGACATCCAGGCAGAATATTGTGGTAATTACAGGCCCCGACAGCGGATACACACTCAAATTATGTTGTGTGTGTGTGTGTGTGTGTGTGTGTGTGTGGCATCATAACGTTCCCTTCATCCACATTCCACAGTGCTGCCGGTGTGTTCCCGTGGTTACTCCTCTGAAACTCGGAATGTTCACGGATTATCCAGGAATAACGGGAGTGCTGATGCTTTAGCGATGTTGGGGTGGGGGGGTGGGGGGGGCAAATCCAAGAGCCAGAAGACGCGTCAGGAAAAGATGTTTTTCTTTCCAGCGACTTCTGACAGAAACGTGACGTTCATGCAGCATGAAGACAGACGAACACGTATGCACATGCAGAACCGTAACCCCCACCACCACCATCCACCCCCCCCGACCCCCCATCGGACTGGATTTCAACATTTTCTGACATGTTTTCTCTCCGCCTCTCGTTCTGAATCAACAACAACCTGCCATGACAGTAACCTCCATCCTTCAGATAATAGATTATTTTCCTTTCCTGCTGTCAGACGTGGGGTACACACTCTTCTCCATCATGGAAACGGTCGGCACTTTCCACATTTCCTTGCATGCAGCTATTTGTCGAGTCATGAAGGAAGAAAAGGGCGTTTCTTGTTTTACGTGACGCAGCAGATCGGCGCTTGTGAAACGCCATGAGGTGAGAGACAAGAATGAACTTGAGCCGAGGTGAGGGAGAGGAGCTGGAGTCTGTGTTGCACCATTGTTGGATAATTTGTACGCCGTCGTGTTAATGTGGGAGCGCGTCCGAGACGCCTGGTCACAACTTTCACAATGGGAATTCCAAAAAGGGCTGACAGGTTTCTCGTGGTCGGTCAGTGGTTGTCTGGCATCTGACTGTGTGTGTGTGTGTGTGTGTGTGTGTGTGTGTGTGTGTGTGTGTGTGTGTGTGTGAGAGAGAGCAGCTGAAAGAGGCGTTGCATTCACTTGTCTTTAGTCATGAAGGGATTCTCATCCACATCCGCCCCGATCTGAAACCTTGACTCAGCGGCGCCGCCGAGTCGGAGCAGGTATCTGTCCAGGTCTGTCTTTTTTAACGTGCCCTGCGCGGTGATATTTGGTTGTTTTGCGCCCCCCCCCCACGGCCCCGACGGGCCGTCATTCATCTGAACATTTGTGAATTGGACATGACATTCATGCTCTGATACAGAGCAGCAGCCAGACTCAACCCAGTAGTGGACATTAATGCCTGGTGAACTGGACGGAAAGGTAATCCGGATTTTCCATTTGACAAGGCCTGGTAGGGGAGTGCTGAATAGTGTGTGTGTGTGTGTGTGTGTGTGTGTGTGTGTGTGTGTGTGTGTGTGTGTGTGTGTGTGTGTGTGTGGTTCCTGTACTACGCTGGACTAACTCCGCCGAAGAGCCGAAGGCCAGCTGGGGCCCTTTCTAATAAGGAAGTGGGACTTCACCCTTCCTTTACCCCCTACCGACATATGACACACACACACACACACACACACACGCGCAGCTACATCGTTTTCTTGACGCTGGGTCTCACTGATTACATTGGATCGGTGACCTCTGACCTTGCCGATAACATTGTCGATTAATTGATCAATGAAACAAATTTCTGTTTCGAAAAATTTCAATAAATATTTTAGTAAATGTTTCCCAAAAAAAACACACAAAAAAAAACGCTCTTTCCGCAAGGATCTGGATTAAAAAGTTAATTTGGTAAAATCAGCATGCTAATCAGATAACTGTTTCCATATCAACAATTTTATTTAGGATTTTTTTTTAACCTATAAACTTAATCGATTTAACTTCTATTTGCCGTATCAATATCATAAAAGAGTGATAAAAAAAAATCACGTTAACCGTTTTTCTAGACAAGTTCCAATCATCAACATCCACGATCAAGATCAGGTGTAAGTTTTTAATGGATGGCAGAGCAAGGTTGTCATGGAGACCATGGATGCGTGGACCCGGAGCGGTTTGATTCGGAACAAACGACCTTTCTGTTCACGTTCAGCACGAGATCAGTGATCACCGATGACACGTTTGCTACATGAAGCCGATCTAAAAAGGTGCACACGTTCACGAGCGGCGGCGCCGCCTCCCACGTTCTCACACCGCTTGTTTACCTCTCTAGTCGTACATTAAGTCTGCGAATCAGTAAACCGCCTTCAAATACGCTCAGACGTGTTCAATGATCAACCCGACGTTTAACCTCGGCGTCTCAGCCAGAACAAATAGGGGCGGGGGGGGTCTGGAGGTATGCGCTGCGTACGCTTAGCTGAGCGGCTGCATAACGCAGCGATTCCGTCATCCTTCATTGAACGCGCAACGAGGGCATTAGCCAGGCCAGCCGTGCCCCTTTAAGAAAAAACACACCCCTCAGCTTAGGGAACGGTTCCCACTTCCTGTCCTTGTTCATGTTTAGTTTGTTAATTCATTTTTATTCCTTCATCACCCCCCAAATCTGGGTTAGCATGAGTTTTTGGGCCCAAAAAAATTGCTAAAGCGTGTTTTGTAAAGGATCAGCTGGTCGGACCCGACACGTGGAACGGTTCCCCGACTCTGGAGGAGCTCTGTTTTTTAAAGCGTTGTCGTCGTGGGGTTTGGAGACGACACATGCTAACAGAAGGTCTGCATTACAAACAGCTGGTGGGAGTTTAACAGACCTGGTCAGACAAAGAGCATCCAGGAAAGTTGCATTGTGGGAGACGTTGGCGATCTTTTTGTTTTGTTTTTTAATATTTCTGCTTTCTCCCTCAGGTTCCTGATGTGTGATGGCGGCCGCGGCCGGCTGTGACGGGCGTTGCTGATTGCCTCTCGTGTCCCATTAACCACCAGGAGGACTCACCTGTCTCTCTCTCTCTCGGGGCAGCGTACCTTCAGGTGAGTTTTATGGGGGCGCCACCCAGAGAATTTTTTTTTTTTTATTAAACGCCGCTCCTCTTCCTTGTGTTTGATTTGAACGCAGATACTTGGATTGTTTTTTAGGCGCTGCCAAAGATAGTATCAGACATTTATGGGAAGAAAGAGTGTGTGGTCTGGGTGTGAATGTGTGTGTGTGTGTGTGTGTGTGTGTGTGTGTGTGTGTGTGTGTGTGCTTTCCTTTGTGATTCCACTTGCGTGTGCATGTTTGTGTCGTTGCTCTTGATCCCCTGTGTTTTCATTAGCGTACACGCTTCGTGAGCGGTGACCATGGCACCCTTACCTTTCTTTTTTTTTTTCTGCATCCCTCTCTCTCCCAGGCAGCAGCAGCCTCATGGGCCTCAAGACCTACCAGACCCCAGCCTCCATCACACATCGAACACCCCCACCTCCCCACAATCCCTCCAACTCCTTTTTTTATACTGTTACGTACCGGCAGCGCTTTGGCTACACTTCCTCCGAAGTGTAGCACGGCGACAAGGGAAGTGTAGCTAAAGCGCTAAACCGAAGCGATGTTATTATATGACTACGATTATTACTATTCTGTATATCATTCATATTAATGTTATTATGATTATTATTAAATCCATGTTGAAGCATGAGTTTGCAAAAAAAAAAAAGAAGAAAACAAAACAAAACCCAATGCTGTACATTTTTAGATATTTTAAAGAAATACAAAAAAGTATTTTTGTAATCAAGACAATGTTTGAAATCTTTTCCATCGGTTCATGTCGTGCTAAAAGTGTGTGAGGATCTTTCGTACGTGTTTTTTTTGGGTTTTTTGTGTTTATTTCCTGCTAAACCAAAGCGGTTCCTGTCGGTTTTTTGCGCTCGTCTTCTCTCCCGCCCCCATACTGTGTGGATTCGCGGTCACTCATGTGCGTCTTTTACCCGGCGAAGCAAAACTTTATTCGCGTCGGTGTGACCGAGACGAACACACCTCATCCAGCTCGTAAATTTTTTGCCGCTTGAGGTAATCAGATGTGTTGAAAAGAGGCGCTGACGTGAAGAAGCCATCGCTGGTGACCTCGTAGGCAAACTGAGCCCGGCTATAATAAGGACTTTTTTTTTTTTGTAGCAGGAGGACAGAAGCACAGTATAGAGAAACAAAAAGACCAAAGGCATTTTCTTTACACTGGAGAGCTATCTAGGATAAGTGGAATTATTCCGTTGTCGACTGCTTTGTAGTCCTCAATCTGATTTCTTATGAAGTATGACATTATTTTTGCTGCATGTCTCTTTTGGTGTCACTCCAAAGAACATTCACTTTAAGCATTTTGTCTCTTTTGTCTATTTTTAAGGAGCCACTGTGATTGCTTTTTTCTTTTTAGATATTTTGAATTTACATAGTAATGATTGGAGTGTAAAAAAAAAGACAAAAAATCCCCCCCCCCCCCCCCCCAAAAAAAACCTTTTGTAATCGTGTTTATTCTGGGCCTGCAATAACATCTTTGCTGTCTTGACATATCATCAAGTGATTATATTTCTGTGACTTTCTGGCATCGAAGATTCTCATTCATGTCATTTTTCACACAAACGAGCTGCGATTGTGGCGCTTTGACGAGGCCAAAGTCGTGTTTCAGTGATGTGACAATCAAATACTGTAAGAAAAACAAAAAACAAAAAACGTCCATGACATGTTTAGCCTAGGTGTGTACGATCAATATCAGAGTGGTTGAATCATATATTCAGTGTTTGTAATGAATAATAATGATATGCACATAATGTCAACTGATTTTGAAGCAGTTTTTAAAGCCGAGTGTGGCACCAAATTTATTAGAACAAGTATTTATAAGGCGTGTGTGTGCGTGTGTGTTTTTATGGGTATTATGTTTTTAAAGCTCATAGAAGATGCCCATCATATAATTCATTGTAAGTATTATTGTAAGTTTAATTGTATATTCATTTGGTAATTTTTCTAGAGCTTCTGTTTTGTGTTTTTGTGTCGGATCAATGAAACTGTTTTACCTGCATAATTCACTGTGAAAAAAAAACCCCCCGTGCTCTTCAACAGATGGATTTGGTTGTGTTTCGGCAGCGGGACGGTACGGACGCTTCTGGAAGTCGATGTGACGATACATCGCAGAGAAATATTCCTTTCCCTTTCAGTAAACCGTGTGTATGTGTGTGTTCTGTGCATGTTCCCTATCCATGTTTTCATTTTCCCTTTTCCCCCAATACATTACAGTACTGTTTATTTATAGCCGCTGTGAGGAGAAAATGTATTTCGGTGAATTGCAAAGGGTTTATTTCAAACCTGGGGTTAAAAAAAAAAAAAAAAAAAAAAAAAAGGTTGATCAAAATGAGAAGTTTTTAGTAAAATGTTAAATGAAGACATTTCAGGCCATCTGCCATTAAAGGTTGACATCAACTCTGCTGTCGCGTTACGTTTTTTTTTAATTTCTTCTCATTGTAATGTGTTTTAATGAATTTTTGCTGAAAATTAATGGTTTAATTATAATTAAACTTTATTTATCTTTAAACATTAATGGTACTGATCAAAATGTGAAGTCAAAGTGCATTAGCTAACTCTATTGCTACTGCAGCTAGCTAACATTACTGTTCTGCTTTAGTTCAGCACCAGAGATATTAAAATTAACAACATAAAAAGATTGTTAAATATAAAGTTCATAAATTTGTACTATTATTTGTTTTTTTATCAGTTAGCCTCTCCTCTCCAGCTATAATGCTAGCTGGTATTACAAGACTTTCTGTATATAGATTATTAAATTAATGTGTATTTTATGTCCAGACTAGTCCGGTTAAAGACTGGACTAGTCTGACTGGACTAGAACTGAACCTACACTTAAAACCGGACCTGAACTTAAACGTGAACCTGCACCAAACATGAACTGAAACTTAAATCTAAACTTAAACGAAACCTGAATTTGAATCTGAACCTGGGCTTATATGAACCTGTATCTGAATCTAAACCTAACCTAACCCTGTGCTAATCTTACGTCTAGTTACTGCGTTGAGATCGTACACATTGATCTTTCATCTGGATTATTAAAGTACAAATATATTACCTGATCAAGTTAAAAAAGGACTTAAGTTACATTTTTATAGTTTTGCTAACAAGCCACACCCCTCCCATCTTATAAACCTATGTTTGCGTCATAGCATAAAACTTTGACGTTAAAAATCGCCAGATTTGCAACTCTTTAAAATCTGGATATAGATTTTTTTTTTTAATCCACACCATTAATTGATATAGATAAAGAACAATGCCTAAATATAATCCCCCAACATGAAATAAAAGACCAACTAAAATAAATCATGGCTCTAGGCTGACTTCCAACGCCCTAAAGACACGAAAATACGTGAAGCAGTTTCTCTGACAAACCAAGACGCCGATAAAAATGTTGAAAGGAGTGTTGAGGAAAACGGGATGGTTGCTGGAGGACAATAAAAGGTTTATTTTATTACTTTTCCCCTTCCTTAATAAGCAGATTCAGTGAAATCCTAATTCCTCAGCTTGTCCTTGTTGCCTTTTTACCCACAAAGACGCCCCCCCCTGCACTGAGCTCAATTTCCTCTTCCACTATCACACCTGTCATCGGATCACACCTCCCTCACATTCCCCCGGGGGAGGTGGGGCCCGTCGGATCCTGATGTGGGATCCAATAAAGTGGTTTGTGTACCGGGACCCCGCCCCCACCCTGCCCGCCCCCTCCCCCGCCTACCTTGTGACAGGGGCCACATCCAATTTAGCTTCTCGCTTTGCAGTCTTCACTCCCTGTCTGCTCAGTCACACCAGGTGGCAACGCAAGAGTGTCTCACACACACACACACACACACACACACACACACACACACGGTGTCGGATCGGACTAAAGAAGGGGTTAAAGTGCTTGTGTGTCGCCCGTGTGGGGGCGAGGGTGCGTAATGATTTCGGTTCATGCTTGCAACACTTAGTAATGGCGTTCCTCTATTTTTACGAGTCCATTAAAGAGGCGATTCCGTCTCTTCTCACTCGTCCTCATTAAACCGGGGTTCATCTGACGGATCCTCGCTTCAAATCTGATTTCTCTCCTTCTAACAGAAAAAAAAAAAAACCCACTTTAATTAAAATATCTCCTGATTTATCCATTTCTCTGACATCAGGGCCTGGATTTTATTTTAATTTCCCCATTGGCTCACAGTGAAACATTAACCACTACTTAGTGTAATAGTTTGCTATCACACGTTGCCGTTAAGAGTTCTTTGGATCCCAAATCCTTTGACCTTTGCCCTCTTAAATGAAACAGCGACTTTGTCAGAAGTTTTAGTAATAGCTGGAGGAATGGCGTGCGATTCAACCGGTGGTTTATTTCACGTTATTGAAAAGTTATATTGTTTTTCTTTATAGTCACCGAGGGGGTAGAGATCTCCAGGCTAACTCTGAGAGCAGTCAGATATTAAGGTCTCGTCCAGCCAAAATACTAAATTTAGAGCGGTAGCATGCTAAGCTGCTAATATGCTGACATTAGCAGGTGATATTTAATGTGGTAATTTAACTCTCTCATACTTTATTGGAGTTATTTTGGGCCTTTCATAGAGAGAAGGAGGATGCTCGTCGGAGGTTTCAGACTTTATATCTGCCTATTTGTCTACCCAATGAGCTCAGCGTTTTTTAGTTAGCGTCCCTCCATTACTCATCCCCCAACCCCCCCACCCCCCCCCCCCCCCCGGGGATTGATCTCTGGGAAGACAAAGAGAGAAGATATGACCTCAGCGAACAATCTGCTCTGTTTTCCCATGAAATCATCCCCTCATGTTGGGTTACGTGAACGCTGAGGCGTTTGAGAAGCAACAAGCGACGCTGACTCGCTAGTGACTCATTTAACAGCGTGCATGTGAAAGTCTGCCGAGTCATGGTCTGAACCGTGATTGGCCCAAAGGAGGTTGTGGCTTCTCGGAAGGATTAGCCAACCAGAGCGCTGACACCTGAAGTCTTCAGAGCGAATGATTTTGATTTCACAGCGGGGGTTGGGGGGGGTGGGGGTGGCGTAAGGGTGTGGAGTGTTTTCTGTCCTCACTCTTCCTCCTCCTCCTCTTCCTCCTCTTTCACCCATAGCCTTCGTCTCCCTTGGGTGGGCCCCTGCTCCCACAGTCTCACAGCAATCAAAACACCAAAGTGACCCCCCCCCCCACACCACCACCGCCCGCCTCCCACCACCTTCCTGTTTCTCATCCAGTCGTCTCTGCTTGAAGCTTTGATTCCAGATAACAGCAGAGATTATTTAAAAAAATTAATTTTAATCATTTTAGATGAGCACTAAAAATAATACAGATGTCTGTCTGCAAGAGGGCGGGTGTCACATGATAACCTGACTGAAGGTGACGTCATTCAACGAGCAAGGAAGAAGAAAAAGAGCTCGACAGCACCACCCGGTGGTGGTAATGGTGCATTACAGTCTGCATTTAGACATGAACACGTTTGCTTTGGAAAAACGGGCGAGTCCGTTAAATCTATGAGGTGTCTTTGTATACATGGATCTCATGATTGATATGAGTAAGTTTAAAGCTGCTCAATTAAAGTATAAAAACGAAAACAGACTGAAATGAAACATCTATGCGTGCAATTATTCTAGAGATTTAAGAGTAAATATTTCCCTCTAAAATGCTGTGAAAATTTGCATCAAATAGGAAAATTCGACTATAAAAACCTCAAATATGTCTCCTTAAAAGGGTTCCTATGTTTTTATGATTTGAAAATTATAAAAATAAGCTTCAAACTCAAGGTGAAAAAAAACCCAAACAAAAAACAGTAGGCTAGAAGGAATCTGTTACTAATGTAAGACACAAATACAGCCTTTAAATTAAAAAAATAAAAAAATTCAAGATTCACTTTGAACAGTGGATGAAAAAACAAAAATATTCAGGGAGAAGTCAGAGGAGTTTACCCCTGCTGGGGATTCAAGGGTAAAAACCAGCCTTCAAAGCTTTTTAGCATCACTTCATACCTGGATGAAAGAGGGTGTCACTCATCTCTCTCTGGGTGGGGGGGTGTGATTGAGTGATGGCAGACAGGCTGTCCAGATTTAGCCAGACGTCTGTTGGGATAAAAATACCTCTGAGTGATCAAAACTGTTCTATTTTTAAAAAATGCTCAATGTCTTTGTGAATATAGTAAATTAATAATTTGTCTCATTTGGCGAAAAACGAGTGAAAGCATTTATTTGCCAACCGGCTTTGTCGGGATATTAAACGGTTTTAACGCTTTCATTTAGCGCATCTAGAACTAACGGTTTGCGTATGGCGCCCTCTGGTGGCCACATCTGGTCAGCACACGCGTCTCCAAATGGGAAGATCCTTCTTTTGTTCAGCTCCATCGTGTGGGATAACCTCTCCAACTCATTGCCAGCACATGACATCACCCTGCTGACGTCATGTGACCTGACTGGAGTCAGTCTGGGGGTGGGGCTTGTTTCCCGTCATAATTATAAACTTATCATACTCATAAAATATTATCTCTGTGCTTGAACACCATGACTTCATTTGGACTATTGGAACGACGCGTTTATAACTGGACATATGCTGCTTAAAAAAAACCGAATCAGATTCCAGAGGGACAGAAATCCGTCTTTATTGTTATTGACTATAATATACATACGAACCATTAGTGCAAGATGTCATCTGTTGCTGCTGTAGTCGTCTTCACACAATCACATCTACTGTGGGATGCTGCTGTTCTCAGGCAGTAAACAGTTAAGGTAAACTTTGGGTCATCTCGAAACTTTTTTAAAATCAAGATTTTTAAATGTACAATTTCTGCCTCCAGTCCAGTTCAAAAAAGATTTCCTTAAAAAAATTCAATAACATTTAAAAAATTCACCACCATGGCAAATATTTCTGGAAACAATGCACATCAGATTATCCAGACACGCCTTAACAAAATGTTCTGGTATTTATGAATGAACAGGACATTGTTTTCTGCTTTTTTGCATTTTACAGACACATTAAGGAGGCAAATACTACATATTTGATGTATTTTTTCAAATTCTGAGCCGAAAAAAGAAATACTGTAGTCAACTAGTCCGTCCTTGAAACTCTGGATAACAACAACATGTTGAGGTATATGAAGTCCCAGAAGAATACACTTGACTTTGCCTCATCTTGTGAAAAAATAAAATAAAATAAAGCAACCCACAAATCTATACCGTGTCACCTATATGAAAATAAAACATGAACCTCCGAGTCCGGGTTACTGCTTCTTGAAAATCCTTTTTGCATCCACTCCCTCGTAGTGGTAAGTCTGTCAGAGACACAGAGAGAGAGAGAGGTCAGTCGAGTTATTGAGACGTTTATCGGAACCAGACAGATTAACATACGTTATTGATGAGATGCATGTGAACCCGCTGACCTGTACCAGCTCTCCTCCCACCAGAGCTCTAGTGGTGGTCAGGACCTTGTTGTTGTCTTTCCTGGTGAATTTGCCTTTCAGCATGTCACCTTCCATCTCCCACGCACCCTGGTTAAAAATACACAGTCGCTGGTTGAAGCGCTTTAAAGCTCTTTTTCATGTGGAAACTTTTTTCAGCGTTGACTTCAGCTCGGCTCGTCTCTCTTGGAAGACAACCTGTTTCCTAAAGCCTAAGCGTCGCCTGCTGCATTCTAATGATCCAGCAGACCCTGAATCGGCCTCAGAGACACTCACTGAGACTTCGGTGCCGTCGGCCAGGCTGTAGTCGAACTGGACGCCCAGGGTGAAGTCGATGTCTTTGGTGCGGAAGGTGCTGGACTCTTTGATGTGGAACTTGTCCCCGGTCTGCTCGATGGTGATCTTCAGGTTGTCATGCTCCGCCAGCTTCCGCTTCATGACATTAATGCCTTAAAAGACAATAAATATAGATTGGACTGCCAATAAATGTAGATTACAACATTTTCTGCACTATAAGGCGCACTGGACTATAAGGCGCGCCTTCAATGAATGGCCTATTCTAAAACTTTTGTCATATATAAGGCGCACTGTCGGTTTTTGAGAAAAATTAAAGGCTTTTAGGTGTACGTATTGAAAGTCGACCCTTAATCTTAATTTGTTGTGTTAAACCATGACCAGGATCGGACTTGGCAATGATTGGCAGCAACAAACACATCAACGCCACAGAGAAATGTCAATCTTTACAGATAGCTGTGACCCGGTTCTGCACACCTCCCCATCATAAACCAGATTAGGAGACCAGGTGAGGCATCAGGTCCCTTCAGGGTTGGCCCCCCAGCACTCACCCATCTGCTCCATGAACTTGTCGTAGTTGTCGTTGCTTTCGACCTTCCAGGTTCCGTTGAACGTCATGGCTGCAGAGGCTCGCGGGGTTGAAGGCAGCTGGTGATGAAGCGCTGACAGACCGTGGGATTGGGAATACCCATCAGCCCCCATTTATATACACCCCCCTTCTCCCCACCCCCAAACCCCCACCACCACCTCGGCCCACTCGCTCTTTCTCCTCCCCCTAGTTGGCATGGGAGCCGCTCTTCTTTATCTCGCTGATAATCCGTCTGATGATGTGGCCGTTTAAAGAGTGTCAAATGTGGGGCGATCGCTGCTCGACCTCCACGATGCACTCATAAAGAACCGGAGGCCAACTTCGCCCGGCGAATCTGGCACAGCTAAACACTGCTCCATTGTTCTGGAACAGGGAGAGAAAGGGTGGGCTTTCCACCCGAGCACCCATTCTGGCCCCCTTTCATTTTTTTTTTCTTGGGCTGCCCTGTTTGTGCCTGGCATGAGAATGAGTTGTAAACCATTGTTGCTGCAGACTGTTTGACAGTGAGAACTTGGATCGGGATGCCAACAAAGAGTTGTGTGTCCCAGAGAGAAAAGAAAGGAATGGAAAGACGAGAAACTTTCAGCAGGAATTCGTCTTTCAGTCTGAAGTCTGCATCACTTTTTTAAAGTTATTTCCAATCAAACTGATTTAAAAGAATAATCCACCCCAGCCTGGTGACTGGTTACAAGCCTTCTCTGGGGCGTTGAGCAGAGTCACATGATCTTCACCACTGGGAGGCGTCTGACCTTTTGTCAAGGAGATTGATCGGCTCTGGTTGGAAGAGAATAAGCTATCGGAATGTCATTCAGAGCCGTTTTCATACTTCATAAAGGAATAAACAGGCATGAAAGCTCATTTTTGATTCCAGTTTCTCAGTCTGCTGATGCAGATAGTACAGCTGAAGTCTGTTGGGGTTTAATTTCAAACGTAAATTATTGAAACTAAAAAGAAACCAGAAGACTAAAATTAAATCTGCTCTGGAAAAGAAATATGAGTAAAAATGTTGCTTTGGCTTCTTTATTCCAGGTAAAGTGAAAGAGTCCAGGTTCAGAATGAAGTCCAGTAAGAATGGAGAAAGATGGACCTGAACTTAAAACCTAAATCGAAACCTAAAGCTAAAGCTAAAGCTGGACCTGGACCTGGACGTAAACCTAAACCTGAACCTGAACCTGAACCTGAACCTACGCCTAAAACCGGACCTGAACTTAAACGTTGACCTGCACCAAACATGAACTGAAACTTAAATCTAAACTTAAACTTATCCCTGAACTTGAATCAAAACCTGAACATCAATTTGAATCTGAACCTGGGTTTATATATGAACCTGTATCTGAATCTAAACCTAACCTAACCCTCAACCTAACCTGAATCTAAACTGAACCTGAATCTAAACTTGATCCTGAAACTAAACCTCATTATATTAAATTTGAACAATTAGAAACACGCAGAGAATATTTTTACATTATATATTCTTTGATGACATCATTTCTTTTCTTCTTCATGGTCAAGACTCTTGCATATCTTTTATCTTTCATGCGACAATAATTTAACAAATTAAAAGCATCTACCAAAGAAAGGAGCCTGTTTCTAGAATAAAATAGACAGGTAACGTACATCTCACACATGCACATTTCTTAGAGACCTGAGTAGATAATTTAAATTCATTCCTAACATTTTTGTCCTGAGATACTCCCCCACCTCCGATGCTGATTTGTAATAAAAAGGGATAACGCTGGTTAAATTATAAACACAACGCTGGTATTGTCCTTTTCAGCACCAGAGTACTTGTTATTCAGCTTGTGTCCTCAGACAATGAGGCCACTGTAGCTGCATTCTTGAGGGGAAATCTGTGTACTCAGCGCTGGACAATGAGGGGATACTGAGGACATTGTTCACACTCCGTCTGCACAAGATTCCACTTCCAGTTACAGCATTAGAGCAGCAGATTGGGACAATACACCAATGGTGTCACCCATAAGTAAAGATATCCACCTGGTCTGCCGTTTACTGCTGTCAATAACCAGTTTGCACTTTGACTCCCCGTAGAACCACATTCAAGTGTAGATATCTGACCTTATCTGGAACACAGGTAGACGGAATCACCCCCGACCATATTCACTACGTTATCTGTGACGACGTTGCGTCATATTCCTGCACGATAAGCGTGTTGTATAATATAATTAGACATACATGCGTCACAAGAGACTTTCATACTCTGGAAAATGTAGGAAATCCATCTATCCATTTGCTATAATCGATTATTATAGGTGTCTGATGGGAACTGGAGTCAAACCAGTGAGATATGTGAACACAAAACAAGAAATAATTCCTCTGACGGAATATTTAATTGGTGAGAAAATGGGCTTTAGTGCCTTTTAAACGAAACAACAGTTGATGGTTTAACTTTATGGTTTAGTGTTTTTATGGCCCTGTAAACTGTTTCATGGTAATTTATGGACAGACTGCAAGTAATTAGTTTTAAGTCAAATTACACATAAACTACCTCCTCCTGACGTTCACTGCAGCAGGAACACACCACTCTAATCTCTTTAAAACACTTTATTTTTACATAAATAATTAAAAGACAATAACTGAACAAAATACAAAGAAATACAAAAAAACAACCTTCTTGTTTAAATTTCACATTTTAGTGCCCAAAGGAAACGTTTTCATCAATAATCAGATGTTTGTCTCCCTCTTTAGATTCACGATCCTCACTGGCGTAGCGCGCCATCTAGTGGACAATATGGTAACTGCACTTCCGCTATCAAAATCACAACGATCAATGCAAAACTGTCAGTCAGCTAATTTTAGATTGAGATGAATTTAACAACAGTTTTAATGTGGAAGTAATTCTTATTTTGTATCTGGTTTGGCTGGAATCTGTAATTTCCGATGCTTTTAAATTAAGATTAAAAACCAGTGCAGAAAAAAAATCCAGATTTTGTGAGCATACTGTAAAATAAAATAACACTGTCCAGCCTTAAATACATCCCTCTGGTGCAGTGAGAGTCGATAGTATCGAAGCTCAGCGATGAGGCATTATATGAATTCCAAATGAGCCTCAGACAGTTGAGGTTAGCATTCAGACAGGAGAGCGAACGAGTGGTGAGGAGGCGACATCTGCAAACAGGAACTGTTTCTGAGGGGAAATAGGATAATTGATCAATATTAGGACAGAGTGACCAGCATCAGGCTGAATGTGAGTTTCCACTGAGTGGGAAGTTTCAATATAAATATAACGATTCATGCAGTCGAATGAGAGAAAGTGTGCAGTCAGCTTGGAAGAAGTTCGGAGTGAAATGATTCAAATTAGTTCTTTATTTAACTTCTTTTACCCCACATGTTAAAACACTCCCATATTCATCTTCATCTTACTTTTTCTGCTCATCTCCCTCTTCACCCCCCCTTCCCCCCATGCTTTCCAGCTCAGGAAACAGAAACATCCCATGAAAATGGAATCAGATGTTTAGTATAGTTTGTCCTGGTGGTGGTGCTAGAGGAGAGGCCAGCGGGGAGCTCAAGAAAGATATAATAAAGGGATAAAAAAACAGAAATGCAGGGCAGTAAGAGTAAAACTAATGTAATGAATTCCTGTTCATGAAACATTGGATAATTATGTTCTCTGTGGAAGTTCAGAGCAGCAAATATTTGATGAATTAAGGCCATTTCCTATTGCGTGAGTCACTTTGGAGACCTATAATATAAGATGGTGAGTTACGTGATATTTTTTTTTTGTGGTAATGAAGCTGAGAGAATCTATCATCTGGGGTACGGAGGCAGCAACGTGTCTTCAATGATAAAATCCAGCATAAAAACGAAAAGAGTTCAGATGGAGGCTACATTTTTCTATATGGGACTTTTAAAAAAAAAAAAAATGTACAGAAAGGATCCTGACTTCCAACAGCTCATCTTGGTTCTAGCAGATGAAGGCTACTGTCAAATGATTGGCGGTGTTGAGCCATAAAAGTAAACACGAAGCCTGATTCCGGCTCTTGAGCGTTGATTGAAGAGACGCTAATTACAATGATCAAATGTCACTTTTCTGATTTTAATTCGTAATCAGTGCATTTGACCCAATTCCGTTCTAATGAAGCCGTCATTTTCTGCAAACTTTATGGAACTTTACAACTTTCTGGGTCACGCTCTTCAAGATTTACTGTTTTTGGAACGACTGCCATCAACGGTTTTTTTTTTTTTTTTTTTTTGTGTGTTTCTCGGGACGATTTAACACCTTCTCTTCCTCAGCAGATGTTCTCGTATTAAAGTACCTCGTTTTCGTATGGATGAACAAACGCTGGTTTGTTCGCGATGCGTGTGACCGCCGAGCAAACCTCCAACCCAAGTTGTTCAAGTGCTTAATTGTCATCAATAGCCACTAGTTATCAAATCCCCAACAATTAGTCTTCTTAGATGAACTGTCATCTCGCATCCTGTAAGTAATATTCTGTGACAAACGCCTACATTCTCACCACCTTCTCTAATACCCTCGTGGCCCGTCCCACCTAATCTTGACGTTTCCTCTCCTCGGCCGCTGAGGGTTTTTGTGCTGCGAGGACGAACTCTTTAAGCTCTTAATTGCAGGTGGTGAGTGTGTTCGCTTTTTTCCCCCCAATCCAAACCCCTTTTGTTTGCAGCGCCGTGGGAGAAACAAAGGTTCCTTTTTTTTTTTTGGTTCCCTTGCTTTGACTCTCAGAAGTAGTGTGGGGATGAAGGAAGGATTAAGTTAACATTTCTCATGACCTCTGAGGCCTGAAGGTTGGAGGAAGCCTGCAAGGTGCTCACAATGGGCCAAATGATGCAAGCGTGAACGTCTGTTTGTGTGCAATATGATTTTTTACTGCCTTGGCCGCAAATTTGCATGTATTTTTTTCCATGCAAAAAACAATCCAAGCCCATCACTGTGAAATGTATTCCAGATCGGTTCTGATATTATTGTGTTGGTTCCAAAAATCTCTCCCAATGAGACTGAAGGAGCCATAAAGAGTAAAGCAGAGCTGCTGCATTTAACTGTTGTTGTTCATTTGTTTCCTGTTACAGAAGCTCAATTTTGGTTAATTAGTCTTGACAATAACTTTTCCCTGCGGTGTTGATTAGATGTAATTAATGACTGCAGGCGAATGGGAGGACTGGTGCACCAAAGGAGCCATTTTCATTCATCCCAACAGAACTGAAGATTCCCCTTTTTTTTTTGCTTCCACTGCAAACACAAAACCATCCTTCTGATTAGTTTTCTTGCTGTTATTGTTGTAAAATTGATCAACGCGGTCAATAATGTACTGATACTACAGCTCTGCTGATTTACTTTGATGTGATCCAGTCTGTGTCGATGAGTTTTTCGTTATCGTCCATTAATCTAAAGCGAGCTTGATATAAAATGAGTTTCACGGAAAATGAATAGCAGAAATCGACTGGGATGCGACTTTGTGAAATCAACTCCAAGTTTACTGATCCCTGTTCTTCTCCAGCTCCAAAATTCCATCCTAGAGTCATAATCTTTGTGAAGTAACTCATCCACTGCTGCCAGACTCCTATCTGCCCAGTGGACTGGAGAGCTTAAGGGGATTAGATCTGAGGCAAATGTCTCGCAGGTAAACACCACGCTGAAGTACGCATGTTGCAGGGGAGCAGATTGTCAAGACGATCTGATTAACAGTGTGAAAATGTTCCTTATCTGCGATGACTTGAAACCTCCATACAAAAGGCAGCAACAGCCGGAGAGACAGCGAGAGAGGAGATGAGCTGATTAGGATGGAGATGGATTTGTCACGTATGTAAAGCATCTGCAGACGTGTCGCAGCAGCGCAAGCTGTCATGAAGTTTAATGGACAAGCTCGATAAAGTGACTTTGCATTGGCAGCCGGTGCACAGTCAGATAGTTTGAATATCCAATCAGAGTTTCAAATACATCATAACGTTTCTTGTAAAATTAAAGGTTTTTTACGAAGTTAAAATGTCTTTATTATGCTTTTACTATTTTATTATTATTTGTGATCGTTGTATGGTTTGGGATTCTAGTGTTGCATCTCAGCAATCCAAGATAATATGATAGGAAACGATACAATACACGATACAATATACAATACAATACAGTACAGTATACAACACTATGTACGATATGATGCTTATTGTGAATGTGAACTTATTTTTTGTCTGTAACTTTTATCTAATTGTATATTGCTTGTATGTTTTTGACTTGCCTTTGGACAACAGATGTGAATTAGCAACTATGCTAATGCTAACTCCAGAATATTTACATTGATCCTCCAGTTGATGTGTTGATTAAAGTCCAATGTCCCAATAAAAAAAGAGATAAAATACGATGCGATACAATAGTATACCATGCCCTACCTTATGCTGCGTTATGGTGCGTAGCGTAGTGTTACAGTACAGTACGATACGATATACAATACAATACAATATGATATGCCACATCATTCCATACTATATGTTACGTTGCGTTGAATTGTATTATGTTGCGCTACGTTGTGTTACGTTATGTTGAGTTACGTTATGTTGAGTTACGTTATGTTGTGTTACGTTACATTACATTGCATTACATTACATTATGTTGTGTTACCTTACGTTGCGTTACTTTGCGTTACGTTGCATTGCATTGGTTTACATTGCGTTGCGTTACATTACATTATGTTGCGCTACAATACGTTGCATTATGTTATGTTGTATTACATTATGTTGAGTTACGTTACGTTGCGTTGCGTTGCATTGCGTTATGTTACATTGCGTTACATGACAAAATGATTCATCTGTTCATCCATTTTCTATACCACTGCATCAACTGTTTTGGGTTGTGGGATGCTGGAGCCTATTCCAGCTAACTGGTGGCACAACTCCAGGAGCCACACACAGACAGGCAACCATGCACACACACAATGGGCAATTTGAAGTTGGTCAATTCACCTGAAGTACATGTTTTTACGATAAGATATACTGTATGATGCAACACCGTACCATACTTTATGTTGTGATATGATACAATACGGTACAGTGCAATGCAATGCAATTCAAGAAATGCAATGCGATACTGTACAGTATGATGTAATGGATTGTAATACATTACAACACAATACAATACAATGTGATGTGGAGCACCAACTAGCATTACTGTAGAATTCAATATAAAACACTAAATTAACGATTTAGCCTGTTTTGTTAATTTGATACAACCTTCACCACCTTATTGTTTTGCTGATATGTGCTATAACCCCATGTATCACACAGTATTTTCACCAGGTCATTGGTTTTTATAGATACCCCCCTTCCCCATCCAGCATGTTGTGTAATGACTGGTTGATATGGGGGCTACCGGTTAGCAGTGCAGGGGCTGATGTCGCCGTGTCTCCGACTCACTGATGATTATCTTGAGGTACTCTGGAGTCTGATCACGGGCTCCCCCCCGCGCCTCCATCACCACCTGCTTGCAGAAATCCAAATAATTACCTGAGTGCTAATGTGGGTGGTGGTCCTTATCTGCAGCCAATTGCAGTGAAGCGTGAAGGAAACGCTGCTATTGCACATGACATTGCTCATTTCTTCAAAACGGAGAGGGGAGGAGAGGAAGTCATTGGCATGGACGACTAACATTAACATGGGTAGCTTATTGTACATATTTTGTTCTTTTAATTCTAAATTTCTCATATTGATCTCAGTTTTTCTACCATTTCTCTGTCCTTGTGCGTTTGCAGCAACTCAACTTTTCTTTTCTTTGCTTTTATTTACTCTTAAATTCTAGCAACTCTTTAAATCCCACAAGGAGAAATTTGTTCCCTGACCCGTCCTTGTAGAGAAGGGGGCTGATTGTTTGGGGTTTGTTTGGCTAAAAACAGCATATTTGTGCTCTTGTGGCATGCTGTCATGCTAGTGTTAACCTTAGCATTTAGCACACCCCAGCCCTTATTCCAGGGTAATCAATGATCAAATAGATCAATTCTCTGTCCCCGTTTGAAAGCCTGACAGGTAGCTCCGGTGGATCTGGTCCATCCTGCTCTGGAGCTATCCCCACCCGCCCACTCCTCTTAATCCCAGCTGGGGAAGGACACCCAGGGTCCCAACAATGGCGGGGCCTTCCTCCAAACACAGGGGAAA
The DNA here is from genome assembly GCF_040054535.1 of Antennarius striatus. Lineage (NCBI taxonomy): Eukaryota > Metazoa > Chordata > Actinopteri > Lophiiformes > Antennariidae > Antennarius > Antennarius striatus. Next base: position 12,449,015 of record NC_090798.1, on the reverse strand, counting down.
CATTTGGGGATTACAAAGTGAGTTTTTCAGAGTCAATCACCTAGAAAATAAACCTCCTGAACCAATATACGGTCAGTTTTGCAGAAGTCGCTGACCAAAGAGCGCAGTCGGGTGGAAGTAATAGGAGCATGCTGAGATTCGGGAATGTGAATTAAACCTCATCCGTAGAGAATGAGTTCTCAGATTGGTTGAACTGGAGTAACTGGGATATTCATGATGGCATCATTAAATACATGAAGCAGTAGTGAGCGATTATTCTCATTGTGCATCAGAATAACTTTCCCAGATATCGATGTGGGAAATGACAAGATTTACTTCACATATACACATGCAAACACACACACACACACGTACACACACCCTTAATGCTGATGAGCCTGCTCACTCAATTAACTCACACGACGTTTCATCCGCCGTCGTTATTCTCACAGCTGTGAATTATTCATGAGATGTGCTTCTCTCAAGCGCGTGTCATCTGCAAACTCTCAATTGTAATTTTGCATTTTTACACTCGCTGGCGAGTTGTGACATCGCACACAGCGAGACGGGTTGTAATTACTGTTCATTAGCAATGTGCAGAATTTATTCTAAGGATAATTGAAGCCAAAGAAGAGACCAACGATATATATATATATATATATATATATATATATATATATATATATATATATATATATATATATATATATATATATATATATATATATATATATATATATATATATATATATATAAAATTAATATAATTTTATATATATATATATATATATATATATATAATTTAAAAAAACAACTATTTACCAATCTCCATGGAATATGCGGTTTCATATTTGCTCATGACTGGATGTTGAGAAATGTTGAACATTGAGGGTCTGGATTCCAGCTTCCCATTGTCCTATTGTTTTTATCACACACACGTACAGACACTCACTATTTACACTGGGGAATGTGTTGCATCACGATTCCCACACTTCACCGCAGCCCATTTAATAAGCGCCGGTGTGCGTGGCAAAATCTGATTGTATGAGGTGGTTTAATCCCCATCTCCTGGAATTTGCCCTTTTTTTATTTAAATAAAAAAATCACAACTAATATCAAACAAAAGCAGAAAAATGCTCAGCATCTTGTTATCTGTGACATGTCTGGATGTGTTTATATGCAGATACTTATTATAACCAACAAGGAACCTCCAATCAGCACGTATTTTAATCTATTATCGGATGACACAATTTATATTTTTACATTTTATATTTTATTTTTATATTTTTTAGAATATTTTTGTATTTTACATTTTATAGTCTTTTTGTGCTTTTATCACAGAAGTTGACACGCTAATAGATATACTCTTAATACTCTGAATGAAACTTTCTTTTCTGAACCTTGAAGACAGTTCCCTCCTCTCTTCCACCTTTTCTTTCGGTGACACTTTCATTCGGCCGAACCACAAAAGTCTCTTGTTCAGGAACTTTCACACATTATTTAACCCGACCTTGTTCCATTCAGTTTTACTAAAATCAAAGATCGATTGTTGTCCGCTTGTGCCGACAAAATCCTACCGTGACCACGCAGGAAAAACTCTCTTACCTCACATTTGACCTCATTTTACAGAAATAAATGTAATTAACTACTGTATATCATTAAGTTGCTAAGTGTAATAAATGATACCTCTCGCTACACATACTTCCTTATATAAACAATATGTGGTCATCATTTCTCATCATCTGAGGATGAGATTTCAGTCTGAGACATATATCAGTACATAAAATGAAAGAACAGCTTCTTTAAATCATTTTGAAAAGCGGTTTCTATAGAAACGCCAGAGAATAATGTTGAAATTTATTGTAAAATAACAGAGTGTGCAGCTTCTAATTATTATTATTATTATTATTATTATTATTATATTGATTGATTAATATTAATATTAATATTAATATTAATATTAATATTAATATTAATATTAATATTAATATTAATATTAATATTAATATTAATATTAATATTAATATTAATATTAATATTAATATTAATATTAATAATATTATTATTCATTCATTCATCTTCCAACCCGCTTAATCCGCTAACGCAGGTCACGGGGTAGCCAGTGCCTATCCTGGCAGTCTCAGGGCGTGAGGCGGGGGACACTCCGGGCACGACGCCAGTGTACCGCGGAGCCTATTATTATTATTATTATTATTATTATTATTATTATTATTATTATTATTATTATTATTATTATTATTATTATTATTATTATTATTATTATTATTATTATTATTGTTATTGTTATTATTATTATTATATACTAATAATATACTAAGTATATTATTATTATTATATACTTGTATACTAACTGCATGATTACAGGCCCCTTTGTGTGTGCTGTGGTTGTTTCAGGGGCCTGTACATACATAGTGTGAAAAACTAACACAAAAAATGTAACAAACACCTGAGTGACAAATGTAATTTCCCCTAGGGGATCAATAAAGTGTATCTTCTTCTTCTTCTTCTTCTTCTTCTATATTATTATTAATGACGGTATATGTGTGTGTGTAGATACGCTCCACCTATCAGACTTGCCTTAAAGGAGGTGAAAGTGTGTGTAACCGTCTGATGACAGGATATGACATCACGCCAACGTTAGCATCACAAATAAATCTGCAGCTCTTAGCCACGATGTGGTATTACCTGAAAACACACCTGTGATTTTCTCAGTGAGCTCCGGCCAACAAATGGGAGTGTTTTGTGGGACGAACCCCCACTTTGATGTGTGTTTCCAGGCTGTGTTGGACCTGATTGCGCCCTGGCGGGGTATCGGGGGCCTTTACAAGCTTTACAAATCACCGTTTTCGTGGTTTTAAAGCTTTCATATCATTTGCCGGTGGAGGAAGCGTCCTGCTGCTGTGGGGTGGTGTGTTTTGTTGTGAGGGGCAGCCTTAGCCGGGGGGGGGGTAAGCACCCTGCTTGCTGTAGGAAACCAGGCCGGCCTTAATAAGGCAACGTCCAGGCATTGATTTGACAAAATAGTGTTTGGAATTAGATGTTGCAGCACAAGCAGATCACAGCTGGGGTAAAAACAATTCTCCCATGGGGGGGGCCGTGACACCTTCAGGGGCTGCTGGACCCCCTGCCTGTGTGAGAGGATCTAAACCAGGTTCTTAAAGGCAATGGAGGCAGATTGGTCAAAACTAAATCCTGTCTTTGAGCGAAAAGAGGAAACATGTGTTTAAAGGGCTGAAGAATAATGACGACTTTCCATCATTATCACATTAATTGAGGATTAAAAATGATGAAAAAATAAAATATAGGGACTAGAATATAGACTATTTAAAAAGCTGCTTCCAAAACTTCATCCCCAAAAGGTCTTCTAATCAAATCTGTCATGAGTGAACACTGGGTTTTGGTTTATTGGCCACTCTAATGCAATCTGGAGAAAATAGAAATACTTTCTGATGTTATTTGCTTCTGCAAAATCTGTAGTTTATAAAGAAACGTGAAATTAGTAGTGAAGTAAGTCACCATCGAATACGCACGATTACCAATTTATCATTAAGGGGAATAATTTTGTACTTCATGACAAAAGCTGTGTAAAGTCTGGAAGAAGTTTTGGAACTTTCTCACAGTCTTTGAAAGCTTTATGAAGACAATTTCACCCCAAACGTGGACGATGGCGACGATAAGATGTGTTTGTGATGATCAGATAAACACCCGTCAGCCTGCAAACGAAACGTTACCGTTCTTAGAATCTAAAGCCCACCTTGATGTCGGGACTCCATTTGTACAATTATAAAACATATAAACTGATAAAGGATCCCGTTTATCTCGGGTTTTTGTAGATGCAAAGAGATCTTCAAACGTATCCCTAAGGATCCAGAGCCCCCCCATTTGTAAATGTGTTTTTTAAACTGGTGCTTTGTTCACACCTGTGGTCAGCACTTTATTGAGTTTGTTCCTGTATCTGGGTTTAATCTGCATGCAGCCAGCATTTTGAGTCTATTGCTGTGAATAGACTGCAGTGTGTATTGTTATCTGTACCTGACGCTGTGTTTTCCCACTGTCTTTGAACCTCACCCAGGTGTCAGTCAGTGAATGTCGCTCTGGTTTGGCCCCAAATCTGAAGAAAACAAGTATTAACGCGTCTTTTTTTTTTTTTTTTTTACATTTTTAATTTAGATTTGTAAAATATTTAATATTTAATTAGATTAGTAAAATATTCAAATTAAATATGAAATATTTGATATTTAATTTTTCACTTTCAAAATAAAAACATTTGAAATTTAAAAAACTTCAGAAAACTGAAGATTGCCACTACTATATTAATACTATGGAACATTATAGCAACATTCAACACGTAGATTCTGAGTCAACCGGTGCAGATGATGTTCCTATCCACAGACGTGACAAGCATCGAGTTTTCTTCAGTGACCTTCAGTGACCTCCGTGTCCTCGGGTGCAGCTCCAGTCCTGCAAACATGCATAATAACCTTCTAAAGAACTGAAGCAGGTGCACAAACGCCACACTGCTCTTGTCATTCCCATGCTGTTGTGTAACACTTTTGTTATTATTTGTTGGCTGATTTCCGACGGGATTAACGCAGCGTCCCATGAAATGAACACAAAGTCCTTTTTTTTTTTTTTGGGAGGGGTCAGATTCATTCATTCATTCACCTCAGAACCCCGTCGTGTGTCGTAACAACCACATTTACGAGCGATCCAAACTTGAGACGCTCAGTTTTCAGTAAATTAAAGAATAAAGATTACTTAAAAAGTGTTTTTCTTTTTCTTTATCTATTTATCCAAATTTGAATTTTGATTTTATTTTGCATTTTGTTTGCATCGTGTGATAAATGCCGGCTATCGCCTTGCCTTCAGTAAATGCCAAGTTCATTTTTTTGGGGGGGGGGGTGCATATTTTCATTAAATAATATAAAAAGATTTGCTTTTGTAAACAGGCAAATGTAAATTCAATATCTCCGAATGTTTATCTCGTGGCACATTCCATCGAATAAAGTATGACATTTGAAAACGCAGTCGACAGACATTTCAGGAAGGTCAAGATAAGCAAACGGTAAATAGCGTCGAGGTTTACGCCGTTAGATGTGAACTAATAGTGAAAAGGGACAGTTCTACTCAGACAATCACTTCTCAGATGCTCCCACTCCTCCGTAGGTTTCACGTTTCATCTAATCTGGGTAGAAAGCTATATCTGATCTATTTGCAGATGCTCTATCTGAAACAATTTCTTAGCTGTTATTGGCTGAAACTGACAGATTGAAATATTTTCCCACAACTGGCTGGCAGAGATGTACAGCGCTGATGTCTCTACGTTCATCTGATAGTGCAGTCATCTCCTTTTTTTTTTTTTTTTTTTTTAAGCTTTGCCTCCTCCTTTTCCTGATTGTCTTTTTTTTTTCTTGTTTTTTTTTTTGTGCAACAGTGAAACAGTTAGCGATCAAAGATCTGTGCTAGCGCCGTGGGAACAGAATGCTAAATGAGAACATTCAGCCTGTATATACTATCAGGTGAAAACTGTCGACTGACTGCTAAAATCTAAAATTTTAAATCTCAAATCCTTGAATTCTGCAATTCATTTTCCAATTAGGAAGCATTTTGGCGTCTTTTAGCTTGTGGTTTTTGTTTTTTTTTGTTTTTTCGGCTTACATTTCCATTGTTCTCATCAGGCTGCAAGAACACACTCCACAATGAACTTTAATGTCGCTCTTTATCTCTCGGATGTCTAAAAACCAACACACTTTACAACACCTTCATGAAGCGATGAAATACAAACGTTGCTTCAGGTGTCCGGAAAAAAAAAAAAAAAATCGATTCCGTCAAGCTTAAATGGCAATCCTGGAAGACATTAATATTACTGGATATCTTCTTCACTGCCAATTTTTACTACTTTTTTACGGAGCTGTTGTCAGATTTAGTGCGCTTAGGAAATTTTTTTACGGCCTCCTCATCGGACCCGAACGACATCTGAGGAGCCTCGCAGCTGGAATAAATCTTTTCTGCAAACAGAAATGAAGCGGAATCCTTTCCCATTAGGATGATGAAAGATCCTTTCACTCCAGAGCCTGTAAACAACACTTTGGAGGTCTGATTGTTTGCTTATTTGTATATGAGAATGAGGAGAATCTCCATTTCATTAAGGTCTTTTTTTTTTTAGCTGTGTTTTTTTTTAAGTAGCTTGGTTTAAAGCCAACCTATGGGATTCAATGTGACAATCTCTATTTAAGTTGCAACAACAGGAATGCCTTCATCGAATTTGCGATGTCATCAGCAGGTTTTTCCCACGTTGTGTCTATCATTAGCACAACCGCCTCTTGTCTCATCTGTGTCGCATTTTAAAGTCAAAAACATTCTTGGAAACCTGATTCTTCCCGTCCTTAACGGATTGTCGTGCTCATCTGACACTCAGCTATGCATTGTTGACCTGCATTGCTCTCGTTGCAAGTGTATCGTTAAATAAAGACGCTATTCTGGTGCAAACTGAAGCCAGAGTAACAAGGAACTCATTTAGGGAGGTTGCATTCACTGTCACCTGACCAGAACCTTTCAAGGTATTAATACCCCCCCCCCTCCCTGCCCCCCAATACACACAACACACAACGCTTATGCATCACTAGAACAGTTTCACTGAGGGTTAAATGTAACTAATCCTTAATTTCATCAGATTATCCAAGAGAATAAAGAAAAATAATCTAACACAATTTAGGACATTAACTTTGTTCAAAAGGTTTCTGTCAAAGTTAAAATGGGCTGAATTACTGCATTGTGGGAAATGTAGTTTTTGGTCAAATCACACTTTTGACCTATTTATTTTTAGAATAAGACCTTTTATGCTCTCGAGGGCCACATATAATGATGAGGCGGGCCACATTTGGCCCCCGGGCCTTGAGTTTGACACACATGTAGAAGTTAAAGATTATAGACGCACATGCAAACGTGCACACAATGAACCACTATATAAAAGTCAACCTGTATTTCCTTAAACTTGCGCCGTGTTGATGCAGATGTAATATGCGTGGTTAAAACAGGCACACATGGGTGCACACACACCTCGCCCACAGCGCGCACAAACACACAAACACACACATCCACACATCCAGAACAAACTTGGCTCTCTCAGGCCCCGCCATTGTTCACTGGCGCTGAAGCATCGCCGGGCTAAGTGAGGGGCCCTGATGGATACCTACCAGACTCAGACCACCAGTAAAGGTGTGAGGAGGAGGGAGAGAGTCGGCGGAGGAAGATGGCAGAAGATAGAACCCATGGGGAGAGGCAGAGGAAGAGGAGGAAGGTCTATTGTCCCCGTAAATTCAAATACACAGGTGTGTGTGAGGGTGGGTGTTCCCCTTTGGAGTGTGGGTCGGAATATATCATAGAAATACTTCTATCTGTTGAATGACTAGTGCACAACAAAAGATTTTAGCTGAATTGTCTTCCTAAAACACAAATAGTGTCTTCAAAACTGTACATTTGTCATCATGCTCCATCAAAAAACAGGTAAAACAATAAAAATTCCAACATTTCGCTCAAGATTCAACAAGAGTTGCACAAAAGAGTGTCGCGTCTGCAAACCAGAGGGAGTTACTGCTTTTACTTTAGCATTTTCGCTAACTTCTGAAGACAAGACAGCCTCTTTGTGCAACAACAGCAAAGATTTCAAGTCGCATTTTATTCTGCGATGAAATATTTCTTTGCTGCTGACGCAATTTCCTACAGGAAGACGTTTGAGGATATCGGTGAAGACCGATGTCACGCAGACACAAACGTCAAACCCAACTGTGGAATAACTGTAGATGTAACGCACAACGAGTAAAGGAAGACGTTCTCGTTTCCTTCCGTCGAAGCGTCGAAAAAGACGTGGGAAAAAGACGGGAACTCTGAAGGTGGAAAGAAAACCCGACTAACCCGACCAGTTCTCGGCCGTCACCGGTGAAGTGGAGGCTACTGTGTGACACTTAAACGACAAGGGTGTGAAGTGACAGATGAGGATATAAACACACAAAGGTCAAGACGGTTCGCCCGCTGAAGGAGAGGGAACTTTGCTGTAACCCGAGAGCTGGGATTTTTCACAGACAATGCCTCGGCGCTGGAAACCCGAGAAACGCTTCCTCGTCAAAGTCATGTCCCGTCAACTCTTCAGCGTCTTTCATTCGGGGGTTGGCAACAATAACGTGATCTGATTTTGACCCCTAAAAAGGTCGAAAACGTTTGGATCACCAGTTCTTTAGGATGCCAGCCAATCGGAGGCAGCGCCGTGACGACAAAAATGATCACACGTGTTAATCCTAACGCACAGATTGTCTTTAAAGGACACTGGAGAAAGAACGGCAGACATCCAGAGGCTGTGATTCTGTTCTTCTGCCCTACTTCCTGAACACCCCCCCCCAACCACCACCACCACCACCCCCCATCTTTCTGACAGCGGGAGACATAATCAGGTTTTGTGTGATTTTGCAGCAGATTAGCAGCCACCTTGCCTCAGATAAGCAGCAGCGCTGATAAAGCCCTGTCCTGGGAGGCACATAGCTGTGATGAAACGCCATGACATGAGCAGATCTGTTAAGAACACAATTAAGACACTGTCTTGCTTTAACTTCTTTAACTCTGTTGCCCCTGGTGACGTTCTGACGTTATAAAACCCCAAGCGAGAGCAGATCGACCTGGGCTTGAGCTTTTACCGGATGGAAAAGATGTGGCTCGTCCTATTTTGTTCTGTAAATTAGATAAAGATAAACCGGCAGCACCGCAAACTAACTTAGATTTGACCTTATCTCAAGGTGAAACTGATCTGGTATAAAAGCGCTTTAAACAAACCGGGCCTCGCTGTAAATCCTGTGATCCACAGACAAACAGAGGAGGCAGGAAATTAATAAATATTTCATTTGGGTCATTAGAAATAAGACAAAACCTCAATAAATAGCCCTGTTTCCAGTCCACACCAACAGCAACGAGTCTTCTGGATCAGGAGTCTGGATAAACTTGCCCTCAAACCCTTAAATTCCACTCCACAGAGGATGAACTGATAAATCCACACATGCAGCATCCCCACCGTTTATTCACCTTCTCAGCATCTTTGTTGTTGGATGCATTTCAGATTATCTCGGTGTTCCTTGCACAGATGGACTGAGTCTGTACCAACCCCTATCTATCCAGGGCTCCATAACTTGTGGAACATCTTTCTGCAAATAGCAAACTCGCTCCTCCAAACGTCCTTCCATGCGAGTTCTTATCTCATTATTATTATTATTTTTGTTATGACAAGCACCTTCACACACAGAAGAATAAGTGCATTTTCTTTATTTGCACAATATCTCCTGCATATATGTACCTGAATGCAGTCTAATGGTGAAGGTGGGTAGGTATGCTGCAGATAAGATCTGACAAGAGGGACCATCCAGCACTCGTAACTTTTAGTTTCAACCACAATCATCTCCTGACTGCGATTTGCAGCAAATACCAGTCCACACTTGTGATAAACGTTGATGTTCGTGACAAATAATTGATGCATCTGCATTAAATGATCATGTTTTTTGTTCCTGTATCCTGCATCTACCTTCATCCTAGATGCACTTCAGGGATTTAAACTCTACTTACACCACCTCTTTAAACCAAAATCCATAATTCAGAGGTAATCTAGAGGAATCCGGGCTCCATAGAGGTCAGAGAAGTTGCTGATGTCTCTCTCTTCTCATAAATAATAACAACTATTATCTATATTTTACTTTTTTTATTTAATTTTTGAGGAAGACAGTGAGTTTGTGTGCAAAGTTTGTGTTTCCACGGGCGACTTCCTGTCACGGTGTGACACTAAGACAATCTGTTACCTGTAACTGGATCCTGTTTGGAAACGGAGAGACGTGAATGAAACATGTGACAAGGCGTGATTAGTTTTCCAACAATCTTGCAGGGAGTTTTTTTGTTTTTTTTGACAGATGGGTCTTTTGTAAAGTTAATTTGCTTGAGCAGAATAACCAGGTAGATAATTACCAGTTGCTTCTGTGGCAATTATGGCCATTGTTGTGTTAAAACACCCTAATAGTGTATACTATTCAGCGCCCAGTAGGGCATCCAGGGGTTATTGTAGCTAGCTGGCCTGAGGAAACGTTTGTCTGTTTGGAAACCTTATAAAAAATGAAACTTTAACCTGTTAAAGCTTCAACTACAGAAACATTTACATTTTTTGGAAAATAAGGTCTTAACTGAAAGAAAATTCCGACAAATTTGTCAAATTTTAACATAAAATTCTATAAATGAGCTTCAATTTGTAGAATTTTTTGCTAAATCCAGAAGTTTTTCACATAAAAAAATCATTTTTTTGGGGGTCAATCTTATGATCCAGACGTCTCTAGTGTAATTTAAATCAGACTTAATGGGTTCTGACATAACTCTTCTTTTTTTATTAATTCCAGCTGCACATGAGCTCAGTTGCATCAGATTAAACCACTGTTCAACTCAGATCCAAATAAACATGATAAGGTATTAAGAGGCCGGAGCGGAAAGGGGTGTGACGGGGGTGTTCCGTTTCCAGTCAAACCACCTGGGGAGGCACTTAAGGCGGGCTGGTTGAAGGTGCCAGCGGCAGTAGAGTCACACCGGCCCCTTGGACGAGTCCCCCTTCGTTAGAAGAACCTCCTCCGGACATGGACAGCAGGATCCGACCGCTCGGCCTCGCCGCGCACCCATCCGCCCCGCTCGGTGGACTCCAGGTGCCCCCGTCCCTCCTGCGGCCCCCGCCTCTCTTCCTCCGGGCTTGCAACCCCGCGCTGGAAAGGGGATACCCGCGTACCCCGAAGTGCGCCAGATGCAGGAACCACGGCGTGGTCTCCGCGCTGAAGGGCCACAAACGCTTCTGCCGCTGGAGGGACTGCGTGTGCGCAAAGTGCACCCTGATCGCGGAGCGGCAGCGCGTCATGGCGGCGCAGGTGGCGCTCCGGAGGCAGCAGGCGCAGGAGGAGAGCGAGGCCCGGGAGCTCCGGCTCCTCTACCCCGGGGAGACAGTGACCCCACAGGGCTCCCCCGTGGGGCCCGGGGTCCCAGCGGCGTCCAACAGCAGCCAATCAGCGCCCGGCTTTGATGGTTTTGCAGCAGAGACGCCGAAAGATGGTGAGTAGAAAATAGTTTTACGCACACTTTTAAAAATTCAATTCCGTCGTTAAATTCCTTTTGATTGAATTCAATTCAATTCAAAAAACTTTATTTGTCCCTAAGGGGCAATTGAAGTCACATAAAGCAGGATTGGTTCACAAAATAAGAAATGTAGCATGCAAAGAGCAAAAACCAGACTTAATTCACAAAAAACCAACACTAACACTAAATTACAGTAATTATATTATAGTAATTTTTATTGAACTCACTTATTCTTGTAGATTTTGTAATAATAATAATAATGATCATGATGATGATGATGATGATGATGATAATAATAATAATATAAATAATCGTCTTCTTTCCCTTTCGGCAAACATTTTCCCTTCAGGGGTCGCCAGAGCGAATCAATTGCCTCCATCTCATAATAATAATAATAATAATAATAATAATAATAATAATAAAATTGTACCTTGAATTGGATATTTAAGCATAAATTAAACTTTTAAAGATTTTAAGTTGTGTTTTTTTCTCATTTGTCCATCCTTCAGGTGACAAACTGAACTTCAACTTTTATAGCGGGTTCATGGGGCGACCCCTGTTCGCGTCCCACTCCACCCGGCTGCCCTCCCCAGAGGACAAGAGGGACCTGTCACCGAATAAAGACAACAGCAGCTCATCCACGGAGGACAGCACCAGTCCACCCCCGGCGTTCAGCCACGTGGAGAGCCCGCATCGGTCGCTCTCCTCCTCGGATCCGGAGTCTGGCAGCGAGTCGGACAAACCCAGGTTCCTGTCAGTGCTGGATCGGGACCCCACCGACATCATGGTCAAGATCTTCCCTCACCACAAACGTGACGCGCTGGAGTCGATGGTGAGAACGTGCAACGGGGACGTGGTCCGGTCCATCGAACTCATGCTGAGCTCCAAAGAGAACAGAAGTGATCCTGACAGCGTGACTCACGACCCAAACACCTCCGGGCCTTCTGGTGGGTTGCCTGGAGGTCTGGGGAGCAAGTCGGCTTTCTCACCTCCCCACCTGCCCCCGGCTCCCACCGGGGGGGACGGCCTGTACGCGCTCAGCCCCCTGCGTCTGGCCTATTCCTCTGCAGGCGGCGGGATGGCGGGTCTAATGTCTCCATACATGACGTCCAGACTGATGCCGGTGTTCCCCCTGCGCCCTCCCCTGGACTCATACCCCTTTCCCAGCATGATCCGAGACCTTTCATACCTTCAGGGCAAAGAGTCACTCTGCAGCGCGGGTCTTTTCACACGACTGAACAGTGAAAAATGACAAACGAATCAAATGCAAAATACTCTTTTGTTAAATTTCGTTGCATTTTTTTACCATCAATGTTGATCGTTTGTTCATTGTATATGTTCTAAATAAATAGTAAAGGTTGTGTTTTGTTAATAAAGCTGAAAAGAAAGAAAAAAATCTATCTATCTATCTATCTATCTATCTATCTATCTATCTATCTATCTATCTATCTATCTATCTATCTATCTATCTATCTATCTATCTATCTATAGATGATCTTATTTTTACATAATGTATACATTTTATATAAAAATATTTTAAAAAAAAATTTTAAAAAAATAATTTTATATACATATAAAATAATTTATATAATGTGTAAATATATTGTGAAAAAAATATATTTTAAAAAATATATTTTTCATTTCATTTTTATGTGCACATAAAATTATTGATATAATGTACAAATATATTGTAATTATTTATAAATTATATAAAAACATTTCATGTTTCCTATAAAACTACTCTTCAAGGATTAAAATGAAAAATGTCAACAAGCGTTGACGTAGCCAGAAATCCATTCTCACTCACGATTGGCTAACGCTTCTGAATGAGCCCGGACGTCCACCAATAGAAAGCCTCCGATGTGACACGAGCGCTTGTGTTTCAGGAAGTGGAGGGACCGTCGGTTTTGAATGCTGGATATGAAGAACGGGACCGGAACACGTCCGAGGGAGTTTCGTGAGGGCAGAAAAAGACATTTGACCGCTTAACCTTCCGACATGAGATTCCACGTCTTTATTTCTGCCTTTATTTTGTGCGGCTTCGCTGAGGCGCGGAAAATACGAGGAATATCTTCGTCCTGTAAGCTCCTGTAGCTAGCTTAGCTTAAATAGCTATCAGTGTATGTAATTACAGATGCGTGACGTAACGAGCTGAATGACTTTCACACTGTTATTGATGCTAACATGGTTTGTCATCAGTTAAATCGCCTAAAAATGAGCTAAATGTCGACATGACGCGTCTGTTGTGTTGTTGTGTGACAGACAAGCGGTTCTACAGGGAGAGGAGGTCCTTCCTCTGCATCGATGGCTCCAAAATCATCCCCTTCGATCAGGTGAATGATGACTACTGCGACTGTGAGGACGGCTCTGATGAACCAGGTAACCTGTTAACCTGCTAACCAGTGTGATGGAACCGTGTTAACCAGTCATCATCTCTCCAGAGAGTCAAACTCTGTTTAAAAGCAGAGTTTGACTTCATGTCGTGCAGATCTTAAGGCAAAGATCAGATTTTATTTCAATCACTTCCCTATCCGCTCATCAGTCCTTTAATTGCTGACTTTATTCACTATTGAACTGAATCGTCCCTTTACAGTGTTAACACACGCTTGTTCCATGTTTTCCCAAGATTATCATGCTTCTTAGGGACTTCAGATCCTATTTCTGTTTGGCAGTCTGGAACACATAATCTGCCTTTGCTCATATTTGCCTTTATTCAGATAGAAGCAACCCTGCAGCTTCCTGCACGATTCTAATCATTAAATTAGAATAATTATTGTTAAACTCACTTATTCTTGTAGATGTTATAATAATAATAACAAATTGTACCCCGCCGTGCACTGGTGTTGCGCCCGGAGTTTCCCCCGCCTCGCGCCCTACGCCAGCTGGGTTAGGCTCCAGCTCCCCGTTACCCGTGCAAGTGGATGCAGTGGGTAAAAGAAAATGAATGAATGAAGGAATAAATTGTACCTTAAACTGTCAAAGACTTTAAATTGTCTTTAAATGACTGTATAATGGGCTTCTCTCATTATACAGTCAAAATGGTGCAGAGAAAACAAGAGGCGATTTCTCAAATTTGAGTTTTGGCGATATGATCTGAGTTTGTATGAGTATAATAATCCTGAAATAACACTATAAAACATGAAAAACCTGAAGTTCCCTTTAAAGTATCTTTTATTAGGCATTCACAGCAAAGAATTAGTTTATAAGTTCACCTTCCATCTGCAGAAACCCGAACAAGAGAAACACTCATCTTCAACTCTCACGACTGTAAACCTACACAATTTAGTTAAAAATAAAATGTGCATGTGCGGAAAATAATTGTGTTTGTTATCTGAAAGTTATCTCATGCTAACCTCTGCTCCTGGACCCTTGCAGGGACCTCAGCCTGTCCTCGCGGCCGGTTCTACTGCACCAATCTGGGTTTCCGCCCACACTACATCCCATCATCTCGTGTGAATGATGGCATTTGTGGTAAGCCTTCAACGCTGCAGCCTACTGTAAGACGGCACGCTCTCCTGGGAGGCGACTTTAACAAACTTAGCAGAATCTTTAGAAGTGAGGCGATTATTTCTGTTTCAGCATTTTTCAAGGGCGATCCCGTCGACCTGATCCGTCCGTCATCTCTCAGTCGTCGAGCTGAGGGCGATGAACGGAATAATCGAGTTGCCGTCGTGTTTTAAATAAAGTCGATCGCTGGTGCGAAGTCTTTTTTTTCTCCACGTGTGTTCCTGCATCGCCCATCGTTCCTGATCAGATGTTTAAAGAAGATGATGTGTTGCTCTGCGTGCTCACAAAAATTAGGCTAACAAAGGAAGAAAACCTCCTTTCCCTTTTCCTCCATGCCATTACCCGTTCTTCCTTTTTGTGCCGCTCCCTGCCGTCAACCACTTCTATTGTCCTCCAACTCTCCACGCGCGGTAAAATCAATTCCTCTGCAGATGCTTCCTCCCCTCGCCGGTGCTTCCAGCAGCATTCGACGACGTGCAAGCCTTTTTGGGTTAAAGAAAACTTGAGGACTGACGAATGAAAGATTTTTTCAAAGCTTCCCTCCCTCCTTTATTCTACCCCCACCTGTCGTTTCATGCCTTCCCCCCGCCGTGGATGCAGCTACTTTAACAGCTGACATGTTGTAGCTGTTGATCTTCGACAGGCTTTGTTCCTTTCCTGAGGTCGAACCTCTTCTTCCACATTTCACCAACGGGGTTCTGGATAATTGAGAAATATCACGCCGTGCAAACTCCATCGATCGGAACATCTGAGCAAAAACAAGGTCTGAGAACTTCAACTTTGGTCCTCTGCAGAAGTGGTCACGGTGCAAAGGATGAAGAAAACATACAGTCAGAGAAAACTCCACACATCTATTTTAGGTGAAGTCCTTCTAAATGCGTTTTTAGAGGACTCTGTCTCCGGCGGGCCTCCTTCAGATGCTTCTATCTTGAAATCAAAAGTACAGTGCGAGGTGGGCGACCTATCGCCGCGGCGACGAGCCGAGCGTAAACTTTGCTTTAGAAAACATCGTGCGGCTGATCTGAAGAGGAGTTCTGTGGAGGTAGAGGTAAAGACTGGTAGGATATCGGCATCAGGAAGCGTTTATCTCTGACCGAACCCCTAAATGTGGAGTTCGCTACTTGACAAAAAGCTGCTGACTGATATCAAAGCTGAGTTGGACTCGCTAATGTCTTTTTTTTGGATGAAGTAGAGCTGATCAAGATGTTGTTTCATTAAATAATGCTAATAAAGAGCAGCATAACTGAAAAAAAGAAGTGATTTTCTAATGATTTATAGTTTTAATGAAGAAAATTTACAACAAAAGTCACAGTTTATATCCCAAAAAGTTGTTGAATCATCATATGACATTTAAAAAAATGTGATTTTCTCCTGTTTTTACACCGTATCTTCTGATAATTCTTTACAAGACACACACACACACACACACACACACACACACACACTCCTGATAAGTCTGTGTTCTCCTCTGTTCTCTTTATGTGCATTGGATGGGATCCTCCTGCGCCTCCTGCCAGATTGCTGCGATGCCTCAGACGAATACAACAGCCACGCTCGCTGCCAGAACACTTGCTGGTCAGTCGCATCGAAAACTGAGATTCAATATTTATAAAACAACACATGCAGACTTTGAGAAAATATGACATCAGAGGCCCACGCACAGCGGAGGAAATAACATCCAAGCGTCTCATTTTAGTGGGCAATTAAATAAAAGTATATTTTGGGCAGCGGATAAAAATGATCCTGAAGACGGTTCACCTGCTGCTCTCGGAACAGTCACTCTACTCTACCACCAGGGGGCGTGGTGTCACTATTTAAAGCATTAAAAGCAGCGTTTCTACTGTACATCACTGTACATGATGATAAAGACAGACCGCCTCATTTCTCTTTATTGCATTATGCTTCCAGAGGAGTTTCCATGCAGGCAATTTAGTTTCTACACTGTACAAATTCATCTCTTCATGAATAGCAGACATAAATCACTCATATTTAGGGGACCGTTCGGCTCCTGTCGCGTCACATTTATCATCTGCGCTGCACCAATCTTCCATACTGTGATGCTGAAATGTATTCCGCTGTGCAAATGTAACTTCTAATACAGTAACCTACTTATTTTATTGACAGTTCTCTGTTATTTCATTTGCTGCCACTCCTCCCTCCCCCCCAAAAAACCTCATCCTAGCCCAGTATATCTCATTATGTTTTCACAAGGTCCACACTCATATTGTGTTTGCCAGGCTTCAAAAACAATTTAGCTCAGCCACAGAGCATCCGCCTCCATCTTATTTACTCTTCTATTTTCCCATTTGGATCCCCTGCTGCATTGTGGGCCCTTAAAAAATTGGATCGCACCATCTCGGTGACCGTGGCAGGGGTGGTTGAGGTTTTTTCTCGGTTAATGATGGAAGCGTGCGCGCTCTGCCTCGGCTCTCCTGTAGGAATCTGGGACAGAGAGAGAGAGCGTACGTGGAGCACCAGATGAGGGCCTTGGACGAGGGTTTGCAGCTCAAGCAGCAGCTGATCGAGGAGGGCGTGCTCCTGTGGAGGGAGAAACAGGTAAGCCCAGAACATTTACGTCCACGAAACCCACACATTAAGGCTTTGTGGAGATTTCAACTCACCATGTAAATGAAATGAACTCACTGGACCTTAAATGAATTGGAAACAGAAACAAATATTTCCAGAAAAACACATTATATAGAACAAATTTACAAATATACATATTATACATTCATAAAACCTCTTGTTTGTCCAATAATAAGTCGGATTTGTATGTCAGTTGAACTTACTGTACTCTATCGTGTCCCGTAAGTGTTTTACGACACAACTGAAGTCCATTTCGAATCAACGCGTGACCAAAAGGCCTTTGGTTCGACAAGAAGTTGTCCAAATTACAAACTTGAGCCCTGGAGTTCGTCGCTAATTAAATTCTGCAGCTGAGGATCTATTTAGATGTTTGTAAGTTCTATTTACTGGTTGGGCGAACATTATTACTTAATTCATTATCTCATTTAGGAGATTCAAGATGCCCTCCTCGCTCTGTTTGACAACCAAGTCTCACCAGCCGCACACAGAAAATATTTTTTTTTTTTGCAGATCAGTGATAGTAAATTAGGACTGTTAAGACCCGAATATTGTACGACATGCTTTTTTAATAATAATAAAATAAGTATTTATGCCTCTGAAGGGCATAGCGGCGGCTGAAACGTGGGTGGAGCATTTTTCACACTTCAGTCCTGGATTATTGGAAGAATGACTTTAACCCGCAGGGACCTATTAAAATGACTACACACATTACCTAATCGGGTCACAAAAGGGCCGTCTCATAAAAGTGTAAAAAAAAAAAGTAACACAGAAATATTTTTTTCCTTACAATGCATCAGATCTTTTCCATTACTTCAGACCTATCCATGGATATAAAGGTTATTAAGTATATTTTTTATTATTATATACGTATGGTTATATGGAATTTGCCATTAGAACCCTGTTTTTTTTCCAATGGGAAAAGCACAAAATATGGAATATTTCCAAGTTAGTGCGCAGTTTAATACTTCTGATAAAGATATTACAACTATTGGATGAATGTTTTTGCAGGTGTGTGAACAGACAGTGGGTCTGGGTTGTGGGGTGATTTTGGGGTCCCTGTCTTTCTGCAGACGATGAAGATCATGTTTCATTCAACACGTCACCATTATTGTGTATAGCAATATATATCATACACACACACATATACAGTATATATGTGTATATATATATATACACACACATACATGTATATATATATGTATGTATATACACATACATGTATATATATGTATGTATATGTGTATATGTACATTTTATATATATATACATATATATATATATATATATAAGACGCACCTTTAATGAAATGTGTATTTTATAATTTATTTCATATATAAGGCGCACCGGATTATAAGGCGCATATAATAAAAAATATTAAAATAGATTTAAGAAACTAGTGGCTGTAGTTGCGCAATCCGTCCACTAGGTAGAGCATTCATGACTGAGTACCTTTAGTCAGCCTTGAAAGGCTATTGTTATTTCAATGAAGCCATTCTGAGCCTCATCAAGGAAACCTGATCACTTGATCACTTTGCCATCTTAGAAAGAAGTCAACACGCATATTAAAAAAACCTGACATTAAAACTGGTTGAATTCATTACGAGTGCAGTCAGTGCGAACAGAGCGGATTATTTCCTGATCTGAACTTTGAAGCAGTGACGTTCGTCTTCGTTTATTAAATATTGTTTCGATCGATCGGTAGTCCAGTCGGAGGTGAGGTGCAGCTATTTGCTGCAGTGTGTCCTAAACAATTTTTTAACTAGTTTTTTTTCATCTTTGAGGGTCTTTCATTCACCTTTATGCCAGTTTCTCGGTGTGTTTCCACAGACTAATAAAATGGACCGTCTCTAGATTCCAGATGACAGCACAATGGCATTTTTTAGACCAATTAACTTTAAAGTGGGTTATTTCCGGCGCCACAGTAGTTAGGGAATACTGAGATCAGTCAGTCAGTCAAACTTTATTAATAGAATTGTTGAAAATTCCCAATGTTTTGCTACGTTGTCGTAGCCGGTCACCGGTGTTCTTCTCAGCAGGCTGCTCTGACGTCAAACAGCAGGAGTGAGAGTCGGCACTTCGGCAGCGCCCCTTGACTACCATTGTTAGGGGGCGTAGTACGGCCTGAATACTGTCTGAGGGCGCCCCCTGGTGACATAGTGCAGCATGACTGCCGGCTTTTTTTCAGCGATATTGTTTTTAACCAATACTAATATTAATATTAATCCATGTACAAGGCGTATCGGATTACAAGGCGCACTACGGGATTATGAGAAAATTATAGGCTTTTAGGTGCGCCTTATAGTGCGGAAAATGCTGTGTGTATATATACTGTATATATATAGGGTATATATATATAGGGTGTATATATATATATATATATGTGTGTGTGTGTGCGTGTGTGTATGCTGATAGTATATGAAAAACATGTGGTGATAATGGGAGTCAATTGGACCATTTTTGACCCTATCAGGTATTGTGCGTAGGCACTGAAAATCTGCTATTCTGTACACTTCCAGTGACAAGCATTAAGGGATTTAGAAAATAAAAATGAAATAAAATTACTGGCAAAATGTCATATATTTAGCTTTTTAACTGACTGATTTATTGGGAGAGAAACACATGAAAACAACAAAAATGTCACTTTTGGGCCCAAACAGTGCACAAGAGTTAAAGTACTTTAAAGCTCCTGTTTGTGTTAAAAAATGCGCCTCGACAATGTCAGTCATGTAAAATATGTATTACTTCATACGTAAGAAGCATTTAGAAAGATAGCATGTCTTTGACGAGACAAATTTTAAGAGAAGGCCGTCCGTTTGCTTTCCCTTCCCCCTAAGTTGTCTTTTCTTTTTAATGTTCTTTTCCGCTGCGGCTGATTGGCAGATTGAGGCTGAAGTGTCACCTCAACCTCTCTTATCAAGCTGCGCTTTGCGTTCCTCTTCCTCTCGGTGTGTCACTGTAAATATGGCGAGGTCACCGCGGGGGGGGGGGGGGGGGTGTCTCTTTACACAACGACCCAAACGTGAACTCCTCCTGAGGCTTCAGGGTTAAATCATGTTATCGTCGGGTTGCCAGGAAACCTTCCTCACGAGCTGATGTTTTTGGGTTTTTTTTGTACCTTTTATTTAAATGAAAACACCACCAATATCGTAGGAAGTATTTTAACATCCTCCAGGAACGTTTTTAAAATCACTTCTTGTTCATTCGCGTACGTTTCAGAAGAAGCTCGGAAATCTAGAGGGGTCAAAAGTAGCTGTTTTGACACATAAACACAAACCTTCTATTAACCGGTTCATTACAGTGATGATAGGTTAGGCCTGGTTGTCAGGGGCTGCTGTAGTTGTTGTGAGAGCAATAAGACCTGATTCAAGTGATTTAAACAATCAATTTTGCTCCAGGACAAGTTTGTTGGTTGTAGTTTAGATGCAATAAAGAGAGAAGCAGACCTTCTGTTGTTCTGTCAAATCTGAAATCATTTTTTCCAAAACTGGACTTCCCTTCTCTGAGTGAATTTAACCGGAGATACTGTAGCAAAGTTAAAGAACGGCGTCCGGGACGTTTTTTCTTAATTTTCCTCTCCAGGCGCAGCTCAGAGAGCTTCAACAGGCAGCCGAGGACCTCCAGATCAAATTAGAGGAGCAGAAGAGGAGGAAAAACGAAGCCGACCGACTCAAAGAGCAGAAGTTAAAGGCGCTGGAAGCCGGAGGAAGCAGTGAGTGTCTCCGTACCTTTGATTTTGTTTGAGTCCGTTTAAAGCCGATAAACACAGAAGGCCTGAGTTTGTATTCAGTCCATTGAGGCGACGTTTGTTCTCAGCGTTGGTAAAATGTGCTTGACAGGAAGTGGACGGACATTTATGAGTTATTTGCGCGTCTTGACAGGAAGTGTAGATGGCTGGATTGGCTTAAAGCTTTAGCATAAATTTAGCATCAGTTTCTAAGTTCCCTTCTGTAGTCGATCACGTGACTCTCGGTAAAAGTTTCAACTTCCCTGAAGGTTGTTTGATTCGCTGCTTCCACGTAAGATCACATCCATCACGCGTCCCGCTGCGCGAGGCTGACCTTTGCTGGACGTCACGGACCCGCTCCCCCCCCACGTTATCATACCTGTCATTCTTCCCTTCCATTACCGCTCATCTTCGGGGCGTAACACCTGTCAGTTGTCACTTCCGCGGTCAAGCTGGCGTGTCACGTCCGTGTCAGCCATCCATCAAGGCTTTTATTACGCAACTCTAATGACAGTTAGTGTGGGTGTGTGTGTGGGATAGCGTTTGTGTGTGCAAGTCAGAGACGTCCTTTGCCTGCAAAAATTCTAATTAAGACTTTTAAATCCAAATTACTGACTGCTCTTTTCTGCTTCTGCAGCTTTTTTTGGCCAAAGCTGGTCATAAAAAGTAAAAATTTCAAAGTGCATTTCTTTAATATTTTTGCACAAGAACAACATAAAACAAAAATTTCGGACAATGTTCTTGCAGAATCCCAAACCAGGATGACCTGCGATGGTTACGTCGGTAACAGAACTGACATTCCTCTCGACTTACATCTTTTAAATCTGGTTTATCTTGAATAACATTTAGCGTATCGCTCCGATGCGCCGTTACTCTACTCTAGTTTTCTCCGCTCTTATTGCTCTTAAACGTCGTGGAACTCAACAATCTTTCCTTTTCCTGCTGCTACCTGTCAAACACGTCTCTGGGGCTTCACGAGGAGTTAATTAGAAGTTTTAAAGGGTCGGGTTAACAAAGAAAACGCTTTCTTAGGGTGCGTTTGCCTCTGGTGTGATGAAGCAGTAATTGCGGGTCTTTTCTTTGTGATATCAATGCGTTCTGAGACGTTTCGGATCAGTCGGCCCGTTTTAGAGACGTGTCGGAGAACCGCTGTGCTAATGTGATCCCTCCTCGCCAGGCATCAAACGGATTCAGACTGATAGACCCACATTATTACACAACTCTGTCGCACTTCCTGATTGGAATTCTTTTGAATAAAAAAGGCTTGACCGATCCGAGTCAGCAGAAAGCGACAGGGATCAGCGAAATGCTTTTAAACTCCTCCTCGAACCCCCACCTCGGTGATCATCGGGTTCACCTGGAGGTCTCTTTCTTTCTGATGTTTATTGGACTCGATCCCCCCCCACACCAAGAGACGCATTTAATGTCGGCTGCTCTTTAATGATGTGCGCCGATATGCAAAGCTACCCCCCCCCGCATCTGAGTTAGCACGCCGTTTGAGGGGCTTTCCTGGAGGTCGTCTTCGGTCCAGATGGCTGACCCGGTTTCTCTGGCCTGGAATCCAACGTGCCTCTCATCGTTTCAATCGACTTTAACTTTTAGTTCTCACGCCCTCATATTTCATATGATATATATCCTTATCAGTATGTTGTACAGCTTTTTAATAATAAAATAAAAATCCAAATTGATGTCCCTTGGAATATTAAACCGTTTGCCGTTTGACTGTTTAATTTTTACTGGTGTTCAGTTGAAGTTTAATATTAATAATCGCGCTGTCTGCAGTAAAGAAACATAATATTTGCCTCAAATGCAAAATTGCCTCGAGTAACCCAGAAGCAAACATTTCACGACCCCTTTTTTAATACACTCATATCCCCCCCCCTTTAGATGTGGCAGAGGACTGCTGCATTTTAATTTATTTCTAGTCATTTATTTATTTTTGCTTTAATTTGGACACAGGAGGTTTATATACGCGGCGAGGCAACATAATCACAAACACGTGTCGGGTCACGTGGTACAATTACCAGGAAGCTACAGGAAGTTGGTTTTTACATGATCTTTTTTATTCCCTGAAAAGCGAACACACACACATACGGTCGTCTTTCAATCTCTTAGAAAACGGAGGTAATTTTTCCTTCGAGGAAACATTTCCTCGCGTTTCCACATTTCCTGTGTTTTGTTCACCTCGCCGTAGAGATTCTACAGTAACAAAGAAATGTGTGTGCGGATCCGGCGGTCTGTAGACTCCTGCTGATATTGCCTCTTATTTTATGAGTGTGCTGTTTTATCACCAGGGCAACATAGGTGGATGAGCGATGGTGTCCATTAGTAAACATAGCCTCCTATATTTGCCGTTGGCCTGAAGAGCCAGCGTCTTGATCCTCCTACCCTCTCCTCGTTTATTTTCCTCATACCTTTTTACCACATTGCCCCCTGCCCCCACTACATTTGTTTTTTTTTTACCCTACCCTCCCTTCCTCATCCTGCGTTTCTTCTTCCTCGCCGTTGCTTTTCATAGCTGCAGCTCCGCAGTAGAGGGAGGTATGAGACCGCATCTCTTCTTTTCCTCTCTCTTATTTCTGCAAGACGAAAACCGACTAGAGGACGGGTCCAGAATGTCAAGCGTCAGGCCGGGAACGGAGCGGCGTTCAAACAAAAGAATGGGCCACTCCTGTGACAGATGTTGCGTGTAGCGTACGCAACGGCGCACGAGGAATCCACCGTCTCCACACACACTTCCTCTCTTCTCGTCTTTTCATTGGTGACCAGCGTGATCTTCAGAAACATCTCGATTCGGTCGAATGCAGGATTTATTTCGGCGAGTTTTTCTTAGTCCTGCACCCCTCGAGCACACATTCAACACAGGTGCTCTACTGTACACTGGAGGGGGGGAAAAAATGCTAATTTCATAATTAGCTTTTCTGTAATTAGTACAGAAAGTTAATTGCAGCGGATGTGCAATTAGCATTATGTAAAGTGCTTTTCCCTAGACTTAGGGGCCAATCAGTTTGCCCCCCTTTAAATTCTCCATTCTGCTGATGATGTGGGAGCAGCTTAGCAGCCCGAGTAGAAGAGAACTTCCTCTCCTTTTTCCGCTCCAATGAATGCGATTCACAAAACGAATCAGTTAGTGTCACATATTCGCCGGGAAAGGAAGTTTTTTTTTTTTTTTTTTTTGCGTATCCTTTTCATCTGTGTGTGAATATGAATGGAGAAGAGGGAAATCACTGTCATAGCAGCCACTACAGCACAAAGCCTCCTGATTGCATTCTGGACCCTGACATGTTGTTTTTTTTTTCCTACAGGGAAACCAAATGCTCTCGCACAGCATGACTGACTCATTGCCTGATTGCCCAAAAACCTCCACTACCCCCCACCATCCCCCTCCGCCACCACCCCACTCCTTCTCCATGTATTTAGATCCAACTCCGGCTCCGCATCCGCTTCTCAGTTTGCGTTCAGATAGATTAGTTTTTATGGTTAAACTCAATTTCGGGTGATCTTACATATATTTTTTCTTTCTTTTTAGGTCTCACACGTGACAACAACACAGTAACCGACATTTTCACGTTACTGGACGTCAATAACGATGGCAGGTAAACTACATGCTGATTATTTCTTCACTGACAGCTGAGAAACCTGTTTGCCCAGTTCATATTATAGCGCTAGGAAACCACCCATTGTAGCCAATTTATAGCTGATGTGTTTAAATAAATGTTAAATGGTTTTTTAGATATCATATATTAATTGTGTTTTTATAGTGAAACCCTTTTTCCCTTAGGATTTTACTCTCGCCAGCACAAAAAAGCCTTCTGTCACAGCATAAAAATTGCTGTGAAATTGAATACTAAAGAAATTGTTAAAGCGATGGTGCTCTCAGTTCGGGCTTTTCTCCTTCTTACTGTGCAGTTTTTTAAAAAATGCTCCAGAGTGGCTATGAAAGCTAGAGGAGTGTACAATGAACAAGGATGGAGGATTCAAAGGTAGTTTTGTTTGACCTCTTTTTTTTTTTTTTTTTACTCTTCCCTGACTGAGCAGCCCAAGTTAACATTCATACCTTTAGCTCACTGATACACCTCTACACATATCAGGGAGGGTCTTCCTGGGGACATTTCAAGCCGTCAACCACAGACCTTATTGCTCAGGCGACCTTGATTATTCCCTCATTAAACAAGGAGTGGCCATCGTATGCTTGGCGATACACCAGGTTGGTATAAGAGGCCTTGAACTCGCCGGGGATGCCCAACTAATCGACTGCTCTGAGGAAGCTGTCCAGTTCCTGGCAGGTTACCTGAATCGAAGTTCCATTAGGATTAAGACTCTTCATTGTGTTCACTTAAATGGTCTGAAAGATGCTGATCATTGGACTTGTCCTTTACCTGGTCTAATTCTGACGATACTGGCTTGAAGTTCAACTGTGGCCACCAGAAGGATCCACCTCATTCACTCTGTAGCGGCCATCAGGTCGTCCTAGTGTGTCTTGGTCTCCACAACCACGTCCATCACCAAATAGGATCATATAGATGGTATAGTCTGGGATTGTCTCAATCTCCACTGCATGTCACTCCTTCTTCATGAGCCTCTCATCTTGAACTGGTCATAATAATCCAGAATCTGCTCTGCAAACATGCTGAGAAGTGAGATATTTGAAGGAGAAGGAGAAGATACAGTATTTAAATGCAGATTCTGGCTTTACTATGCATGGGTTGGGGGTCAGTTCTATACTTAAGGGAACTCGACTCCTGATCTCATGGATCTTCACTGCTTCGCGTCATGAAAAGGAAAAATGAAGTTGCATCTTCTGTCAGTAGGATCCTCAGATTGAACAGGAATCCACGTTGTTTCCTGAAACTCCAACACCCTTTTTCTTCTTTTCCTTTGGGCTTTTCCTGTCAGGGGTCACCACAGCGAATCAATTGCCTCCATCTAACCCTGTCTTCTGCATCCTCTTCTCTCACACCAACTACCTTCATGTCCTCTTTCACTACATCCATAAACCTCCTCTTTGGTCTTCCTCTAGACCTCCTGCCTGGCAGTTCAAAACTCAGCATCCTTCTACCAATATATTCACACTATCTCTCCTCTGAACATGTCCAAACCATCTCAGTCTGGCCTCTCTGACTTTATCTCCAGAACCTCTAACATATGCTGTCCCTCTGATGTACTCATTCCTGATCCTATCCTTCCTGGTCACTCCCAGAGAGAACCTCAGCATCTTCATCTCTTCTACCTCCAGCTCTGTCTCCTGTCTTTTCCTCAGTGACACTGTCTCTAGACCAAACAACATCGCTGGTCTCACCACAGTTTTGTACACCTTTCCTTTCATTTTAGCTGAAACTCTTCTATCACACCTGACACTTTCCTCCACCCGTTCCATCCTGCCTGTACACGCTTCTTCACCTCTTTTCCACACTCTCCATTGCTCTGGACTGTTGAGCCTAAGTACTTAAAATCCTCCACCTTCTTGATCTCTTCTCCCTGTAACCTCACTCTTCCACTTGGGTCCCTCTCATTCACACACATGTACTCTGTCTTACTGCGGCTAACCTTCATTCCTCTCCTTTCCAGGACAAACCTCCACCTCTCTAGCTTCTCCTCCACCTGTTCCCTGCTCTCACTGCAGATCACAATGTCATCTGCAAACATCATAGTCCATGGAGATTCCTGTCTAACCTCGTCTGTCAGCCTGTCCATCACCATAGCGAACAAGAAGGGGCTCAGAGCTGATCCCTGATGCAGTCCCACCTCCACCTTGAACTCCTCTGTCACACCTACAGCACACCTCACCACTGTCTTACAGTCCTCATACATGTCCTGCACTGCTCTAACATACTTCTCTGCCACTCCAGACTTCCTCATACAATCCCACAGTTCCTCTCTGGACACCCTGTCATAAGCTTACTCCAGATCTACAAAAACACAATGCAGCTCCCTCTGGCCTTCTCTGTACTTCGCTATCAACATCCTCAAAGCAAATACTGCATCTGTAGTACTCTTTTTTTGGCATGAAACCATACTGCTGCTCACCAATGTTCACTTCTGCCCTAAGTCTAGCTTCCACTACTCTCTCCTATAACTTCATTTTATGGCTCATCAGCTTTATTCCTCTGTAGTTGCCACAACTCTGCACATCTCCCTTGTTCTTAAAAATAGGCACCAGCACACTTCTCCTCCATTCCTCAGGCATCTTCTCACTATAGAAGATCCTGTTGAACAACTCAGTCAGAAGCTCTACTGCCACCTCTCCTAGACACTTCCAAACCTGTACAGGTATATCATCAGGACCGACTGCCTTTCCGCTCTTCATCCTCTTCAGTGCCCTCCTCACTTCATCATGACTAATCTTTGCTACTTCCTGGTCCACAACAGTCACCTCTTCTAGTCTTTGTTCTCTCTCATTTTCCTCATTCATCAACTCTTCAAAGTACTCTTTCCATCTTCCCATCACACTACTGGCACCTGTCAATAGTCCTCCATCCCTATCCTTAATCACCCTAACCTGCTGCACGTCCTTCCCATCTCTGCTTCTCTGTCTTGCCAACCGGTCTAGATCAGTCTCTCCCTCCTTACTGTCCAACCTACAAGTCAACATAAGCTTCTTGTTTGGCCTTTGCTACCCCTACCTTCACCTAACGCTGCATCTCCCAGTACTCCTGTCTACTCTCCTCAGTCCTCTCAGTGTCCCACTTCTTCTTAGCTAACCTCTTTCTCTGTATACACTCCTGTACCTCCTCATTCCACCACCAAGTCTCCTTATCTATTTTCCTTCCAGATGACACACCAAGTACTCTCTTACCTGTCTCCCTGATCACATTAGCTGTAGTTGTCTAGTCATCTGGAAGCACATCCTTGCCACCCAGAGCCTGTGTTAACTCCTTCCTGAAAGTCATGCAACACTCTTCCTTTTTCATCTTCCACCATTTCGTCTTCTGCTCTGTTTTTGTCCTCTTCATCTTCCTCACCACCAGAGTCATCCTACACACCACCATCCTATGCTGTTTGGCTACACTCTCACCTACCACTACTTTGCAGTCACTGATGTCCTTCAGGTTACACTGTCTACACAAGATGTAGTCTACCTGTGTGCACCTACCACCATTCTTATAGGTCACCCTATGTTCCTGCCTCTTCTGAAAGAAAGTATTTACTATAGCCATTTACATCCTTTTTGCAAAGTCAACTACCATCTGTCCTTCTGCGTTCCTCTCCTGGATACCAAACCTGCCCATCACCTCCTCATCACCTCTGTTTCCTGCACCAACATATCCATTGAAGTCTGTACCAATGACAACTCTCTCACTTCTAGGCACGCTTTGCAACTTCATCAAAGTCCAACTAGAATTTCTCCTTCTCCTCCAGCTCATATCCTACCTGTGGAGCATACCCGCTAACAACATTGAACATCACACCTTCGATTTCTAGCTTCAGACTCATCACTCTATCCGACACTCTTTTTACCTCCAGGACATTCCTAACAAACTCCTCCTTCAAGATAACTCCTACTCTATTTCTCTTCCCATCTACACCATGATAGAACAACTTGAACCCTGCTCCTAAACTTCTAGCCTTGCTACCTTTCCACCTGGTCTCCCGGACACACAGTATGTGTACCTTCCTCCTCTGCATCATGTCAACCAACTCTCTACCTTTTCCTGTCATAGTTCCAACATTCAACGTCCCTACTCTTAGTCCTATACTCTTGGCGCTTCCTCTTCTCTTCTTCGTGCGAACACACTTTCGTCCTCTTCGACCAACAGTAGTCCAATTTCCCCCGACGCCCTGTAGGTCAACAGCGCCGATGGCGGTCGTTGTTAACCCGGGCCTCGACCGATCCGGTATGGAAGTCATAGGTTTGATTCGCATCTTTAATTTGGCAAAAGTTTTACGCCGGATGCCCTTCCTGATGCAACCCTCTGTATTTATCCGGGCTTGGAACCGGCACATTAAGACACTGGCTTGTGTCCTCTTGTGGCTACATTGAATTTCCAACACCCATTCTTCCTAAAACTTCTTGAACTAAATAATATAAATGCTCTATTAAATCTTGAAATCATCTCAGCCAGCTGGACTGAGTACCTTTCTGTTTAGACCATTGCTCAACCTCTGCCAACTTTAAATAGAATGACATCCAAGACATTAAATTTACTGGTGCTTAGCAGAAACAAAACAGAGTCTGCCCTATCCAATATGCCACACCCTAACTTAGCCTCACCTACCCACACCAAGCCTGGGGGGGTGGGGTGATGTTTGAACTAACTGGGCTGGGTGCACCACACTGAACACTCTATCAAATATATCGCCGCATCAGGAACGAAGTGCTTGTGCAGCCAGTTTCCGTGCCCGCTTATGCATTCCTGTGCCTGGATATGCACCATTATTCAGCCCTTCTGCCCCTCCCAACCCTGTTTCCTTTCCCTCCCCACCTCTGCCTCCATCCATCTACTCCATCCTTTCCAATCCCAAGCGGTGTCTGTACATCGGGCCGCGCTTAAACAAACACATTACTAAGCTGAAATATCTGCAAGGACCTGCTTATTTCTGTACAGCCATTATTTCATTCTGTCAGTCAATGGGAGCTGGCCATCTCCAGTCACGACATTTATTGATGCCCAATTGAATAAAGTGGGAGGTGGAGGCTTTTTATATCCATGCTTTACCATTTTGTCTGAAAGCCTCTGCAGCTCATACACCCAAGTGTCAAGCGTGATTCGGTTCCTTTTATGATTAAGTCTGAAGTCACCTGTGTATCTGATGCTTGCACATTGCCAGGCAATTTGCTGATCGGATTAGAACTCTTAATGCAAAACCTTGTACCAAAAAGCTCTTGGCTTTGTCCCTAATGAAACTTAGCAAAACATGACACTGCTTCCTAATCCACTCAATTGGATTTGCTAATTATCTTTAATGCAGAGTCACAGATAATTGCTCTGTCATTTATTAGTAGCGTGAGCTAACCTCACTTTTTCACCAATAATAAATCGGGACAGGTTTTTTTGTATTCACATGTAAAAAAAAAAAAAAAAAGTGGTGAGTTTTATTTTCATTATAACTGTATTATTTGAAAACTGTCAACAAAAGAAGACTTTTCCCCCTGTCCTTTAATTTGTGGCTTAGCTGTTTCAGTTTTTGGCATCCTCACCATGTCATTAGTAAAGCTTCAGCCTGGAAGTCTTTTTCCTTATCAGTCCCTGCAATGGGGTAAAAAAAATAAGTCAATATAAAAAATATCCCCCCACACACACGGGTCATTAAAGTAGCTTCTGGACCTCCTCACCATTATTGCATCGTGAACCACAACACACAAGTGCAGCCCACTGTGCCAGCTGGCAGGCAGTTGGCAGCCCCAACGCAGGATTAACTGGTAGCAGTATGCCGGCCTATAAATAGAGTCTACCAACTGCTTCAGGAAATGAACCATGATGGAGCTTCCCAAAGGCCCACAAACAGGTTGTTGCTTTTTTATCCCCCCACCCCCACCCCTCTCTGAGAGTCGCTTCCCCAACGTTTATTACTGTCTCTTTCAATCAAACCCTGCTGAAGGTGTGCACTTGCAAAAGCATCTTGTTTCACGATGCCATGGTCTGTCTGTTAGTATAAATACCCCCTGTGATTTCCTCACATATGTTTCCAGAGCTGCCACCTCACAATGGAGCGAGCCATTGCGCCCCCCCCCCCCCCCACCTAAAAAAAAACAACACTTACCCCAAGCATTGATTCCTCTGCAGTGGAACAAGCTATTTGCTTTGCATGTTTGCCGGCTCTCTTCCGCTTTTGATGGACTCTCGGGATTGATCCTGGCTATGAAGTCATTATCTCAGCTCAGTAATGTTAGTTTATGTAGAGCCTCTGGAAGAAAGACATCAGCGGGGGGGTGGGGGTGGGGGGAGAACGGCTGAAGAAAAGATCTAAGTCTCCGAGGATAAAAGACCTTGTGCGAGATTTTCGATTGTGCCTGTGCACCTCTTTGTGTTTGCGCGCCACTCATTGTGTCGTGTTCCACTCAGGAAGGAGATAGGCTTAAAGGGACAGATTATCCAAGTCAATGCAATGTTGACTGGGCACAAACTGAACCTAAAAATAAGTTCACCTTTAAAAGAATAAAAAAATGACAATGTGAAATTTGCACTCGTATCAGATGAATCATCAGGTAAAGTTTGTTCAGTCCGCGGCAGGTTAGCCAACGCTGCCGTTTTTCTGTCATCTCCAGAGTAAAATAAAAGTACAGACTTGCTTATTGTGCTTCATAATTCATCTTATGTCATGCCAGAAAACCTTGCTTGGGGGGTTTTATAGAACATTCTCAAATCCCCCTGAAGCGAGTCCAGTGCAGATGTTCTGCTGGCCGTCAGATTCTCTGGAATAAATACCCATGTAAGAAGCAGGTTTTGGGTCTCAGTCCAAAGGAGGCTAATATGCTAACAACATCCTGTTTGTACTTGATTGGCTGGAAGAATTCAGCGATTGACAAGAGGGACTTTTGTACCCGCTCTTCTCAAGAGTTATGTTTTAGTTAAGAGAATTTTAAGTTGACTTCAACTTTTTTTTTTTAGCGTAGGAGGAATAAATGTTATGAAAATACTAATTTCCTCTATTATAATTTTTGATAGTATAACAGTGGATGAAGTCCAGGCTAAAGTGGTACTCATCCATGATGAGGAGCTGATTCTCTCTGAGGAGGAAGCAACGGTAAGTTGTCTTTTATTCATACAGTTGTTGGGCTTGAATTATCTTGAATTATACAACCCTGCTAAGGTATTGTTTTAAAATATGCAAAAGTGGCCCATGCCGTCTTTTGTGTTTGGAGGACGGCATCCTTGAAGGTCTAGCCTTGCATTTATTTATTCTGGGTTGATTGTCCTCGTCTACCTTTTCCTCTGAATCCTGGACAGGATGAGTTTGGCTCGTGTTGCGTCGTGAGGAAGTGTTTCTGTCTGTTTCGCTCTAAACTTGTTGAGCCTTTCTCTCACCAGGAAGCAGATAATCAGAATCTCTGCCTGTAAACAAAATGGCAAGAGCTCAAATTTCTCCCCTTCTTCTCCCTGATCCCTTTTTCTTCTATAAAATTGGGATGCACCATCATGCGCACACACACACACAAACACTCACACTCACACACACACACACACACACACACACACACACACACACACACACACACACACACACACACACACACACACACACACACACACACACACACACACACACACACACACACACACACACACAGAAAAGTCTGCTGTGTTGTTTTAGCCGGTTGCCACATGGCTGAAAATGTGTTCTCAGAGATAATTGCTCCCAAATTTACTTTGACATATTTAGAGCTACAATAGAAATGCCCTTTCGCTCTGTTTGGTGCACAGATTGCACAAGTTTTCTAATTTTATCTGCTGTAAAATATCACACAATTGTGGTGTTATTATATAATGTAGCAGAAAACACCCTAGCAGCACCAAAACTGTACCCAACAGGACGGGGAAAATAAAAAATAAAAATCAGCGCCCATTTGTTATTTCTGTTGGCTAACTGGGAGCCATTCCTAATGAAATCTGCTGCATCTGAGGAGGATTAATCAGTATGAATATGCATGAATATGAAAATGTGTACTTAACTGCAACCACAACAAACAGTGATCAAGCTGAGCAAATTAAACGGGACCGCCATTGACAGTACTTAAAAAGCAATTTACATTACAACTGACAAACGGCCTGCATTTTTGCGCCTCAATCAAGGTCCAAGGGCAGCAAGAGTTGCACCTCAAGGGAGGACAATTCTTGTACCGGGGGGGTAAGGGTGACGATATTTGCTTCACAAACACCTATTGATAATGTGATATCACCTCTAATAGATATACACTTAACAATATACACTACAGCTGGTGCGTGTCTGGAAATTATTTTTTGTTCCTTGTTAAAAGAACAGTCCTGAATTTTCTCTTTACATCTTAATATATGTGGACAGAAAGAGCAACAGCTAGTTATTTCCTGTTTTAATGCCTGATGTCCTTGATTGTATTTCAACAGAGATGGAGCCCATATACATATTTTTTTGCACACTGAGTCAATCTGTGTCATTTTCACACCTTTTTATTAGTTTCCCCCCCTTCTTTTTTCTGTGCTCTTAAGAAGCTTTGGCCTTCGCAAGAAAATTCAGTTTCCACTTCAGCGGCCCAGATAATTCAAGAATAGAGAGGATTTTCAAGAGAACAGTTTGATAATCAAAGGAGGCTCGTCACCCGGAAGGGAAATAAATATATTTTCATGTGGCGCTCCTTCTTTATTTTATCATTATATTATAATCCTCCATTACAGATGTCTAGATTGTAGATTGGACTTCACTTGCGTGTTGCAGGTAGTCGCAGAAAAAAGAATGTCTCTCTATTTATGTCAAGGTGTTTGCAGCTTTTTCGCGAAGTAGAATGAAGCATAGAGAAAAAGAGAGACCATTTTAATACTCGAACCAATGTATGCGCACAAGATCCGTCAAAGAAAAGGACTGTTCTCTTCTTCTACATTAACTGTAGGACAATACCAGCTCAGGAGCACCGATGTGTGACCGAGCCGAAGATGTGTGTCCAGGAACGGAGATGCAGGAAATTGCATTCTCAAGAAATGGATATTTTTGCAGAGGTGAATTTCACTTATCCATCTACAGCATGCCCACCTCTATCCAAAGCTCCTTAATATGTTTTTTCTTTTTGGCAGAAAAATGAACAAATCCTCTGATTAGAACAAGGCCGACATTTTGGGGGGAGGGTTCGAGGACCTCTTCTTGATGAGAGGGAAGATGGAGGACCTCGGTTCTGAGAAATTTGTCATTGAAAAGTCATTGCTGCAGGAACAAGAAGTTCTGGGAACTCCCAGTAGCTTGAGGAGAGGAGATAATAGGTGGACGAGGAGCAGAGAATGATTGGCTGAGGAGAAAAGAAGGGAAAAGACTTAAGTGCAGTTGGGAGGTAGTGGTGCGTAGACAAAGGATGGAAACAATCTTATTAGGATGAACACTGTAACTACCTTTAGAATAAATACTGCATTTGTCAGTATTGGTAGAAGAGTAACTGCATATAAACGATTTTCCTGGACAGTGGAGATGGTGTGAGGGAAACTTAGTTAAATTGAATAAGGTTCTGATGGAAATCACAGCAGTGTGAATTCTGAAGGCAGGCCAGCACAATAGACTGTGGTTGATGAAGTCTTACCAAGCTTCAGAAGGGGGCAGCAGACCTCTAAGTTGAGTGTGAGCTAATGGCAAAATGGAAAGTCACATTCACAGGTCATTTAATCTCTTTGTTTTGTTACGGGCTGGGCCTCCGGTGCTGCTTCCCTTCCTCACGTCGCTCTCTCTAAAGCAGAGGGATCCCTCCGACTCAGAAGGAAGAGATTCTCTTTCCTTCTTCAAGAATCTCCTTTTCTTGCATCTATAAAGATGGTTTAGTCAGCTTACAGCGGTTCTGGATTCTGAGTTACTCTTTATGAAATGCCTGTTTTTGTAACAATGCTTGCTCTTGCATTACTGACTAACCTGGGAGTTTCATATCTGCAGACCTAAGGATTCTACTCTTCCTTCTCTGACTTAATGGATATAGGCCATGATGTTATTGTACAGTACTGTATGTATTCCCAAATTGGAGTATACGTATCCCCGGGTGTGCACACGTTGGCGTAGGGATATATGAGGATGTATGTGGCTTTCAAAGTCAAATCCAACACTCCAGTCGTGTTTTTGAGCTGACCTATAAATAGACATCCATTTTTAAACAATCTGAAGCGCTCACCGCTGCAATTAAACTCATGTGTGTCCTCTTTTTGAGATAATTAAAACAGTTGGAGAAGCAGAGCACATTCTGGTTCCTTAACTAACATGGTATCCACAGAAATGAACCTCTACCGCTAGCAGAAGGCCAAGGATCCAACTTACGTCTGCTGCTCTTCAGAGTCTACCGCCAATCAAGGAGCTAGCAGCATCCTGTACCGTTCATAGAATATCCTTTACGAGCAAATCACGGTTTTCAGTTCTCATTGCAGCGTTGTTGTGCTCACACATTTTATAGATGGCGTTTAGGTGTGGAGGTGGATACACAGCTTGAGGTTGAGTGCGTTTAAAGGTGTATGAAAGCCGGAGAAACACTTTTTACACTGAATTTCCATTCTATGCAGTTATTGCTTCTTCATAATCCTCTACCTGCAGGGCAATATGTGCTTATTCACATACCTATACATTTAAAGTTATGATTATGCACAACAGTTTCTCAATGATCTCAGTCTTTCTGCCGTTAGATTTTGGCTCTTGTGCAGGTGAATCTCCCATCGTATATCATAGTTTCTCTCCCCAGCTCGAGTGCTTCCAGGTTATATAATGTGAAATGACAGGCTATAACCAGAGGTGGAGTGATTTGCGGTTTGGAGGGCTGAGGCAGAGAAGTCTGACCTGCTAAAAAGCTCTGTAATTTGTCAGGTTCTTTTTGAGAAAGGGGGACAGTAGAGGACGAGGTGCGATGAGTAGGATCTACAACAGACTTTAAATTTAGTGATTTGTTGTGGTTCCAGGCTGAGCACGTCCTGCATGCCTCCCACCATGCCCTCTTCCAAGGGTGTTTCTAGTCACCTCTGCACCCGTCTTTTGTTACATATCCATAGAGATTAGTTGTGGACAAGGTTGTTCAGTTGGTTCAGGCATGGAACCAAGGGGAGGTCAAAGGCAAGAGAGGGAAAGAGCGAAATGAAGAGGCTGTTCAGAAAAGTCCACTGTTTCTGTACAAAAGGATGTTTGTCCAAGAATTCACCTTGAAATTTAAAGAATTAAGCAAAAGAAGTGCAATGTTTGTCAAATAAAACATTTCGACCGACTTACAGGATGTGTTTGTACTGCTTTGACTCCTTTGGGGAAAATTTGGTCTTCCAAGCTGCGTAGACGAACCAGCCTTAAAGCAAGCCCAAAGCAATCATTTGTATTCTTATCAGCTTTAACCACTTGACAAATACTATTGACGTTCCACCTGTGTGACTGCAGCTCCCTGGAACAGGGTACACACTGCAGTGAGCAACGTCCACGGAGGATAGACTTTGGTGTCCTCTGGGACGATGTTCGCCGGTGCCTTTGAGGTGAGGGCATTGATCGGGACGGATGTTTCAGCAGTGGGAGAAGCCTTTAAACATCCCCCAACATTTTACTACAATTGAAGAGAGGACTTTCCTTAATTATGCTAATGACAATGTGGCTAATCGCTTTATTACATCCCGCTTCAAAGCGGTGATGTGTTATAACTGTAAGTCTTTTTGTGTTCGTCCGTTAGTCTGTTAGTCCGTTGGTCCGTTGGTCCGTTGGTCCGTCCGTTGGTCCGTTGGACCGTTATTCCACCAAATATCTTCGTAACAGTTGCAGATAGAAAGATGACACAAAAAGCACATTACTCAGGCAGCAAAGTGGATAAAAATGAGATGATGACCCTGACCTTGAGAAAACTAGGTCAAGGTCAAATTTTAACTTGCACTCAGGAACCGGATAAGATAGAAAGACGACGGAGAAGGGCAGTCTGAGTGAGACTGTCTTGTTATCATTGAAGAGAGGTCTTTCCTTAATTATGCTCATGACAATTGCTTTATTCCATCTACATGTGTACATGTGTGAAATAGAGAACTGTCCTGGTAGGTTTGGTGACACCTGTGGATGAATTACGCTTTTTATTTGCGAGCAACAAGTATTGGTTTCTTAACTGCATGTGTTCATGAGGTGAATGCTTCGTGTTTTGTCTGAAATAACTCCATATATGTCTTAATACAGCTGTGGGAGAGTGAATAGCATTTAGTGCGGACAAGGCTGAAATTAAAAACGGTAATGCTGGATTACTCCCTGCATTGTTTTCCATGAATCCCTCAAAATGTATGAAAACAACGTCAGACCAGTGTTAAAGCGAAGCAATAATCTCAGTATTAATTAACAGCGGTGATTATGGAACGTAAATACGTTTAATGGTTATTGTCGAGGAACATTGACCCTGGATGCAGCAAAACAATTAAATCAAGGGAAGCAGAACGAGCCAATTTCACGTGTTTTATAAAAACACAGGAAATAAACGCAGGAAATCTGCTCCATGGATTCGGCATTGTGGGTAACAACAGTATGGAGAGTATTTGTAATATTACGCTGAAAAGAAGAAGGGAAGCTGAGCTGGAGGTGGAGGAAACCAAGACATTGGGGTTCTCTCTAGGACTGACCAGTTTGGATTGGATCAGAGATGACTTCATCAGAGGAACAGCCAAGGTGAGATGTTCTGGAGACTTGGATGGTTTGGACACGTCCAGAGGAGAGATTGTGGGTATGATGGTGATGAGGGATGAAGACGCAGCGACCAAGCAAGAGGGCAAGAGGAAGACCAAAGAGAAGGTGGATGGATGTGGTAAGGAAGACATGAGGGTAGTTGGTGTTAGACAGGAGGATGAAGAAGACAGGCTGACATGGAAAAGGATGACATCTAATGGGACAAACCCAAAGGAAAAGACAAAGAAGACGCCAGGTCTTCAAAAAACACAGGAATTATCTTTATTTTTTGATACCAGTAAATTCCAATAAAAGGAAATCCATTCACAGTTATAACCATCAGACAGACTCCCTGGAGAAATCCCAAACCAATACTTGAAAGTAGATCCTAAAGAGATATCATTTGAGCTATAACCACGAGGAAAGATCTACTTTATTACTTATTTATTGATTCATCGCCTCCCTGAAGCCTCACAAACCCTCCAAGTTAAAATCACGACCTGCGAGAATTTGCAGGGGAATTGCAATTTCCCACATCCATCTCTGAATATGACATCTAACGACCTCTGACCCCCACGCAGACCACCAGGGCTCCCAACAAAAAACATCTCGACGGGTAACCTCATGTCTTTTGTGGAGAACCGACCGACGGGGTTTGCGTTTCCATGGTGACCCTGCAGCGCAGCACATAAGACAATAATGAAAGCTCTCAAAGGACGCCACGAACAGCGTACGTCCTCAAAGTTTCAGGTTTTTGTGGCACTTGGAGGAGTTACACAACCTGAGAGTGTTTCCATCCTCCATCATTTCGGGGCTTTTGAGACCTGAAAGATTGGGCTAGCGAGCAAAGGGATGACACACGGAATGACAAAACTCCTGTGTCTGTCTGTCAGGCTTGGTCTTTATCCTACTGACATTTGCTGGCTCAGGCTCATCCAGACTCCGGAGAAGCCAGGGATAAGAGTCAGACACAGATGGATTTTTTCCCTAGCAATTCTGTCTAGCACAAGATTCAGAAGTGGGAGGGGGGAGATGTTTCCAAATCCTCATCCTGTTTTTACAGACTCACTGAAATATAATTGCCTCTACAGAAGCACTAGAAACTAGTTTTTTCTTGCGTGCACCAACGGTGCTTTATTGTTTTTGTGATGTATTTTTGTTCATTTTTCGCTGTGCTGACCCAACCTCTCGGTGATTAAGGCTGTTGCTTCAGCAGAGACGTTTTCTTGTCCTCTGAGTAAGTCAAAAGAACAATGCAAGAATGCCTTGTGCCATTTAAAACTGATGAGGCAAAGCCAGCACGAAGGAGGAGAGGGGAGGTGTAGGTGTTAAATGGATTGGCGAGAGAAAAAAAAAAAGCATCTGCTTCGCAATAGCTTAACAGTCGCCTCAAAAAGCACGTCTGCTATTGTTTCCCAACAAGAATACCCACTTCTGTGTGCTGATGAGTGTCGTCTTCAGAAGAAATGCGCGAGAGGTATAGAAATTACTGGGGGTAGAAGCCTTTCGCAGCTTTTCAGGACCTCCATCTATTTTCTCCTCAACTCTTTTTGTGTCTTCCGAGCTGTTCAGAGTTAACACGTGGGAAGAGAACAAAGACGGAGGGTGGGGTGGGGTAGGATGCTTGTGGTGGTGGTAGTGGTGGTGGTGGTGGGGGTTACATGGCTGAGCCAACAGCTGATCCAATGACAGAAATGGCACAGAGGCGAGAGGGTCTCAGGTGTAGTCATGACTCAAGCAACACTCCCAAGACGTGGGGTTGTGTTTGAAAAGCAGGGAGAGAAAAAGAAGCGTCATGGAAGCTTCCGTTCTGTCTGACAAGCTGCCCGTTGTGTTCACACACCCTGACAACAGGAAAAGCAAAGAGACAGAACACCTGCCCCTTTAACCCCCCGACCAAAGTCAGACAAGACTCAGACTTCTGAGGCTGAACAGCAGTGGCACGCACCTCTGTCGTCTGTTTGTCTTTGAGTAAACCCGCTTGAACCGTTGGTCAGTGTTAAGGAGATATTTCTGTACAGATTCTTTTTTAATGTACTATTTATTAGCAGATGTAATTCTAGATCCACTGAATGGATTCTGAGGTAGATGAAGGTACAAAATCAGCCATGCTAATGCTAGTCAAAGGGCCAGATGTAGCTAATAAATGTAACTCAATTTAACTCAATGTAGTGTAAATGTAACTACTCCTCAATGTTCAATAACTCTGAATTTATTACATTCAAGTAACAAACATCACAGTTGCACTGAAAAAATGTTTGTTTCTCTGTTCTAACATAAATCCTTTTAATTTGTCAGGTTTTTAAACCCACAGAACTCCATCAATCAAGGATCAAACTATCAATGAATACAGAAAAATAACATCAAACACAAGTTAGGGCATTAACTTTGTTTGGAACGGTTTTGTCAATGTTAAAATGGTAAAAGTATTGCATTGTGGGAAATGTAGTTTTTGATGAAAACTCACTTTTTGACCTATTTATTTTTAGACTCTGACCTTTTATGCTCTTGCTGGGCCACATAAAATGATGTGGTGGGCCACATTTGGCCCCCGGGCCTTGAGTTTGAGACATGTGATTTAGATTAGCATCATTTAAATTCCTTTAGACAATGTAGACTATACTATTATCAACCAAATTTTCACGTTTTTTTTCCAAACACAATCTTTCTTAAATCCTCCATTGTCCCTTGTTTCCCAAGCCCGGTGGGTTTTGACGCCGGAGTGACATCTGCCATGCACATAAATATGTTTTACTCTTGTCGCTATGAATTAGCAGCTTTTTGATGAGCAAATTCAGCCAAATGATGAACTACTCTTGTAGCAGTGTACGCGCAGCTAATCGCTATTCTTTCCCTATTCTTTCAAGTGGAACTAGCTAATTAATCGAGCTGTCAGTCACACATCAGAGGCCATGGAATTTCATAGTTGGAAATGTCCCCTAGAATTATGCTTTGATTAAATGAGTTAAATAAAAATAAAATGTTTGCGCTTTGTCCTCAACTGTTATCTTTGTAACCTTAGCGTTCTTATATAATGCTTCACTATGCATTATGAAGGAAAACAAAATGTTAGAGTGCATTTTGTGCATCATCCATTTTTTAATAACAAGAATAGTTAATAAACAACAGTTTCATGCCAGTTTTTCCACAGATAACATTTTAACAATAATTGTGTTTTTTATGGCGCGTTGCTACATGCATCAGGTGCCGTGTTCCTGAACACTCATGTCAAGATCAACATTGTTGTCAACTTGACTCACCATCTGCCTTCTCCTCTCACTCCCTCGCCTCACTCCCTCCATGGAGTGACATTTATTAATTAAATATGGTGTACTGCCGCAGGATGTGCCTCCTTTTCCACTATCTCCAGACACTAATAATTACATTGGCATTTAGCTCTGTTATAAGCCGACCCTATGGCCTTTATGAAACGTTCCTTATGCCGGGATACGGAGCAAAATATAGACTGATTCGGTATCGATCCATCTGCCGTCTCACTTTTATCTGAAGAAAAGATTTACGTTGTTGGAGAAAATAGCAACATTGCTATAATATGAAACGTTAAAGGCTGAGTTGGAGCTTTGGAAAGATGGATTTTGTAGTTTGGGCTGGGTGTTAAACTGTTAATGTGTTAACAATAATTAACCTTTGTGGAACGAATGCATATCAAACATTCCGACAAATGTTTCACTCTTAGAATTGGAAAAAAACTGAGGTGTGTATTTTCATGAAATGACATTTGAAGATCTGGAATTCTGCTAATGAAGTGTGTATGTATTTGTGGATTGAGGGCACTGTGTTGGATGCCTCTATCCTCAAGGATTGCCTTGTTGGCGCTGTGAACTCCTTTTTGCCTAAAAATACTGACATTACCCTTTGTTGCTCGATTAAGCTAACAGTAGCCAGATAAATAACTAGGAAGTAGTGCGCTGACCTAAAGTACATGCTAATGATTTTATTATCATACTGTATACAGTCACTTCTCTTGGCTGAAAAACAAGGAAGGCAATGACAAAACTTCAGTTTCTAGCTCATCTGTTAGGAAAGAGTACTGCCACCTAGTGGTGTTGCATGATAACAGGCTAAGTTTTGGATCCTAAAATGCGAGATTTTTATATGTGTGATTCAGCACATTTTAACGTCATTAAAACGTCCCTTTTCTTGTTTAATTAAAAAAAATAGTATTTGCTCCAAATCTGAAATATTCAGGTTTGTTTCCTTTTGTCAAATCATTTTTATGCCCTGGTAAATACTACAAATCCCTTTTTAATTTTTTTAATTTTTGTTAATCTGCGGTCACCAAATTAAACTTGAGATTTGATGTTCCCTGATGAAATTACCTGAGAGGGATTCAGTGAAAAACATCAGGGTTTCATATTGGACCTCTGGACTCGTAGGGGGATGGAGGTTGTACGTACCGGTCAGTGTTTACTAGGATGACCAGTGTTCTCGCTACCTTGGGAAATCTGCCTCCGACCGTTATTTTCTTCCGTGTTTCCATCCTCATCTGTCAAAGGGCTTGAAAGCAGATCGCCGCTGCGGAGCGCTGCTGAAGAGAGGAGTGTGCAGCGATGCCATGTTTGTCATATAGTAGTTGAGTAACGGATAAAAGCTCTAATTGAGCCATGGAGATGTTTTTGAAAGAGAAAGTCTGACAAAAATAGCTGGCAGCTGTAATACACATGTGATATTCTGTGTACATTTTGTACGCACACATGCTGCGTGTGCTTTAATATTGTGTGGGAGTGGTAATATTTTCTGTTGTGTGGGTTCACGTTGACAAATGTCTCATATTTTATGAGACTAGAAACCCAATATTCTCTTGCCAGGTGGATATAACTGGTATTTGTAGAACCGCACTTCTGGGAGCAGCTGGATCTATCAAATAACATAACACAGCGCGTAAAGATGCTGTTTGACCTCTCTTTTGTCTCCGTAAAGCAATATCTCTGCTTACCGTTTCATCAGCCCTCATGTTTATTTGACTAAATCAACTGCAGAGCTTGTTTGTTAGAAATGCTGGTGCGTTTTCACCCAACATGAGTCTAATCTCTCGGATATTGAACTTCAGATGTTTGTTTGCAGACTCGGTTTACTGCACCAATGCATCGTGTGTAATTTTAACTTCAAGAATTTGTGTAACACCTCGACAGTTCAGGTGAAGAGTTTGAAGGAAGTTTATTTTAGTCCGTCGCGATGGTAGCATTGGGGACCTCGCTGCCAACCAGGTTTTGTTTGTTTGTATTTTTTGGTAAATTAGCATGGATAAGGTTGAAGCTTAATTGCAAATGTACCCCAATGACAATTCAAAAACTCCAAGTTTTGCACAACAAACTTTGAACTTAAGCCTCCAAAGGAACTTTTCATCTCATTTCCTCTCAGTGCAAACACAATCATTTGTGTGCATTTCAGAACAAAAAGACAAAAAAACCCATTTCAGTTTGAAAGGACTACCTAAGCACAAAACAACTTTTCACAGCACCTGCCTTCCGGTCCAAAAAAGCCCAGGTTATGTGGTGTTTATTAGCTTAGCTTAATTGTGCATGGTATCTAAAGGTCACCGCCTGCTGAGATACATCGCTGCCAAAATGGCTTCCAGGGGACACTGTTTCGGTTGGATAAACACTGAAAGCTGCACCACCTTCCGTCCCTGCGTCCCCCGTGTTTCGCCTTGCGGCGTGCCGCCGCGTCGCGTTCAGCTCTTTTCCAGGCGTCGCACAAAGTCGAGTGACTGATGGGCGTTTTTTCTCTGCAGGAGTTTATTGTGATGGAAGGGACGAAAGCGTTTGTACCCCGGTGAATTAAGACACGTGGTTTATCTGTATTACTACCGCCTTCTCCGTGATGAATGGTATTTGACTCCTAGAAGCGCTAAACCGCTTCCTTTTGGCTGTAAAAACCGACTTAATGAGGAAGTGACTTGAATAGATAAGCAGATAAGGCGGCAGAGATTATGGGGAAGTGAGCTGAATGGGAGATGGATCGCGTTGAGTTTATTATCACTTACGTAACGCACTTTTTTCTCAACCCGTACCTGTGGGGCGAGCAGGAACTCTGCAGTAGATGTGAGATTGCGAGCTGGTGGGCGTCTCGCGATGTGTTTCACGACGCAAACAAGCTGTTGAGGAGATGTGTACACACACCCTGAAATAGATCTTGTTAGAAAGATGGCTTACTTGATTGATTGATCGATTGATTGATTAATTAATTGATGGTGTTTGCACATCTCTAAAGCTGATGAACTCTCCTCTCACCCACCAGACTTTGTTAGGAGGAGGCCTTCAGATGGACCTCATCAAGTTCCAGCACACACTCTGGGACATCCTGATTAAAGGCGACACCTTCAAGGTGAGCGTTTTCTTTTTCTACTAAAGTATTGCAGTCCTGTCTGACCCATGGTAAACATTGCAGTACAGCAGGCAGAACAACAGGAACAGGCAGAACAACACAGGCAAAACAACAGGTAGTACAGCACAGGCAGTAGAACAGGTAGTACAACACAGACAATACAACACAGGCAGTACAACACAGGCATTACAACACAGGCAGTACAACAGGTAGTACAAAACATGCAGTACAACACAGGCAGTACAACAGGCAGTACAACACAGGCAGTACAACACAGGCAGTACAACACAGGCAGGACAACACAGGCAGGACAACACAGGCAGTACTACACAGGCAGTACAACACAGGCAGTACAACAGGAAGTACAATAGGCAGTACAACACAGGCGGAACAACACAGGCACAACAACACAGGCACAACAACAGGTAGTGCAACACAGGCAGTACAACACAGGCAGTACAACAGGCAGTACAACAGGCAGTACAACAGGAAGTACAATAGGCAGTACAACAGGTAGTACAACAGGTAGTACAACACAGGCGGAACAACACAGGCAGTACAACAGGAAGCACAACAGGCAGTACAACAGGTAGTACAAAAGGTAGTACAACACAGGAGGAACAACAGGTAGTACAACACAGGCAGTACAACACAGGCAGTACAACACAGGCAGTAGAGCAGACTGTACAGCACAAAGTGCGGAAAATACCTTACTTGCATCCAATTCCGCTCATGTATAATCCCTCCATTCCTCCATTACTTGCATTATTTCCAAGAAAGTGAAGACACAAACAAACAAAAAAAATAGTATTTCTAGTAGTGCTAGAGGCATCGCTCCACAGATGCCGGTGTTGGTAGGTCTCCATTGGTTCATGGAGTGCTTCAGCTGGAAATTGAAATAAAAGACTTATCTCAACTCCTTCCAGTAACATTCAGGAACATTATTGTGACAAGAAAGATATTCCAAAAGTTAAATTCATCTACTATTAAGTGAATTGGGAAGAAGCTCGAGTTATAAATGTGGCTGTTGGTGATTTGATGTTCTTGTAGCTCCTAGAGAATGATTATATTTATCTAATGGTTTTATTCCATCCTGACAGCGGCAACACAACCTCATTATTTCCCCCTATCTTCAGCCTGTGTTAATTTAGAGTCCCTAAA
Source organism: Antennarius striatus (assembly GCF_040054535.1). Classification (NCBI taxonomy): domain Eukaryota; kingdom Metazoa; phylum Chordata; class Actinopteri; order Lophiiformes; family Antennariidae; genus Antennarius; species Antennarius striatus. The sequence goes on along the minus strand of NC_090798.1, from coordinate 12,404,296 downwards.
CTCCCGACATCGTTGTCTCCAAAAGCGCAGGCTTCCAAACCCGCATGTTTTCATCTGACGGCGACTAGAAGAAAATGTCAGTTTTCGTCTCCCGAAGCGAGGATGCAGAGAGCGCAGAGATACCATCCTTTCATTTCCGCTCCTCCAGATAAAAAGATGAGAGAGGGAGAGCGGGAAAGCGAGGCCTATCGCCAGGCAGCAGTGATTGAGTCCCTTCACTAAGCCACAGTGAGGATCTGCTCAAATAACCCGCTCTGAAGATAAGAAGCTTGTCATTTCCATAGACAAAAAAAATAAAATAAAAATTGGGGTTCAGATTAGATTTTGCCTTTCGCCTGTCTTCGCTGGGCATAACTTTATCACAGGATGTGAGTTAGAGCAAACCCTCATCTCTTCATTAAAGAAAACCAGTGAAATACGTATAGAATAGAGAGGGAAAGATTTCTATTTGCACCGTTATGTCAGTGCTCGTCGTTAAAAATGTAAAAAAAAAATTTTTTAAATTCAGGCTTCAACGTCGATTTGGAATCTGAAATCCACCATTAAGGTGAGGTCACTGGTGGATTTAAGCCTTTTTGGACCCTTTTAGTAAGATTTTATTAGATATGTATTCATAATCTTCCTGGGATACAATATAAAAGGTTAGAAAATAAGTGAAAACACCACATTTGAAAAAATAATGCAACAGAAATGTAATAACACTCTTCTTTCATCATTTAAATACAGGTGTTAAACCCTCTGTTGTACCTGTTACCGTGGCGTTTACATCTTGCATTTTTATTTCCTCTGTCGATATTTTTTCCTCTTTGCATGAAAAGTGAAGTTTAATTGGGTTTTTTAAGATGTTATAAATGTTTCAAGTTCACGGCTCTCCTCTGGTGAGTTTATTTATTCATCATCGCATGCAAAGTGAGAAACCAACTCCTGAAGGGTGTTGATTATTTATAGGAATTTGCCATCGGCCGATCAATCATGAGCGTTTCTGTTACGGCGGGAAACATGTCGGTTGTTATGTGACACTAAAACCTCACGACGACACTTCTGCACCTTGTCGCTGCTTCTTATTTCCGTCTCTGATGTCTCGATCAAAAGCTGATCAGAAGATTAATGTATGATAAAACATTTCCGCATTAAGGCGGAGATAGATTTGACCTTCTTGTTGCTTGAAGTCCTGTTGTCGAAGTGGCGGCAGCGGCGGCAGCGGCGGTAGCGACGGCGGCTAATGACTTCATTCCACGATCTCATTCCAAGCTTCATCCTGGCAACGGAGGCCATCACAATGCAACGGCCGCGTGAGCGCTTTGTGAAAGGCGAACATCGCTAATGAGTGGCTACATATCTAACACTAATTAGTATTCAAGAATTAGAATTCAGTCTTCCCTTTGTTTTCGCATTTTATGTCTGAGAGATAGAGGGGGCTCATAGTGTTACCCCCGTCCAACCATCTCCTGGCATCACCTCAGAAATCACTGGACATCCAATTAAATCCAACAAATCCTCACCTAAGTAATATTTTTTGGACATTTTTAACCAACTCTGGCAATCTTTGTATCATTTTGCGATCATCATCAACCAAGGTCTCCCAGTTGCCGTGTCGTCTCCGTCCACGGACGCAAATTTTTTGTAATCCGTTTTGAATCACGATGGTTGACGCCCGGAATTGTTCCAGCTTTCTCATCATTGCGACATGATTGCAGATTAACACAAGTGGCCTCCGGTGTGGACGGGTGTTGGTGAACAGATGTCCTTGTTAGGATGGTAGTGAAGACACAGCAGCTCAGTTTTAAACAATCACAAGACTCAACATGAAAACCAGCTCCACTTAAAGAGCTGGTTTTAAGTACTTTATATATTCAGATCGTCGTTTTCTACTCAAAGGTTGGACATGGTTGGAATATTTCTCTTGTTACGTCATTAATTGATCCGTTACGTCGCGTTTCAGATAATTATCTCAGATGTTTCAGGTCTCCCACTTCCTCAGCAGACGTCTTTCCTTCAGGAAATGAGATCAGATTCATGATTTGCTCAGGCGTCCCTTGAAAACATGAAAGTATTTAACACAAACCTGTCAGCAACTAGTGACAAATCTGTCCTCATTTACAGGAGAGGTGAAAATAAAACAAACTGAATTGGAAAAATACATGTTTTTGTTCAAAACTGTGACAGTAGCGGATAAAAAGACACTTTTTAAAAATCTATATCACAACAATCCAACTACATTTTCATTTTCAGACATTAATCTGATATTTCTTTGATTCCTTGATAGTTATTTGTGAAGATATATGTCATTTATGCCCTTCTTTTATTAGAACGGGAGCCATCTTTTATTTACGCAGCCTCTGTTTGCAAAGCATTCTGGGGTTTTTTTTTTTGGCCTACAGATTGTCTTCAAATGTCATTATGATACAGAACTTCTGCTGACACATCTGATACAGCGAAAATCACACCATATGGATATGGATCTGTTTTTGCGCAGCGCTCCGTAAAGTACTAACTTTTAATATCTTGGAG